>NC_088249.1:66976646-67287717 GCF_036013445.1 Caloenas nicobarica
AGGGCGGTGACCCAGCGCTGCCGCTCCACCTCCGAGCTGGCCTTCAGGTGGTAGGTCTGGGCCCCCCCGTTGGAGATGATGAAGTTGCAGGAATCCTCCACCGTGATGTTGGCCGTGGCCAAGTTGATGGTGCCGCGGCAGGTGTGCCGCATCTCCGCCTTGGAGCTGGGCACAACGGGGGGACGGTGAGGGGGAGGGAGGAAAGGGAGGAACCGAATCCGTGGGGGGGCCCTGGCACTCCCCACCCCGCACTGGGGCTATTAATAGAGCAGTGGCGGGTGTGCCAAGGCGTGGGGTTTCATGGCCGGAATGCGGCCAAGGTTCCAGCGCTGCTTTGCGGGGAGAACACGGGGAGGGGGCATGACCCCCAGCCCCTGCGCTCCCCCCGCTGCCTCCCGTCCTCCGTCCCATCCCCTGGCAAGAGGGTGAAGTCCGGAGCGGTGCGGGGCCGTGCCAGCCCAGCACACCCTTCCACGTCACCGGGGCTGCCGGGACGGAGGGGAAAGAGCTGCCCGGGACCCCCCCCAGCCCGGCCCGGTGTCTCCCCCGCCCCGCGGGTCTGTAACCGGAGCCGGCAGCTGCTTTAGGGTTCCGGTTCCCTCATAAATAACGGAGGAGCCCAGAGGGACCGGGCTCAGGTGTCCCCTCGGGGACCGAGCGGTGACACGACGCGGGGGGGCTGGTAACGCTGCTGCCCCCCCAGCCCGGTTCCCACCCCCGGTGTCCCGGTGGGCAGGGGATGCGGGGAACAGCCCCGGGACCGGCCGCCCGCTCCGCCCGGGCACAGAGGGGACCGGCCCTGCCCGCCCAGCTGGCACCGGGGGACACCGAGGCCGCCCCGGGGGAGACACCGGCCGGGCCCAAGGCCGCGGGGGAGCCCCGAGGGGGCGGCGGGGCCGGGTTCCCGGTGTGGGGGGCGGGTCCCCCCGGTACCGTACCGGTAGTAGCTGAGGAGGCCGTTGCTGAGCACGAACCAGCGGCGCTGGTAGCCCTTGATGTAGTTGGTCCATTTGAAGAGCCAGCCCTCGCGCGCCGAACCGGACCCGGTACCGCCCGCCCCGGAACCGCCGCCGCCGCCGCCCCCCGCCGCTGCCACCGCCCCCGGGCCCGTCCCGCCGCCCGCCGCCGGGGAAGGCAGAGCGGGGGCCGCCCCCGGGGCCGCGGGCAGCGCCATGGGCCCGGGCAGCGCCGTGGCCGCCGCCGCCACCGCCGGGCCGGGGCCCGCGGCCGCCGCACGCAGCTCCGCCATCACCGCCGCCGCCACCGCCCCGCCGGCGTCACTCGCCCCGCCCCTCCGGCCGCGCCCCATTGGCGGAGGCGGCCGCCGCTCGCCCCGCCCCGACGGGAGGATTGGCGGCTCCGCCGGCGCGGGGCGGTGCTTGAGTTTCTATTGGATGCTGTCACGCCTGCGCTGAAGGCGGCGCGGCTGCGCACCGCCCCCGCCTTCTCATTGGTCTCTTCCCCTGTCTGTCTCCGCGGCACGCCAATGAGCTGAGGAGCGCGGCGCCGCGCGTCAGTGACGCCAGGACGCCGTGCGGCGGGGCGGGGCCGCGCGACGGAGCGGTGACTCATCCCACGCCCCATTGGCCGCGGGGGCGGGACCTCGCGCCGCCATTGGCTGAGACAGCGATGCGTCACCTGGGGGGGGGCGGTGACCTCTGACCCGTCCCCGTGGAGTTTTGGGGTCCCCGGGGGGTGACTGTCCCCTGTGTCACCCCCCGGTAAAAGAGAGGCCGCATTCCCGGCAGTATTACACAATTCATCTTTATTTACAATCCCCTATAAAAATGTAAATTTTTTAGAAACTTTTTTTTTTTTTTAATTCTCATTTTGCCAGAACCAAAAACTGGAAGAAGGGGAAAAAAAAAAAAAAAAAAGGAACTTTTCACTTGATCAGTCGAGGGGGGGGGCGGGGCTGGTTAATGCCATGGAGGGAGTTACCGGTTGTAAAATCCCTAAATGTGCAAATCTCTTGGTTTTTCTTCTTTTTAAAAGCCAAAAAAAAAAAAAATTAATTAAAATTACCCCCCCCCACCCAGCACATTCCCATGGAGCAGAAACAGCAGAATCCACCCGGCTGAGCCCCCCCCGGCGCTGCTGGGCCTGACCCCGCAGGGAGGCAGGAATTTTTGGGGAAGACAGAGGCAAATGTGCAAAAACAGGTGTGTGTGGGTGGGGGCGTGGGGGGAACCTCAGTGCTCGGGGGGGGGCTGGGGAGGGGGTGCTGGGGGGGGGACTTGTCCCAGACCCCCCCCCAACACCTTCCTCAGTTGTGGGGGGAAGCAGCAGCGTTTGGGGGGATGCAGCACTTTGGGAGGGTGGGGGGAGCAGCCAAACCCCCCCCAGACCAGATCACTGAGGGGGGGACATGCCGTCCCACCACGCTGGGTGTTGGGGGGGGGAAGCGCCTGTTACCCCCCCCAATCCATCTTCTGGAACATTCCGCAGCGGCAGCGATGTCCTACCGGATCCCATGCACTAAGCTGGGACCGGGAAAAAATTAAGGGGGGGGGGGGTCAGTGGGGCCCCCACCCCTCTTGTTTCACTCCCATTTTGGGGGAACGGGTGAGGCACTTACTGCAATTTTGTCTCCAGCAGGTTCAGCTTCTGGGGGTCAACGTAGCGGGAGAAGAGGGCGAGCAGGTTGGAGGGGGGGGCCACTGGTTTGGCCAGAGCCCCCGCCGGGATCCGCAGCAGCTCCCGAGTGGCCACGAGCATCAGCTCCGTCCTGGGGGGGGCGACACACTAATTAACCGGTTTTCTTCGTTAATTCAGCACCCCCCTCCCAGAGTGAGGACTCACCACTGGTTGTCCTGCAGCAGCTCCGCGTTGGTGTCCGAGCTCTGCAGTTCCTCCCCCCGGCTCAAGGTCAAGTACAGGAGGGACAGACCAAACTGGGGGGGACACACATATGGGGGGGTGGTTAAAACGTCCCCCCGGGGCTGCCACAAGCCACCGCTGTCACCCTGACGCGACAGGGAGCTTTTCTTCCACCCCTTCAAACATTTTTTTGGTGGAGCAAAATGAGGAGGGGGACACACACACATCACTTGGTGGGGGGGTCAGCACCTTATTTTGGAGCACGGCGGCGAGGTGGGGGTTGGGGGGGGCCGTTGCCCCCCCTCTCTGAGGTAGGTTGGTTAACTGCTGCACCAGGCTGGTGACCGTCCCCAAGGGCAGGTGGTACAGAACGTGCGAGAAGGGTCTCAGCAGGCAGGGCAGCACCTGGGCGGGGAACAGGAGGTGTGACACAAAGGTGACAAGCTTCCCTGCACCCCCACGAAACACCACAGAAGCTTCCAGCCCCCGCCACGCTGGGGTGCGACGTTCCTACCACCTCCCTGCAGCGGATTTGAATTCACCCAAGTTTCTTCGTTCCTCCCTAAATCCTCATTTTTCCTCAAAATAAGCTGGGATTTATTTTGCAGACACCTGTGTTTTTGTTATATATATTAAAAAAAGGGTCTCTGGAGTCAAAAAAATACTCACAAAAGAGCTGGGCTCATTCAAAAAACTATATTATTTATCAAAAATCCTCTGTGGTGACACCGTGACAGTGACAGGGATGAAAGATGGACCCTGCCAGCAGCCCAGGAGAGGCAGAAACAACCGTTTCTAAATCACAAAATGTTGTTTTTCCCCACAGAGGAAAAAAAATGCTCAAAAAAGAGCTGGGCTTATTAAAAAAAAATATTATTTATCAAAATTCTGACGCTGTGACAGTGACGGGAATGAGAAATGGCCCCTGCCAGCAGCCGAGGAGAGGCAGAAGTAACAATTTTTTAACACAAAACGCCTTATTTCCCTGCTAAGAAGAGAAAATTTGGGTCCAAACCTTCCAGAGTTGGGGATCTCACCTCGTCCTGAGCGTCTTTTTTGATGAGGAAGGGCAGGTTTCGGGCAGTGGCCATGAGGACGTCGGCCGCTTGTTCGGGTGACAAGAAGGGGACAATGCGGGCGACAAGGCGTTTGCCTTTGCGGATGCACATGATCTGCATGAAGTGATCGTCGCTGGGCCTGGGGAGGGGCAAGAAATGGTGCTGAGGCTTAAACCGGGCACAAAACACCGCCCCCCACCCCAAAAAATACCCCTGGGGAGGGAAAAATAACACAGGAGCGACACCCCCAACTTGAAATTCTGCCCAGCTGAGGGTCAGGGCAAGGGGTGACAGGCTTAAAACCAGGTACCTGGAGATGGGACAGGCTTAAAATCAGGCATCTGGAGATGGGACAGGCTTAAAACCAGGCATCTGGGGATGTGCCAAGCTTAAAACCAGGCACCCAGAGATAGGAGACACTTAAAACCAGGCACGCAGGGATGGGCCAGGCTTAAAACCAGGCACCTGGAGATAGGAAAGACTTAAAACCAGGCACTCGGGAGATGTGACAGGCTTAACACTAGGCATGTGGTGATGGGATAGACTTAAAAACCAGGCAGCTGGAGATGAGCCAGGCTTAAAAGCAGGCACCTGGGGATATGCCTGGCTTAAAAGCAGGCACCTGGAGCTGCAGGGTTCGAAGCTGTTATAGTATCATAACCACAGCAGGTAATCGCATGGAGAAAATGGCCAGAAAAAAGGAAATAAATGGTTATTTCCACTCCAAACGCAGCCCTGGAAGAGCCAATTCTAACCCTTCTTTGGAAAACAAAGCCTGGAAAAGCCAGTTTTAGCAGGTGTGAGTGCACATGGGCCCTCGGAGCTCCGCTCACCTCTCCTGCCCGGGCGCTTTCCCCCTCAGGTTATCGTACATGTCGCAGATTTTCTGCTTCCTCTCGCCCATCAGCGCCGGCCGGTCGCCTTCCAGGCTCAGGAGGTAGCGGCGCTCGTAGTCCTCCACATCCAGGAGGAGACTGTACGTCTGCGGAAGGACAAACGTCACCGTGGGGATCCCTAATCCTGCTCGGGGACATCCCTAGGCCCACTTTGTCCCCTTTGCCATCCAGGACCCCCCCATCCCATAAACACGATCCTCGGTTGCCGCTTTGTCCCCAGTTTGACTTCCAGAGGAATTAATCGACACCATGTCGTGGTGTCCCCGGCCCTTCCTTCACCCCAGCCCACCTGCTTTGCAGAATAAGTTGAATCAAACAACCTTTTAAATTAAATTCTATTATTTTAACTGTATTTTTTTGTTTGAATAACCTATTTTTAGCAAAAGGAGCCAAACATAGTGCGAGTGGGCCAGGCTCGCTGAAATTCCAGGCTGTATATCATGAACTTATCATGACCTGGGTGCTGCCTGAAGGATGGAAAAAGAGAATCCAATAAAAATAAAATAAAAAAAAACCCAGACCCAGAATTACCGGACCAAAGGTGCATGGGCAGCATGTGAAGAGGTGGCGCGGAGATTTTGAGGGTTTAAAAGCCCAAATCTCTTTTGTTCTGGTTTAAGAGGCACCCTGTCCCAACTGTTTCTTTGCTGTAACTTTCAATGTATTAACTTTTATTTTGTGTTTTGATTAATTTTTTTTAAGATGTCTGAGACTACGCTACAGGTCAAGAACATTTCTTTAACAGCAGATTTTTAAAGTTTGCTGTGATTCCCCCACCTCGAACTCACCTTCTCGATGGTGACGAGGGTTTGCCGTCTCTTATCCCGAACCTGCTTCTCCTTCGTCTCCTACCAAGGAGGAAAAAGATGTCAGAGCTGCAGGGGGGGGATTCCATGGAGTCAGGAAGGGGGGACAGAGCCCCAAAACTCACATCATCCTCCCCACGGGATGTCACCACCGCGTCGATCATCTTCCGAGGGTTGTTGACGCTGGAGACGGTGAGTTTCCCAAGCGAACCCTCGAACTGCACTGCAGGAAGGGGTGGAGGTGGGGAAGGAGAAGCAAAAAGGGTCAGCTGGAGTCCAACCGCCCCTTTATTTCACCCCCAGGGGGGCTGTGGGGAGCGAGGAGCCGTTACCTGGCTTGTAGGTGTGCTCCAGCTTGGCCACCTGGGGGGTGATGAGTTTCGTCCGTTCCTTTTTGGGGCCGTCGCCCTGAACTTCCTCGGCCGCCGCCAACTTCTCCAGCTTCTGGAAATAATTCTGAGGGGGAGAGGGTGAGACCCTCCAAAAAACACTTGGGGGAGGATGGATGTGACACATCCCCCATCCCGGCCTGTGCTCCGGCCCTTGCCCAGCGCTTACTGGTCTTCCCAGCGTCACCAGCAGCATTTTAAACCTTTACTGGTCTTCCCAGCATCACCAGAACCATTTTAAACCCTTACTGGTATTCCCAACATCACCAGCACCATCTCAAACCCTTACTGGTCTTCCCATTTTTATCAGCACCATTTTAAACCTTTACTGGTCTTCCCAAAATGAGCAAAGGCATTTAAAACCTTTACTGGTCTTCCTAGCATCACCAGTACCGTTTTAAACCCTTACTGGTCTTCCAAGCACCACCAGCACCATGTTAAACCACCGTTCTTCCCCCAATACACAACAGCATCCTCCTCTCATCATCCCTCACGATTGGTGCTCGACGTTCCCCCTCAGCCCCCTCTTTCTCAACAAAATGACGGATCCGCTCTCCCTGCAAGCTCCCTGGCTCCCAGTCCCTCCCAGTACACACCAGTTAGCCCGCCTTGCCCTGCCAGCACCATGTAGCCAGGGCCTCCCCCACCACTGCTCACGCGCTTTTCCCGGCCAACGTTCAGCCTCTTGTGCAACACCAAAGCTTTGTTGGCTCACACCCTGGCTGCAGCTGCACCAGTTCCTCTCCTTTACTGGGAACCAGTTCCTCTATTCTACTGGGAACCAGTTCCTCTCCTCTACTGGGAACCAGTTCACCTCCCTGCCAGACTCTCCTCCTCCTCACGTAGCTGTTCCCGATGTTTTTACACTCAGTGGCTTCCCCGTCGCCCATTCTTGGTGGTCTTATCCAAACACTGTCATGCACGGCCACCAAATCCGTCCTGCCACTGTCCCCCTCAGCATCTCCAGTGTCCCCCAGCATCCCCCCAGCATCTCCAGTGACCCCTGGAGATCTCACCTGAGAAAAGGAAGACAGTTCTTCCCTTGCTGCTGCCCCATTTCCTTTTTCCTTTCCTTCCTTTTTCCTTTCCTTTCCCTTTCCTTTCCCTTTCCCCTTTCCTTTCCCCTTTCCCTTCCCTTTTCCTTTCCCCTTTCCCCTTTCCTTTCCCTTCTCTTTTCCTTTCCCCTTTCCTTTCCCCTTTCCCTCTCCCTCTCCCCTTCCCAGGACACTCACCCCACCGCATCCTTCCACCTTATTCCTCACGATTTAATCTCAAAACGCTTCCTCTGCCACATCACCCTCGACTCCATCACCCACTTCCCACCCAACACCCCTCGGCACAGAAGCCACGTCGGGAAGACACCGCAGAGGAGCGGGTTTGGGCCCCCAAATACCTGGTAATAATAATCATCCAGGTAGGGATCAGTGCTCTGCAGCTGCATCATCTGGATTTTGGCCACCCAGTCCTTCTCCCGCTGCAGCATGAGGTTGGCGTAGGGGTCTTTCCGCGCCTGCTCCTGGTGACCGCTCCGGTGACCCCCTCGGTCCCCCACCGAGCCGTTGAGGCCCCGGTGTTGGCTGGCGGGAGGCAAGAAGGGCACCCGTGAGCACACCGGAGCTACAGGAAGGGACAGAGAGCAGTGGCACAGGCTGGTGTGTCCCCCCTGGCAGTGGAGGGGACGTGCCACCCTCCTCCCCTGTCACCAACACTCACTTTCGGTTCTGCTGCTGCCGCTGGTGCAGTAGCCGGCGGTGCTGGGGGTGCAGGTGGGTCGTGTCCGGCCGAAACATTTGGGGCTGCGGCCTGGGGAAGAGGCGGGAAGGTTCAGAAGTGGCGGCAGAGAGTGGGGAAGGGGGTTTTGGGGGGAAAAACACCCACCTCAGGCTCTGCAGGTGGGATCCAGGGCCCGGCAGGGGCTGTGAGGGAGGCGGAGCGGGGGGAGCCCCAAAAAAGGCACGAAAGCCACTGGCCGGAGACATCATCTGCCCAACTCTGCCCTGGAGTAACTTGGGGTTGACGGAGGGGAGGGGGTTCCCAACCAGACCGGAGACCCGGGCAAACTGGCTGGGGGACATTCGGCCGGCCTGGGGGGGCACAGAGGGGGCACCCCGAATCAGCTGGGGGGAGACCTAGGGGGATCCCTGCCCATGGGGTGCTGGGAGGGAGCAAAGCAGGGTTTCTACCTGGGCTCCTCCAAGCAGCTGTGCTCGTTGCAGGTGGGTGAGGACGGGAGAGACGCTGTGGGGGAACGGGTGGCCCAGGAGGGAGGAATTCTGGGGAAAAACAACAAAGAGGGACCCGGGTCACCACCGATGATGGGGGGGTTCTGGGGAGGCTGGAGACCCCAAATTCAGCCCACAGCAGGAGGGGTGTGGGGTCGGCGGGTACCGGTACGTTGCAGAGCTGGTTTGGGGACATCCTGTCACCATAGGGAGGGGGATAACGCTGCTGCACGGCCGCTCGGATGTGGACGGGCTTTGGGCACAGGATCTGGGGGGAGGGAAGTGGCACAGACGTCCCATTAGTACCCCAGGGACAAACCTGCAACCGTTGAGCCATGAGCAGGGCTGGGGGAAAGGTACCTGCTGGTTGAAGTTGGGGGCAGCAGCTTGTTTGGGTGGGGTGCCGATGGGGACAGCCCGGACAGGGGGGCTCCCAATGACGGGGGATGAGGACCGGCGGGGTAACGCTCGCTCCGAGGGGTCTCGCTCTTCTTCTCGAGGCTGGGGGGGTCTCTGGGGCAGAGCATAGTCCAGCACAGACACCGACGGCATCTCCTGTGAGCAGGAGGGGAGAGAAAGGTCCCCTCAGGATAATGGGGACACCGGGGACATTCCCAGGAGGTGACACCCACATCCCTCCTCCTGCCAGGTCTCCTCTGCATTCCTGCACATGATGGTGGGGGTTCCCGGGGACCCCCAGAGCACACGTCACTGGCAGGACACCCGTTTGTGGTGACAGAGCAGGGTGGGAGCTGTGTCACCGCCACGCAGCCGCATGCACACTCGGTTCCCAGCCCTCATCAGCCCTGCAGAGCTGGGAGGGGTTGGCTGCATAACGCGCTCCGCTTGCACTTAAAAACCTGACTCTTAATTAAACCGCAACAAAAAAAATCCTCTGCCTGGAGGCGCTGACATTCCCACACCCTGATGGGAGCGCTGACGTCTCTCAGACATCGCCAGGGACCACGGATCTGTGAGAACTCCCCACCCGGCTCTCTGGCCCCTGAGGGGGAACAGGAGGTGATGTCTAGAGGGTCTGCAAAGGAGCCAAACAGTGGCCACCCAGACCCAGCCCAACCAGCAGAACCCCCTCTAGTCCCAGGCTGATCTGGGGCTGCTCCCCAGCACCAATAAACCCACAGGAATCCAGCACGTCATCTCTCAGGGCCCAACATGCTGCTGCAGGGGTTTTGGGAGGACATTAGGGAAGCCAGCCACACCCCAGCACCCACCTGAGTGAGGAGCGGCCCCCGGATCCGCCGCAGGACAGCCGAGCTGTCCCAGATGCTGGAGTTCAGCCCTCCAGGCTGCTGGAAAACCAGTCGGGAGTCAGCACGGAGCTACCGGGCCCCACACCCCCAAGTCCTGCACCCACCCAGCCCCAGTCCCACCTGCGCAGGGACCCTGGTCTGCACGGCCTGCATGATGGCGGGGTCCTCCAGCTCGCTGTCGATGACCAGCCTGGTCAGCCGCTCCGCCAGCACATCCTCGGGATCCCCCAACAGATCCGTCTCCTCGTTACCGGCTCCGTCCTGCTCCCTGGTCACCGCTGGTTTCTCCTCCAGCTCTGCCAGCCGCTCGTGTGCCTCCTGCCAGTCGTCATCTGGAAGGGACCAGCGGTGAGAGACACGGTCTGAGGGGGTAAGGGGGCAACAGCGAGGCGGGGCGGGGGGATACAGGAGGGGTTTCACTCACCAACAGCCCCGGCTCCAAACGTGTCATCGTTAAACTGATCAATATCTTCATCCTCCTCCCCCAGGGCCTGGAAAGCGTCTTCGTCCTCGTCCAGCGGACAGTCCTCCAGGGACTGGGGGGGGAAGAGAGAGAGAGGAATGGCGGTGGGGGTCAGAACGGGCATTACAGCTCCACAGTGACCCCCCCCGTCTTCCACAGGCCCCGGTTCCACCACAGGCCTCAGGCCTACGGGGGGGGAGGCCGCGGGCCGGGGTGGGGAGGGGGCGCGACGGGCCGGGAACCGGCCCGTCGCGCCCCCTCCCCACCCCGGCCCGCGACACCCCCCCCGCCTCCCCGACCCCACTTGACGCCCCTCCCCGCTGACCTGGTACCGGAACATGACGGAGGAGGCGGCGGCGCCCCCCGCCCGCAGGCTCCGTCCGGGCCGCTCCGGTCCCGGGCCCCGCCGCGCATGCGCCGCCGCGGGCGCAGGCGCATGACGTCACCCCCACCCCTCCGGCGGGAAGGCGCATGCGCGGCAGCGAGGCGCGAAATGGGGGGGCGTGGTCAAGTGTTAGCCACGCCTCCTTATGGAATTAAAGGCGCCGCGCCGCCCCAACCCCGGCTGGTCTTAAAGGGGCAGCGGTCCCTTTTCTCCCCGCGGGTGTTGGCACGTCGGTCGCAGCGTTGTCCCCATCCCAGCGTGTCCCCAGCCACATGGCACATCTGGAGCTGTGCCCCCAGCTCTGTCCCCATGCCGTGTCTCCTATTCACGGCCATGTCCCCCAGCTGTCACCCCATCCACAGCCATGTCCCTCCAGCTGTGTCCCTGCCGTGTCCCCAGCTGTGCCTCCCCAGCTGTGACCCCTATCCCCAGCTGTAACACATAGCCATGTCCCCCCAGCCATGTCCCCTACACCCCGTGTCCCCCAGGCATGTCCCCAGTCCCCAGTCATTCCTCCCAGTTGTGTCCCCTATTGCCAGCTGTGTCCCCCAGCTGTGACCTCTATCCCCAGCCATGTGCCCCATCCTTAGACATGCCCCCCAATTGCGTCCCTTGTCCACAGCCATGTCCCCCAGCTGTCCCCTATCCCCAGCTGTGACCCACCTGCTGTGACCGCTATCCGTAGCTGTGTCCCCAGCTGTGTCCCCCATCCCCAGCTGTGTCCCCCAGCTGTGACCTTATCCCCAGCTGTGTCCCCCAGCTATGTTCTCTCTCCCCAGCTGTGTCCCCCATCCCCAGCTGTGACCCTTATCCCTAGTTGTGTCCCCCAGCTATGTTCTCTCTCCCCAGCTGTGTCCCCCATCCCCAGCTGTGTCCCCCAGCTGTGACCTTATCCCCAGCTGTGTCCCCCAGCTATGTTCTCTCTCCCCAGCTGTGTCCCCCATCCCCAGCTGTGTCCCCTAGCTGTGACCCTTATCCCTAGTTGTGTCCCCCAGCTATGTTTTCTCTCCCCAGCTGTGTCCCCCATCCCCAGCCACGTCCCCCATCCCCAGCTGTGTCCCCCAGTGCAGCCACCCTCAGCAGGGAAGGACACGTTGTTGGCACATGACACTCGTGGGGACAAACTTCCCCATCGCTTCCGAGCTGGGGCCACCCTGCATCCGTCCCCACTTCACTGTCACCTCCCAGGGTGACAGGGGGCACCCACAGCCGTTGCCGGTGTCCCCAAGTGTCCCAGGTGAAGGGTGGCTCCAGCTCATCCCTCCCCTCGGCGCCTTCCTTGTGCCCATCACGGAGGATTAGCGCAGGGACAGCCCCGGGCTCGGGGACAGGGACAAGGGACAGGGCCACCCGCCACCTCGCCTGGATGTAGGGAGGACCGAGGGCGACATCCCCCATCCCTGTGGTGGGCGAGGACGGGGACCCCCCCGTGCCCCGCCAGCCCTTGGGGACACCATGAAGGACCGGCTGGAGCAGCTCAAGGCGGTGAGTGACCCCCAGGCAGGGTGAGGGGACAGGGGACACCTCGGGGTGTGGTGGCGGTCCCCAGTGGAGCTGGGTGTCACTAGGATGAGGGTCCCTGAGACCCCATCCCATGGTGGATGGGAGTGTCGTGGGAATGGGGGTCCCCAAATCCCAGGTCTGTGGTGGATGGGGACATCACGGGGACGGATGTCACCAAACCCCCTCACTGCGGTGGATGGGGGTGTCACAGGGATGGGGGTCCCTGAAACCCAGCTGGATGGGGACATCGCAGAGGTGGATGCCATGGGGACAGGGGGCCCTGGGACTCACCCCATGGTGGATGGGGGTGTCATGGGGACAGGGGGGCCCCGAGACCCCCCCATGTTGGACAGGGACACCATGGAGGGCCCCGAGAGCCCCCCCAAACTGGATGGGGACATCATGGGGATGGATGTCACCGAGCCCCCACCCCACAGTGGACTGGGGTGTCATGGGGACAGGGGAGCCTGACACCCCCCCGCCAAGCTGGATGGGGACACCACAGGACTGGGGGGTCCTGAGAATCCCCCCAAGCTGGATGGGGACATCACAGGGCTGGGGGGTCCCTTAGAGCCCCCCCAAGTTGGATGGGGACACCATGGGGACAGGGTGCCCTGGGACCCACAGCGCAGTGGGTGGGCGTGTTAAGGAGATGGGGGTCACAGGGACACACCAGCACCCCCCGGGCTGTGCGGGGTGGGGGGATCTGTCCCTCGGGGGGGCGGGAGCGATGTGGGGTCCCCAGGGGGCCAGCACCCCATCCTGCGCCCCACAACCCCCCCGCCACCATTGCTGCTTCCTCCTCCCTCTGCCCGCCCCGCCATGGGGCCCCACTGTCCCCCCAGCTCCCGGGGGGGTCCCCACCTCGGGGGGGTCCCCAGCCGGTGGGGGGTCCTAGCAGCCCCCCACCCTGCACTCCAGCCCCAGTGTGGGGCGGGTGGCCACGGCAGGAGGCTTGGCGGGGATTTAGCGCGGATTACGGAGCCACCAGATAAAACCCTTGTGGGGGGGAGAGAAGGGATTAGTTTTATTTTTACTCCAGTAACAAGATGGGGGGTGGGGGTGCTGGGGCTTGTCCCCCTCCCCAGGGACACCGCAGTTGGTCATTGGGGGTGCTGAGTGGGACAAGGGGGGGTGGTGGGGCTGGGGGTGACACCTCAGGAAGGGACAGAGTGGGGAGCCCATGGAGGGGGGCAGGCAAGACACTGGGGTGATGGACCCCCCCAAACCCCAGCGCTGCTCAGACCTGCACAGGATGAAGGCTGGGGACACAAAACCATGTCCCTGTCCCCGTGCCTGTCCCCTCCCTCCAGCCAAGCCCAGCAATCTCTTAATTCCCCGGCCAGATGTGCGATGCGCTCGTCCCCCCCTCCAGCTGCAGATGTCCCCCCCCATGCCACCATGTCCCCACGGCTCCTCCCGCTGCGTCCCCCGCTGACCCCGCAGAGCTGGTGGCCGCGCTGACCCCGTGGGGTTGATGTCACTTGGGGTGATCCCTGGGGATCCCCCTGAGCGCTGTGTCGTCCCCCCAACAGAAGCAGGAGGCGGACGATGACAGCGAGGAGCTGGAGATCGCCATCGACAACACAGCGTTCATGGACGAGTTCTTCTCGGAGGTGACAGCAGCAGGGGGGACACACAGAGTTGGGGGGTCCAGGAGTCCCTCCTGTGTCCCCACCTTGTCCTCATCCCCCATCTGGCTTGTCCAGATTGAGGAGACGCGGCAAAACATCGACAAGATCTCTGAGAACGTGGAGGAGGCCAAGAAGCTCTACAGCATCATCCTCTCAGCCCCCATCCCCGAGCAGAGTGAGTGCGGTGGCTGCGTCCCCCCTGTCCCTGTGTCCCCTTCCCAGAGGTGTCTCCGGGATGTCCCCAGCTCACGTGTTGTCACCCCGCAGAGACCAAAGACGACCTGGAGCAGTTGACGGCAGAAATCAAGAAAATGGCCAACAGTGTCCGCAACAAGTTGAAGAGTGAGTGGCCATGTCCCCACCACTGTGTCACACAGCCCCGTGGGTCCCGCTTGTCCCCACGGGAAGGGCGGGGTGTGCTGGGGACATGGGGACCATGGGGTCTGAGGGGCTGGGGTCCGGCTCTCGCCAGGCATGGAGAGGAACATCGAGCAGGACGAGGCACGATCCTCCGCTGACCTCCGGATACGCAAATCCCAGGTGAGTCCTGTCCCCAGGACCTGCCACCGGGGATGTCCTCTCCCAGCACCCCCATGTCCTCAGCGCCCTGTCCCACCGTGTCCCCCATGGGTTGGAGGTGCCCTGGTTGTCCCCAGGTCTCCCATCCCTGTCCCCATCAGCACCATGGCTGGGTGCTCCCCAGCTTTGTGTCCTTCTGTCCCATCGCCAACACGCTGTCCTGTCCCCCATGGGCTGAGACATGCCATCTCCTGGGTCCCCTGGGTCTCATGTCCCTGTCCCCAGCCCCAGCACCTTGTCCTGCCCTGTCTCCTGGGGCTGGTGACATGCCATGCCCAGAGTGTCACTGGTCTGACTCCTTGTCCCCATCCCCAGCACGTCACCTTGTCCCCTGGGCTGGGGCTGTGCCATGCCGAGAGTGTCCCCAGTGTCACACCCCTGTCCTTGCTCATGTCCCCTGGGGCCAGGCCGTGCTGTGCCCAGGGTGCTACCATGCCCAGGATGTCCCAGCTCACACCCCTGTTATTGCTCTTGTCCACTGGGAAAACGGCCCATGGGGACATGCCATGCCTGGGGTCTTCGATGTGCCCATCCCTGTCCTCAGCACTGGGTCCTGTCCCCTGGGGCTGGGACATGCCATGTCTGGAGTGTCCCATGTTCCTGTCTCCATCCCCAGCATGGGGTCCTGTCCCCCAGGGGTGTGCCATGCCCGGGGTGTCCCCAGCCCCATGTCCTTGTCCCTGTCCCCCGTCCTTGGTCCTGTCCCCCAGGGGTGTGCCATGCCCGGGGTGTCCCCAGCCCTGTGTCCTTGTCCCTGTCCCCCATCCTTGGTCCTGTCCCCCAGGGGTGTGCCATGCCCGGGGTGTCCCCAGCCCCATGTCTTTGTCCCTGTCCCCCATCCTTGGTCCTGTCCCCCAGGGGTGTGCCATGCCCGGGGTGTCCCCAGCCCCATGTCCTTGTCCCCATCCCCCGTCCTTGGTCCTGTCCCCCAGGGGTGTGCCATGCCCGGGGTGTCCCCAGCCCCATGTCCTTGTCCCCATCCCCCGTCCTTGGTCCTGTCCCCCAGGGGTGTGCCATGCCCGGGGTGTCCCCAGCCCCATGTCCTTGTCCCCATCCCCCGTCCTTGGTCCTGTCCCCCAGGGGTGTGCCATGCCCGGGGTGTCCCCAGCCCTGTGTCCTTGTCCCTGTCCCCCATCCTTGGTCCTGTCCCCCAGGGGTGTGCCATGCCCAGGGTGTCCCCAGCCCCATGTCCTTGTCCCCAGCACTCGGTCCTGTCCCGCAAGTTCGTTGACGTCATGACCAAGTACAACGAGGCGCAGGTTGACTTTCGGGAGCGCAGCAAGGGCCGGATCCAGCGCCAGCTCGAGATCAGTGCGTGCGCCCCGCCCCCTCAGGCCCCGCCCCTTGGGAAGAACTGGGCGTGGCCTGCTCCTGTAGGCCCCGCCCCTTTCATGAAGTGGGTGGGGGCAGCCCCTACAGACCCATTACATTGGCAGAGTGGGCGGAGCTTGATAATACAGACCCAGCCCCTTTGGCAAAGTGGGTGGAGCTTGGGCATACAGACCCCGCCCCTTTGGCAAAGTGGGTGGAGCCAGCCCCTACAGACCCCTTCTTTTTGGTAAAATGGGCGGAGCTGGGTGCTAAAGACCCCGCCCCTTTGCTAAAGTGGGTGGAGTCAGGTCCTATGGGCTCCGCCCCTTCCATGGAGTGGGCGGGGCTTGTTCCCACCACCAGCCCCACCCGCAGCCGGCAAGAACACGACGGACGAGGAGCTGGAGGAGATGCTGGAGAGCGGGAACCCCTCGATCTTCACCTCAGGGGTGAGCACCCAGCGGGGACCGGGAGGGGACATGGGGACAAGGACACCCCCCTCTGACGGCCCCCGCCCCGCTGTGTTGCAGATCATGGACTCGCAGATCTCGAAGCAGGCGCTGAGTGAGATCGAGGGGCGGCACAAGGACATCGTCCGGCTGGAGAGCAGCATCAAGGAGCTGCACGACATGTTCGTGGACATCGCCATGCTGGTGGAGAACCAGGTGTGGGGACAGATGGGGACATGGACTGGGGACAGATGGGGACCTAGGCATGGGGATCACCAGGGAACTGGGCATGGGGACAAACAGGGACCAGAGCTTGAGGATGAATAGGGACAACCAGGGACCTGTGCAAGGGCTGCATGGGGATAACCAGGGGCATGTGCACGGGGACAGCCAGGGACCTGGCCATGGGGACAACCAGGGACCTGGGAATGAGGATGAATGGGGACAAACAGTGACCTGTGTATGGGGACAGCCAGGGACCTGTGCATGGGGACAACCAGGGACCTGGGAATGAGGATGAATGGGGACAAACAGTGACCTGGGTATGGGAACAGCCAGGGACCTGTGCATGGGGACAACCGAGGACCTGGGAATGAGGATGAATGGGGACAAACAGTGACCTGTGTATGGGGACAGCCAGGGACCTGTGCATGGGGACAACCAGGGACCTGGGAATGAGGATGAATGGGGACAAACAGTGACCTGTGTATGGGGACAGCCAGGGACCTGTGCATGGGGACAACCAGGGACCTGGGAATGAGGATGAATGGGGACAAACAGTGACCTGTGTATGGGAACAGCCAGGGACCTGTGCATGGGGACAACCAGGGACCTGGGAATGAGGATGAATGGGGACAAACAGTGACCTGTGTATGGGAACAGCCAGGGACCTGTGCATGGGGACAAGCAGGGACATGTACAAGGGGACAAGTAGGGGACCTGGGCATGAAGCCACACAGAAAATGGCAGGCAGGGAAGCACAGGGACCCCTGGGGACACAGGGTGACACAGGCTGCACGGGGCCACTCAAGGTGGCACCGGGACATGTGCAGGGGCACCCAGGCATGGAGCCACACAGGGCTGGGTGGTGACAGGTCCCCATGGGACAGGACCACAGCACCCAAGCCTGTGGGGACCTAGGAGGAGGGACACAGAGAGGCACCCCACACCGTGGTGGCCCCGGCCACTCTCTCTGTCCCTCTCTGTCCTTGTGTCCCCCTGCACCCCGTAGGGATCCATGATCGACCGCATCGAAAACAACATGGACCAGTCCGTCGGCTTCGTGGAACGGGCCGTGGCCGACACCAAAAAGGCTGTGAAGTACCAAAGTGAGGCCAGGAGGGTGAGATGGACTGACATGTTCCCTAGTGTCCCCCAGTGTCCCCTCTGTAGCCCCCAGCATCCCAAAGGTACCTCAATGTCCCCTTCACATCTCCCAGTGCCCCCAGTATCTTTCTGGATCCTCCAGTGGCTCTGAGACCCTCTTGTGTCCCCAAGCCACCTCTTGTGTCCCTCACCCACCCCTTGTGTCCCCTCCATAGCTGCCAGCATCCCAAAGCCACCCACAGTGTCCCCTTCTTGTCCCTAAACGTTCTATCACATCTCCCAGTGCTCCCAGTACCCTCCCATATCCTCCAGTGGCCCTGAGACCTCCTCATGTCCCCAGCCACCGCTTGTGTCCCTCAGCCACTCCTCGTGTCCCCCAGTGTCCCCTCCATAGCCCCCAGAATCCCAAAGCCACCCCCAGTGTCCCCCTCTTGTCCCTCAGCATGCCGTCACATCTCCCAGTGCCCCCAGTATCTCCCCATATCCTCCAGTGGCCCTGAGACCCCCTTTGTGTCCCCCAGCCACCCCTCATGTCCCACAGATGTCCCAAATGGCTCCCACCTGCTCCCAGTGTCCCCCAGCCACCCCTTGTGTCCCCAACCCACCCCTTCTGTCCCCCAGCTGCCCCCAACAGCTCCCACCTGCCCCCAGTGACCACCGGTCACCCCAGCTGGTCCCTTGCTCCTCCCTTGTCACCTCCATGGGGCTGTCAGCTCTGTCCCTCCCTGTCCCCCCCGCACCAGCCCCAGCCCTGAGCCCCCTCCTACCCTCAGGTGTGATGAGCTGGTGGGGGCTCAGCCCCTGGGTCTGCAGCGTCTCTGGCTCTTCTGGGCTCCTCTGTGCCCACCTCTGTCCCCTGTCCCCCCCATACACCGGGCAGGTGTCACCAACCCCCCCGTGTCCTCTCTCGTCCCCTCCAGAAGATGCTGGTTTTGGTGGCGGTAGCGCTGCTCGCGCTGGGGACAGTTGCGCTCATCATCGGCCTTTCCCTGGGGCTAAAAAAGAAATAACGCCCCCCCGAGGCGGGGGCTGTGGCCTGTAAGTGTCAGGGGGGGCAGGGGAACCCCCCTGTGGGGACACGGGGACCTTGGGGACACTGGACAGGGACGGTGGCCTTGGGTCTGCAGGCTCTGTGATGCTCAGGGATCCGCAGTGCTGGGAGGGGTCTGGATTTCAGCCGCGTGTCTCTCCCAACCCCCCCACAGTCCCTTGTCCCCCTCTCCGCTGTCCCCTCTGCCTGGGTGGGGTGACATCTTCCCTTTTCCCTCCTCCAGACACTGTCCCAGCGGCGACGTCACCTTGTGGGACCCCCCCTGGCACCGAGGCTCAGTCCCCTCCTCTCCCTGCGTCCCCCCCGCACTGGCTGTCCTCCTGTCACCAGATGCTGTCCCCCGACCGACTGTCCCCTGCTGTCCTGCCGGTCCCCAGGCTCTGTTCCTTGTGTCCCCTGCTGGAAGGCGACAGGACTCTATTTATTTCCCTTGTGCCCCCTATCTTTTGGAAGGGGCCACGGTGGCACGGTGACACCGCAGGGATGTGGCAGCTGGTGCCACATCCCCTGCGAGAGGGGACAAGGTGACCTGGTCACCTGCGTGGATGTCCCATGGGGATAAGGGATGGGAATACGGTCAGGACAGGGCATTTGGTGGCACCAGCAACTGCTGGTGGCTCTGGCCACAATTTGCTGTCCCCACAAACAGAACCACCAGGGACCTTGTCCCCTTCTGGCTGTGATGTACGAGGCTGGCATGTCCCCCGGGGGGGAGGATGTGGCCATCGCGGTTATTTGGTTATTTAATCCCCGCTACAATAAAATCCCGGCTGCTGCCCACCCTGCGCCTCTCCACTCCATGGACAAGGTGAAACTGGGGACAAATGGGGACAAGCGGGGTGCTGGCACCCCCAGACACCCGACACGGGGGGGCTGAGCACAGCTCAGCTCATGATGGTTGTGACATCGCGGCTGCGCTGGTGGCTTTGGCCAAGGTTCTCAGGGCCTGTAGTGACACCATCCCTCAGGGTGGAGAGGTGACAGGGGACAAACCGCCTTCCCCTGTGATTTTGGGTAAGTCACGGTGACAGGGACATGTCCCCTTGGCCAAGGGGACACAGGCACAGCCACGTTGCGGTGCTGCACAGGGCCAGCTCACACCTGCCCCACCAGCCCCTGTCCCTTGTCCCCAGCCCCTGTCCCTTGTCCACCCTCCCCAGCCCCTGTCCCTTTCCCCAGCCCCTGCCCTCCATCCCCAGCCCCTATTCCCTCTGCCCGGCCCCTGTCCCTTGTCCACCCTCCCCAGCCCGTCCTTTGTCCCTTTTCCCCCCTCCCCAGCCCCTGTCCCCCAGCCCCTGTCCCTTGTCCCCCTCCCCTGCCTCACATCCCCTCTCTCCCCTGGCAGAAGAAGATCATGATCATGATCTGCTGCATCATCCTCGCCGTCATCCTGGCTTCCAGCATCGGGAGCATCTTCGCCTGAGTCCGCCCCCCGCTGCCCTCCAGGTGACAAGGGACATGGTGGGAGGGTGACACTGGGGTCCCCAGTGCCGCCCCACACCCGGGGGGCAGGTTTGGGCCACGCTGGGTGGGATTCACTCCCCTTGGACCTGCCAAAGGTGCCGGTGTAGAAGGGGTGTCCCCAGGGGACACATTGGGGAGGGACTGAGACAGCCACATCCCCCTCCTCATCCTCATCTTTGTCCCTGTTACAGGTGGCCTTTCCCCCTCCTGCCCGGACGATTTTGAGGATCTCTTCCAACCAAAATGACTCTATGGTTCGGTGATTCTACGATTTCTCTGCCTCGCCACCCACGCCGGAGCCTTCCTCCCGAATAAAGAGATCCCCCACACTCTGCTCTGAGGTGCTGTGTCATGGACAGGGGTTCCGTCACCTCTGGGATGCTCCCAGCCCTGTCTTTGCACCTCCAAAAAACCAAGACGATCAACACAGGTTCTTGTGAGGTTTAATTAACGCAGCTCCCAGCCTCACTGCTCGTTACACCCGGTGTTTTAGGAAGAATTTCCCCCAGTAACGTCCCTGGAACTTCACGTCGTAGGGGCTGAGGTACCGGCGCATCCCCAGCATGTTGGCAGTGATGATGCGCTCGAAAGTCCAAGGGTTTTGGTTGTTGAGCTTCTTCTCCTCCTCCTCGCGCCGCAGCTGCTCGAGGCCGTCACGGCTGATGGGGACAGCGGGGAAGGGCAGTTTTTTGGCCACTTGCGTGAGGAAAGGTTTCACCTCCTCGAACTCGCAGCGCCCGCCGATTTCCACCACCAAGCGCCCCGTCTTCACTGCTGTCACATAGTGGTCAATGGGGCCTTTGCCACCTCCCATGCGGTGGCCCAAGCTCTTCCGCGTCACCGGTTTGTAGGGGGCTGGCACCCGCCAGATGGCAAACATGGTTTTGGTGTTCATGTTGCGGCCGATAGTCAAGCGGATCATCTCGAAGTGGCCCCAGTGGAGGTAGCCACCCCCCAAAGCCTGTGGAGGGGAAGGACGGGGCTCTTCAGGGACCGACAGAGGGACAAAGGGTCCCCTGTCCTGTTTCCCTGGCGTCACATGTGCTTTTTGGGGACGTCTCAGAGCCACCTTTCCATTTTAAGCTCGGTATTACATTCCTTATCCCCTCGCTGGGGAAACTGAGGTATGTGCCGTGAGCCTCACTCAATTCAGCTTTTCGGAGCTGGTTTGTCACCGGTCCCCTCCGCTCACTGCTTTATTTGGTGGCTTCGCCGCCCAGGGGAAGGCTCAGCGCCAGGCAGGGGGGTCCCCACGCCTGTCCCCCTCTCCAGGTCCCCCTCATAACCACTCGCTCACCAGGATCCCGTACTGGCCCTGGGTGAACTCGGTGGCCTCCCGGGAAGGGCCACGGATATCACGCAGCTGTCGGGGCTCCCGTTTGACCTTGGGCACCGCCGGGACCTTGTCCATGAACTTCAGCTTCGTCCTCTCCGGGATGGTGACACCTGCGGAGGGACATGTGTGGGGGGGGTCACGGAGCCCAGGACACCCCGCTGTGGGGGTGGCGGCAGATCGGGGGGTGTCCCTGCCATCCTGGCGGGGGGTTCTCCCTCTTACCGCTGTAGTCCGGGGGTATCACCAACTTCTTGAGTCCGGCCCGGGGGACAGTGACACCACCGGGACCTGGGGGACAGAGCGGGGGTCAGTGCGGGGAACCAGGGGGGCGCCGATCCCCGGGTAGCGTAGGGACGGACCCCCCTCAGGTACCAGTGTCCCCCCCGGACTGCGGCATCCCGACACAGATCCCAACGTCCCCCCACGGATCCCAATGTCCCCCCATGGATCTCAATGTCCCCCCACGGATCCCAATGTCCTCCCACAGCTCCCAGTGTCCACCCCCGGCTCCCAATGTTCCCCCACGGATCCCAATGTCCCCCCACGGATCCCAATGTCCCCCCCTGGCTCCCAGTGTCCCCCCACGGCCACCAAAGCCGACCCGTAATGCGGACGCCCCCGACACCGGAGCTCCCCCTCGCCGCCCCCCGTTCCCCGCCGGGACCCCGGCGCTCGGACACGCTCCCCCCGGGGAAGGCTCCCCCCGCCAAGCGCTGCCCGGGCTGCCCTGACCTGCCCCGGGCCGGAGCTGCAGCGGGAGCCGCCATGGCCGCATCGCCCCGGCCGGAAGTGCCCGCCAGGGGCCGCCATGGCGGGGACACATCCGGTCCGGGTCCGTCCCCGCAGCGCTCCCGGGAAACGCGGAGCCCGGGGTTGGAGTTACAGAAGCACAGGGTCATTTTGGGTGGAAAAGCCACTCGAGATCATCGAGTCCAACCGTTTCCCCACCCCTGGCACTGCCCCTTGTCCCTGAGAACCTCATCTCTGTGTCTGTTCAACACACACACACAGAGGTTTGTGCTACAAATGGCTCTTTGTTGACTCCAGAGTGGTCTCTGGGTGGCTTCAGCAGGTGCTGAAGATGGCCCGGAGGTGCTCCCCGTCCTGTGGCTCGTTGGTGCCAACCCCAAAACAGCCCCATCGGTCACCGGGCTCCCCGGGAGGCTGGATGGCACCGTCACCGAGAGCCACGTGTGGCCACATGTCACCGAGACTGCGGTGCAGGGAGGAGAGGGAGCCTGAGCCAGCTCGCCGGGGACCCCCAGCCTGCCCCCAGCACCAGTGTCCACCCAAAATCCCCCCACTTTAGCATTTACAGCTTTAGGGACAGGGAAGGAGGTGGCACTGGGGGTTGAGCCACTTCATGCTGTCACCCCAGGGCACTGATGTGGCCGCTGAAGGGTCCCCATGGGGACGTGGGGGAGATGCAGGAGCCACCCTGGGGCTCCCCTCGCTCCAAATCCAGCCCCCCCAGCCCCAACCCCTTACCCCAGGCATCCCGTGCCCAGGCTGCGGTGACAAAAAAGAGCAGAAAACACCTTCCCCCAAGAGCCTTCATCGTGCAGGGGGAGGAAGAGGAGGAGCTGCCTCCCCCATGGCTTTAACACCTGGGCCAGGGTCGTCACCCACCCCCTCGCACCCACCTGGGGCTCGTCTCCTCCTCCCGGGGCCAAAACAAGGGCCCTTGTCCCAGCCCTGCTCCTGGTCCCTGTCCCTGCCTGGGGGGTGATGGAGAAGCTGGGGGCAGTCAATCTCTGGTCATATTCTGCCCTCCTCACCCCAAAACCACGCTGGTCCCCGCACACAGGGTGACAAGTGTGTCCTTGGGGCGCTGCAGAGCCTCTGGGGAAACTGAGGCACAGCCAGGCAGATCCCTCTGCGGGGCTCTTGTCCCTCCACAGAGTCACCAGCACCTCCCAGTTTGGCATCAACCGCAGGGACTGGTTTCCAGTCAGCTGCAGCCCCGTTCCCACCACCGCTTTGAGCCGCGTCCAGCTGGTTTGTCACCCTGTTCCTGCTCATCACGCAGCTGCACGCCTCGTCCAGAAGGACGCTGTGAGGAACAGGCTCCAAAACCTTCCTAAAATCCGTGAGCACCAGCCAGCACCTTCCCGTCATCCCGGAGGTGGGTGTTGGTGTCCTTCCCGCAGCAGGATATCAAACCAGTTCAACGGGACGTTTCCTTCATTAATTCACGCTCGTGATGGCTTTTGGTCTTCAAATTCTTTTGGGTTGACTATAGTCAGAGGGTGGAGTGTGGCAGATGGGTGAATAAGAGACGGGCACCGAGAAAAGATAAAAGCAGAGAGGATGCACGGAGAATCCAGTGTCCACAGGGCTTTGGTGGCCTGAACAGACCTGAGGACATGAGGATGCTCAGCGTAGCTTTTGGCATCGGGGTCCTGCTGGCCCTGGCTGGCGGCACGGCCGCAAAGGGCTGCAGTGAGTGCCAGCCCTCCTGGGGAGGGACTGAGGCGGGGACGGGTGGCTCTGCAAGGGGCTGTGTGGAGGGGACACCTCCAGTGACCTCCCACTGCGAGTGACCGTGGGGTGTCTGTCCCGTCTCTCCTCCCAGACGCCTCACAGCAGCTGGTTTCTGAGCTGGTGCAGCGCATGGAGGACTCGGTCAAGGTGAATGAGATGCCAAACCCCAGCATCCTGCTGGCCTTGAACTTGGTTGAGGCCACCTGGAATTACACCCACAAGTGGCTGCTCCAGCGGATAAAGGAAGAGGCTGTGACAAGAGCCCAAAAAGGTAGGGAGGGGAGGGGGCTTCCCCCCTGACATTACACCACCCGTTCTCTTGAGTTCCTGGCCCCCCACGCACCCCGGCTTCTCTCTTGTCCCCACAGACATGACGTCGGGGAAGGTGGCTCTGTATGTGCTGTCCCTCCTCTCCTCCTGCAAGGACCCTCGGCATGTCCAAGCCTTGGGAAAGACCATCAACCTGGTCCAGGTCCTGCAGCAGAAAACAGATGAGGAGGTGGCCAGGCTGGGTATGAGGGGACGGGAGGGAGGGCTTGGGGTGTCCAGGGAGGTGTCCCCCACCCTGCTCACCCCTCAACTCACCACACTTGGCTTTGCAGTGGTGGACGGGATCCCCAAAACCACCCTGTACAGCGTCAGCCTGGACGCCCTGGCCTTGTGCCTGGCCGGGGCCGGTGGCTACCAAGTGGCATCCGCGCTCCTGGCCAAGCAGGTGCTGAGCCCTGACAGCCACCTCTCCGTGGGTAAGGGACCCCTCCAGCCCGCTGTGTCCCCTCTCTGCCACCTTGGTGGTGACACTGGGATCCCGCAGACACCCGTGCCGTGGCGGCGCTGGCCATGACGTGCACGTACGGACATACGGACCTGCAGGATCTGCAGGAGCTGCTGCGGGAAGCACTGCACAACGTGACCAATGGCTTCCTTGACGAGCAAGAGAAGAGTGGCGGCATGATCGGGAACATTTACAGCATGGGGCTGGCCCTGCAGGTATGGGGTGACTGGCTGTGCCCCTGCAGCTGCCAAGTCCTGCTCCCGGGGCTGCTGGTGCCACCTCCTGTCCCCTCTGCAGGCACTGGAGTCAACTCAGGAGTTTTACGCCCTGCGGGAGTGGAACTCGACCCAAGCCTGCAACATGGTTTACAGCCATGACTACCGCCTGCCCATGGCCATTGCCCAGGTCCTGCCTCCCCTGGTGGGCAGGTCCTACCTGGATGCGGCTGACCTGAACTGTACCACCGGTATGTCCCCAAACCCAGAGCCGTCCCTGTCCCCAAAGCTGGGTACAGCCGGGGATCACAGAAGTAGGGCTGCCTCCCAGACCCTGCAGGGACGATGCTCCCGGACCTCTGTGTCCCGCGGCACCGTGGCGGGTGCCCATCCTGCCTCTCCCCCCTCCCAACAGACATCGAGGTTCACTACACCATCACCAACACGCTGCAGGGAACACCCTTCAGCTACACCACCACGGTGCAGGTCCCGGCCGGCTCCGTGCTGCTCCGGGTGCTGCAGGCAGCACAGGAGAAGGATCCCGACATCTTTAGGTGACAACTGGGAGGTTGGGGGGGGTTTATGGCATCCCCCAACCCATCCCTGAGCCCACCCGTGTCCCTGGCAGGTTCCAGACAAAGCAGACGTTCTGGGGGCCTATGGTGATCTCCATCCACGGGCTGGCCGCTGACCTGGACCAAAGGACCTACTGGGAGTTCCTCAGCGGTGGGGTCCCCCTCCAGGAAGGTGGGCAGCTGGGGTGGGGGACATGGGCGGCCATGATGGGGGCCATGGTACCCCAACCTCACCCCGTCCCTCCACTGCAGGGGTTGGCACCTACAAGCCGCGGGACGGGGAGCACATCCAGGCCAACTTCACCACCTACCCAAACTACGGAGGGACCACCATGGAGGGAATAAAGAGCTATTTGTAGCACAAACCTCTGTGTGTGTGTATGTGTGTGTGTCTGAGGCTGCAGCACCTCGGGAAGGGTTGAACAGGCACAGGGATCAGGTTCTCAGAGACATGGGGTAGTGCCAGGGGTGGGGTAACGGTTGGACTTGGTGATCCTGAGGGTCTTTTCCAATCAAAATGATTCTGTGAGTCTTTGACACAGGGCTCAGACCCCTTGGTGTGGATGGGGCCTCAGCAGGGGTTGGGGCAAGCCTTGGGTTGTACCCTTCCCTTGGGGGAAAGTCCTGTCGAAGGTCTTGATGGGACACGGGGACTTGGGGGGTCCTGCCTGGTGGGGACCCCTGCCTGTCATGGAGTGGGGGCCTGGGGGTGACATTGTGGAGGGACACTATGGGGGGCAATTCTGCTGGGCTTTGCTCTCCCAGAACTAATAGTGACACCTGGAACCCAGGTGTGCAGCTGCAAGGTGTGCCCTGCTCTGACAGCGATACCAGATGTCAGCAGGGACACAGCTGCGGGAGCTGTGCCCAGGGAGCGGAACTCCTCCTCTTAGTGACGGAGCTCCAGGAGGAGGTGAGGAGGGTGAGGAGTACCAGGGAGTGCAAGAGGGAGACAGACCACTGGAGTCACACCTGACCTTAGAACCATAGAATCATTTTGGTTAGAAAAGCCTCTCAAGATCATCAAGTCCAACCATTAAACCACCCATGTCCCTGGGAACCTCATCTCCGTCTGTCCAACCCCTCCAGGGATGGCGACCCCAGCACTGCCCTGGGCAGCCTGTTCCAATGCCCCACAGCCCTTTGGGGAAGAAATTGGTCCCCAGATCCAACCTCAACCTCCCCTGGCGCAACTTGAGGCCGTTTCCTCTGGTCCTGGCGCTTGTTCCTGGGGAGCAGAGCCCGACCCCCCCTGGCTCCAAGCCCCTTTCAGGCAGGTCAGAGATCAGAAGGTCTCCCCTCAGCTCCTGTTCTCCAGCTGAACCCCCAGCTCCCTCAGCCGCTCCCATCACCCTTGTGCTCCAGCCCCTCACCAGCTCCGTTCCCTTCTCTCAACTCGCTCCAGCACCTCAAGGGCTTTCTTAATGTAAGGGCCACAAAATTGACCCAGGCTGCTGCCCCCTCCCCTGCGCTGTGCCATGTTCCTGCAGAACCGCTTTGGGTGGAAAAGACCCTCAAGATCAAGTCCAGCCATTAACCCAACACTGTCACTAACCCATGTCCTTAAGAGTCTCACCCCTGTGTATTTTAAACACCTCCCAAGGAGCCACCTCAGACACACACACACACACACAGAGGTTTATGCTACAGATGGCTCTTTATTGCCTTCATGGTGGTCCCTCGGTGGCTTCAGTAGGTGCTGAAGACGGCCTGGATGTGCTCCCCGTTCTGCGGCTCGTAGGTGCCAACCCCTGCAGTGGAGGGACGGGGTGAGGTTGGGGTACCACGGTCCCTGTCACAGCTCCCTGTGCCCCCCACCCCAGCTGCCCACCTTTCTGGAGGGGGACCCCACCACTGAGGTACTGCCAGTAGGTCCTTCTGTTCTCGTTGGCGGCCAGCCCGTGGATGGAGACCACCATGGGCCCCCAGGACGTCTGCTCCGTCTGGAAGCTGCCGGGAGCATGGGTGGGCTCAGGGATGGGTTGGGGGATGCCATAAACCCCCCCCAACCTCCCAGTTGTCACCTAAAGATGTCGGGATCCTTCTCCTGTGCTGCCTGCAGCACCCGGAGCAGCACGGAGCCGGCCGGGACCTGCACCGTGGTGGTGTAGCTGAAGGGTGTTCCCTGCAGCGTGTTGGTGATGGTGTAGTGAACCTCGATGTCGGCTGCTGGGAGGGGACAGGGGCAGGGTGAGCGCCCACCATGGTGCCATGGGGGTCTGCGAGCATCGTCCCCGCAGGGTCTGGGGGGCAGCCCTACCTCTGTGATCCCCAGCTGTACCCAGCTTGGGGGACAGGGACGGCTGTAGCTTTGGGGACAGGGATGGCTGTAGCTTTGGGGACATCTTGGTGGCACAGGCCAGGCCAGCCGCGTCCAGGTAGGACCTGCCCACCAGGGGCGGCAGGACCTGGGCGATGGCCATGGGCAGGCGGTAGTCGTGGCGGGACACGGCGGCGAAGGCTTGGGCGCAGTCCCACTGCCGCGGGGCGTAAAACTCGCCCGTGGCCATCAGCGCCTGCGGAGGGGACAAGAGGTGGCACCAGCAGCCCCAGGAGCAGGACTTGGCGGCCGCGGTGGCACAGCCGGCCACCCCATACCTGCAGGGCCAGCCCCATGCTGTAAATGTTCCCGATGATACCGTTCCCCTCCTCCTGCTCGTCGAGGAAGCCGTTGGCTACAGCCGACAGCGCTTCCCACAGCAGGTCCCGCAGGTCCTGCAGGTCCGTCTGTCCGTACGTGCACGTCATGGCCAGCGCCGCCACGGCACGGGTGTCTGCGGGATCCCAGTGTCACCACCAAGGTGGCAGAGAGGGGACACGGCGGGGCCAGAGGGGTCCCTTACCCACGGAGAGGTCGTTGTCGGGGCTCAGCACCTGCTTGGCCAGGATCACGGATGCCCCTTGGTAGCCACCGGCCCCGGCCAGGCACAAGGCCAGGGCGTCCAGGCTGACGCTGTACAGGGTGGTTTTGGGGATCCCGTCCTCCTCTGCAAAGCCAAGAGCAGTGAGCTGAGGTGGGGACAAGGGACCGGGATGGGGGACACCGACACCTCCCCGGACACCCCGCTGCCTCCCGCCGTACCCAGCCTGGCCATCTCCTCGTCCATTTTCTGCTGCAGGATCTGGACCAGGTCGACGGTCAGTCCCAGCGCCTGGACGTGACGGGGGTCCCGGCAGGAGGAGAAGAGAGACAGCACGTACAGAGCCACCTCCCCTGATGTCATGTCTGTGGGGACAAGAGAGCAGCCAGGACACCGGGAACCGGGGAGAACCGGGGGTGCCGCAACAGAGAGGGCACCCCTCACCCATCCTACCTTTTTGGGCTCTGGTCACAGCCTCGTCCTGGATCTCCTGCAGCAGCCACTTGCGGGTGTTGCTGCCCGTGGCCCCAGCCAAGTTCAAGGCCAGCAGGACGCTGGGGTTCGGCGTCCCCTCCGCCTTGATCGAGTCCTCCATGCGCTGCACCAGCTCGGTGACCAGTTGCTGCGGGGCAACTGGGAGGAGAGAGGATGGACACCCCGCACCGGGAGGTCACTGGGGGTGTCCCCTCCGTGTGGGGACACCCGTCCCTCCCCGGGAGGGCCGGCACTCACCGCAGCCCTGCACGGCCGTGCCACCGGCCAGGGCCAGCAGGACCCCAATGCTGAAAGCCGTGTCGAGCATCCTTATGTCCTCAGGGCCACTCAGGGACACTGGTTTCTCCACTTGTCCCCTCTGCTTTTAGCTTCCCCTGGTGCCCTTCTCTGTTTGTTGACCCTCCCGTAACAGCCCCGGCACTGCCAGGCACCACTGGTGTATCCAGACTGACACACACACACAAAAAAATAGGCTTGTACGTTCCAGGAAACTCCAGCCCTGTTAGTGTCACCTCAGTGCCAGGAACGAAAGAGCCAGGAGGTCACCCAGGGCGGTGGTGAAAAGAATTTAAAGAATAAAGCCATCACCGGTGGGAACTAACGAAGGGAAAGTCCCGTTGAACCGGTTCAATGTCCTGGTGCGGGAAGGTCGCCCACCTCCGGGGTGACAGGAAGGCGCTGGGTGCTGGTTTTTACTGGATTTTAGGAAGGTTTTGGAGTCTGTTCCTCACAGCGTCCTTCTGGACAAGGTGTGCAGCTGCGTGATGAGCAGGAACGGGGTGACAAACCAGCTGGACGTGGCTCAAAGCGGTGGTGGGAACGGGGCTGCAGCTGACTGGAAACCAGTCCCTGCGGTTGATGCCAAACTGGGAGGTGCTGGTGACTCTGTGGAGGGACAAGAGCCCCGCAGAGGGATCTGCCTGGCTGTGCCTCAGTTTCCCCAGAGGCTCTGCAGCGCCCCAAGGACACACTTGTCACCCTGTGTGCGGGGACCAGCGTGGTTTTGGGGTGAGGAGGGCAGAATATGACCAGAGATTGACTGCCCCCAGCTTCTCCATCAGCCCCCAGGCAGGGACAGGGACCAGGAGCAGGGCTGGGACAAGGGCAGGGACAAGGGCCCTTGTTTTGGCCCCGGGAGGAGGAGACGAGCCCCAGGTGGGTGCGAGGGGGTGGGTGACGACCCTGGCCCAGGTGTTAAAGCCATGGGGGAGGCAGCTCCTCCTCTTCCTCCCCCTGCACGATGAAGGCTCTTGGGGGAAGGTGTTTTCTGCTCTTTTTTGTCACCGCAGCCTGGGCACGGGATGCCTGGGGTAAGGGGTTGGGGCTGGGGGGGCTGGATTTGGAGCGAGGGGAGCCCCAGGGTGGCTCCTGCATCTCCCCCATGTCCCCATGGGGACCCTTCAGCGGCCACATCAGTGCCCTGGGGTGACAGCATGAAGTGGCTCAACCCCCAGTGCCACCTCCTTCCCTGTCCCTAAAGCTGTAAATGCTAAAGTGGGGGGATTTTGGGTGGACACTGGTGCTGGGGGCAGGCTGGGGGTCCCCGGCGAGCTGGCTCAGGCTCCCTCTCCTCCCTGCACGGCAGTGTCGGTGACATGTGGCCACGCGTGGCTCTCGGTGACGGTGCCATCCAGCCTCCTGGGGAGCCCGGTGACCGATGGGGAGCTGACACTGGGACATGGTTGTGGGGTGACCGGCACTGAAGGGGACCAGTACTGGCTGGAGCACCCGCTTGGAGGCTGCGGGACCACCCTGGAGGTGAGGAGCCAGGAGTGACAATGTGGGGTGTCCCCCTTGGGAGGGTGTGGGGCGTCCCGCAAGGGAGGGACAATGCCGGGGTGTCCTTGGCTGTGGCTGCCGAAAGTCCTGTGGTGGGGGAGGAAACCACGCGGGTGCCGGTGCCATCGTTGTCACTGCACCCATGTATTGGGGGAGCCCCAGGGGTGGACCCCCAGGTCCTGCTGTCCCCACAGGGAGGGTCCCCAGGGACACCCACCCTTCATAGTAGGGTGGGGGCACTGATTAAAGTGAGTGGGGCTGGTACTGGTGAAGTGACACCAGCTCTTGCCATGTCCCAAGGAGCTTTCTGGGTGATGGGGACAGGGAGGTGACCCCTGCTTGGAGCCAGGTGACAGTTCCAGCCCCATGTCCCCCCCACAGCTCCTCCCAGACAGAATCCGCTACAGCAACGTCCTCCGTTACCGCCCCGTGCTCGGGGGGGCCATGGCTCGCGCCGGACCCTTCACCCTCCCCATCCACTGCTACTACCCCAGGTATGTGGGTGCCCCGTGGAGCCCCCTGGGCGTCACCCACCATGGGACCCCTTGGTGCTGGGTCCATGGGGGGGACATGGCAGGCAGGGGTGTCCCCGGGAGGTGTCACCCCACTCGAGGATGCTCTGCAGGATGGGCAGTGTTTCATTCGGGGGTGTCCGACCCACCTGGGTCCCCTTCGGCTCCACCGCCGCTCACCGGAGGCGCCTGCGCTTCGCCCTGGACGTGTATGACAGTGAGTGGGAGACCCCAAACCCCCCCGTTCTCCTGTGTGGGGGGTCCCCTCTGCCTGGCTGGGGCTCTGGGATGATGACCCCAATGTGTCCCCCAGGTACCTGGTCCTCCCGCCAGCACCAGGCCACCTATTCCCTGGGGGACATCATCAACATCGAGGCGTCGGTGAGCCCCGACCCCCCCGTGTCCCTCAGGGTTTTTGTGGACGAGTGTGTGGCCAGCCCCAGTGTAGTGACACAGCTCAAGTTCAAGGTCATCGGTGACAACGGGTGAGTACCAGGGCTGGGGACAGGGGAGGAAAGAGCCTGGCTGTCCCCAGCGGGGTGACAGTCCTGTGTCACCCGGGCAGGTGCCTGCTGGATGGGCAGCTCGGTCGCTCCCGCTTCCTCCCCCGGCGCGGTGACGGTTCCCTCCGCTTCCAGCTGGACACCTTCCTCTTCCTCAACACCTCCGGCAGCCAGGTCCGTGCTGGGGAGTCTGGGGGCGCGGGGTGACCCCCCCCACACCCACCGATGTGGGGATGGGGCGGCTGCGGGTGACCAGTTCAGAGCCACAGGGCAGCTCAGAGGAGGTGGCAGGAGGATGTTTGTCCCCGCAGATCCACCTCCGCTGTCACCTGAAGGCTGTGGCGCAGGGGACCGGTGACACTTTTGGCAAAGCCTGTTCCTACGATGGCACAGCAGCCACCTGGCGCTCCCCGGACGGGGCCGACTGCTCCTGCTGTGACTCCCCGGGGGGCTGCGGGGACCGGCGACAGCGGCGGGGGGCTGGTGGCCAAGGTGAGTCCTCGCCTTGGTGACACCCAAGAGCCCTACGGGTGACAGCGGTGCCTGATCGGTGTCTCCTCGCAGGGCTCCTTGGTGAAGCCACCGTCCACCTCGGTCCCCTGGGGCTGCTCTCGGCTCTGCCCAGCTTGTCCCCTGTCCCCTCGAGTGTCCCCACGGCACCGGCGCCCAGCACGGCACCTCCTGGCCACCCCTCGGTCCCCGTGGTGCGGGGGGAGAAGAGGGACTTGGGTGAGTGTGTGTCCCCGCCGGGGCTGGGAGGTGGCTGGGGTGACCCTGCTGTCCCCTCACCCCTGTCTGTCCCCCCAGGAGCAGCTGTCCCTGTCCCTGGCACCACGCTGGCCATGGTGGCCATGTGCTCCATCCTCGCCGCCGTGGGCATGGCCGGCTGCTACTGCTCCGTGCGGCGACACCGGAGTGAAAACCGGCTTGGGGGGGGTCCCGAGGCAGCCCCTGGGGAGCCCCGAGCCGTGGCCATGGCCCCCACCTCCCCTGGGACCCCCCCTGCTCCTCCGGTCCCTGCCATCGTGTGAAAATCCTGGTTTTAGAAATAAACCTGAGGCAGAAAAGGCTGTGCCAGCTCAGTGGGGGTTTGGGGAGACCATGTACCCCCAACCGGGTGTGAAGCCACCACAGTGGGAGGGGGGACAATGATGCCAGGACTTGCTTTGGGTCCCCTGTGCCTGTCACCTCCTGCAGCCGGGGACAATCCCTGTCCAGAGAACGGGGGCTGTGGGGGTCTGGTCCCCACAATGTGGGGGGATCCTGCCCGGGGGGGCAGCATGTGGCTGTGAGGGTGGGGGTCCCCATGGGGGCTGTGTGGGCATCTTCCCCCTCCTCCCTTACTGTGCAGGGTCAAAAACTCTATTTTCTCTCCAAATAAAGGACTTCATAAGAAAAATGCTGGGGGGGCTGAGGCAGAGGCAGCCTGGGGAGCTCCGGGGGGGTTTGCTATGGGGTTGGGGGGCTTGTTGTGGGGTCAGGGAGCTCTGAAGGCTGCAGGAGGCCTGAGTGGGGGGACAGCAAGGCACAATGGTCATGGAAATTGGGCAACCCCTCCTTCATCTGTGTCCCCCCCTCCATGTGCAGGGAGGAGGCGTTTGTGCCTAATGGCCTTTGATGGATCTTTTTTCCAGGAACTCACTGCAGAGAGGTTTTTAATTTCTTTCTTTTTTTTTTTTTTTTTTTTTTTCCCTTTCCTTTTTATTCTCCTTCTGAGCTGCTGTAAACAGGGCCGAGGGGGAGTCCGAATCTATGTATTGGGGGGACTTTTGGGGCAGTCCTGCCCCCCTGACACCCCACTTTCCTCCCCCACTTCGCTGGGGGTGGGGGTCTGAGCATCCTCCCCTTGGGCCCTGAACTGGGGGGGCAACACTGAGCAACCCCCCCTGCAGCTGGGGTGTCTCTGTGAGGGTAGTACCCCACTTTCCTCTCCCCACAGGGGCCGCAGCCATGGGTGGGGGGGGTTGGGAGTACGGGGGCTGCTCTTCTTCCCCCTTGGCCCCCCATTTTCCATCTGAGCATGCCCCTCAGCCACCAGTGAGTGGGCAGAGTTGGGGAGGGGGCTCCACGTGTGGGTCGTGGGGTCACGAGGATATGCATGAGTCATGGGGACACCCGTGGGTCTTGGGGACATCTGTGGGTTATGTGGTCCAGCTCTGTCTTGGGGTCACCAGTGGGTTGTGGGGTCTAGCTGTGGGTCGTGGGTACAGTGGGGTCTAGCTGTGGGTCGTGGGTACAGCTGTGGGGTTTTGGGTCCACCCATGGGTCGTGGGGTCCACCTGTGGGTCGTGGAGACACCCATGGGTCATGAGAACATGCGTGAGTCTTGGGGTCCACCCGTGGGGACACCCGTGGGTCATGGGGACGTGTGAGTCGTGGGGTCCACCCGTGGGGATACATGTGAGTCCTGGGGACACCCGTGGATCTTGGGACCCACCCGTGGGTCTGGGGGTCCGGCCGTGGGTCGCGGGGCCACCCGTGGGCTGGGCGGTGGCCCGAGGATGCTGCAGGCTCTGACGTCAGCCGCGCGGAGCCAATGGGAGGCCGCAGGGGCGGGGTGGGGCGGGGTGGGGCGGGGGCGGCCCCGCCGGGGACCGAGCGGGGCAGCTCCGGGGGCCGGGGCGGGCGGGGGTCCCGCTGCCCCCCGCCACCTCCATGCAGGGGATGGGGAACCTGCGGCTGGGCAGCCGCGCTGTCATGTACACGGCCGAGACGCTGCCCAAGGGCAAGAACCGAGTGATGGGGGTGAGGAATTTTTTTGGGGGGGTGGCTTGGGAGGGGGTGGTACCCCTGGAAAATCCCCCCCTGCCCCTTCCCCGGGGGGTTCTGCCCCTTCCCTGGGGATTTCTGCCCTCCTGCTGCCCCCGCCGGGGGATGCTGAGGCCCTGGAGCAGCGGGGGGACAGGGACACCCCCATCCCCAGGGCGGGGGGGGGAATGTCACCCTGTCCCGTCCCCAGACCATCCAGATCATGACGGGCTTCATGCACATCGGCTTCGGCATCATCCTCACCACGCTCACCAAAGTCTACACCTCCGTCTTCGTCATCGGCGAGATCCCCTTCCTGGGCGGCGTGTCGGTGCGTGGCACGGGGGGGTGTCCAGCATGGGGGGGTGTTCTCCAGGGTGGGATACCCACGGGGGAGGGACGTCCACGAAGGGGGATGCCCACAGGGGAAAGATGCCAATGCGGGGGGATGCCCACGGGTGTCCCACGGCTCCCAGGGATAGTGGGTTCTGGTCCAGCAGCCGTAAAACTCCAGGACTGACAATGCACGAAGGGGGGGTCACCGTGCCCCCCAAAGCCGTGGGGAGGTTGTTGATGTGGGTGGGGGTTTGGAGGGGCTTGGGGTGACCTTGCTGGCAGCTGATTGTCCCCGTCTCTCCTGGCACAGTTCATCATCTCCGGCTGCCTGTCCATCGGGGCGGAGAAGAGCCCCACGGAGTGTGCGGTGAGTGTCCCCGCGGGGTGACACTGCAGGGGGGTGAGCAGGTGGGGGCAGCTCATCCCTGGGTAAAACCCATCAGAGCAAACCCAAATGTAAAGCTTGTGCCGGAGTTATTTCCGTCAATGAGCAATGGGAAAGAGGGAAGAAAAAAACCCCGAGGGCAGCCTGAGCTGTGACCGGTGTCTGGTCTCCTGGGGGAGGTGTCCCCACGGGTTTTGGGGTCTGCCACCGTCCCCAAAACCTCTGGGCGCCCGCAGGTGAAGGGCAGCCAGACCATGAACGTCATCAGCGCCATTTTCGCTCTGCTGGGCATCGTCGCCTTCATCGTAGACCTCAACCTCAACGGGCTCTACCGCTCCGGCCTCGACTACTACAGCTACCTGGTCCTGGTAAGTGGGGGTACAGCCCCCCCAGCCCCTGGGACCCTTTGCCTGGCCCTTTCTCCATCCCTGTCCGCTTCTCCATCCCCACCAGGGGCTGTTCTGCCTCCCCCTGACCCCTCCCGGGGGCAAGGCGGCTTTGTGGGGTTCGGCCCCATCACCCCTGGGGATCAGGGACCCCGTGACCGGTGACACCCCGACCTGGGCCCGTCTGCTGGCGCGGTGCCGTGCGCTTGACCTATTTTAGGCTGGTACCTCGGGAGATGACTCACGCCCTGGAAATGCCCATTTCTCTCCATAAGCTGTAAAAACGGCGAGGTGCGGGGGACTGGGCGAGACCTCGGCACCTCCAAAGCTGGGGCTGCGGCGCTTAGGACCGTTGGGAGGAGGGGAACCCCAAAATACTCCCCGCAAAATGTGAGGAGGGTCCCGTTCCGTGGGGTTTCCTCCTCACGTGTGCTGCTGATATTTTGTGGTTTATTTTTCCCCACCCTGGAGCTCGCAGGGAACGGCATCTCCATCGTCTTGCTCATCTTCACCATCCTGGAGTTCTGCATCGCCGTGGCCACCGCCAACTTTTGGTGCCGGGCCACCCGTCTCAGCTCTAACGAGGTAGGGCAAGGGGGGCACGAAGGGGCTGAGCCCCGAGCGGACCCCCCCCCCAGCACCGTCCCAACCCCGCGCTGTCCCCCAGGCCATGCTGATCGTCCCCAGTGCCACCCAGGGGGACCTGGCGGTGCCGCTGACCGAGCTGCCGCAGCCGCCCAGCTACACCGAGGTGATCTACGACCCCAAAGAGCAGCCCAGTTAAAGCGGAGCCGCGGCCGGGCTGGTTCCCAGCAGCATGTCAGACCTTCTCCCATTGCCACCAGTGCCTCCCGCCCCGGGAAAGCATGTCCCCCCCAGCCCTGACCCCCCCAAAAGCAGCAGCTCTTGGGTTTCTTTGCATCCTCAAAATCTCGCCAGGTGCTGGCCCCGAGGATTTCGGTACGGGGCCCTGCTTCTACTCTCCCAAAACCATCCCCAGGGCTGCAGCATCCACCTCCTGCCACGCTGCAGGCTGGGACGTGCTGGTAGCCCCCAAAAAGCCAGCGAACACCCCAAATTTGCCCCCTCCCTGCCCATCTGCTGTGTCTCAAAGCAGGGCTCTTTGCCTGCTGGCTGCTTTGGAGAAGGGATTTCTGCAGGGGACGCTTCGTGGGGTGTTTCTGCCCATAAATCCCAAGTTGGCTGCTGGGGTTTGTTCATTTTGGGGTTCAGGGGCTCCTCGAGGTCTGGTGGCCACGTCGCAGACACCCCATAGAGCCCCTGATGTGCGGGGGCAGCCAGAGCATCTACCTCGGCTCCTACCCCCCCAGCTTGAATTATCTTCCAAATAAACGCTCTGCCCAAGCCTGTGTCTCCTTGTTCGGGGGATTTGGGAGCTGAAAACCACCCTGCAGAGCCACCATCCTTCCTGTCCAGGGGTCTCTTATGCCCGTCACCCTGATCTGGTCCCACCTACCCCCTTAATTCTCCCCCATCTTCCTAATTCCCCCCCCATACACACCAGAGCACATCTGGCTATATATAGCGCTGCTGGAGCAGCTGGGCAGCCGGCGGCGATGACGGTGACGATGATGATGACACCAGCCCAGGAGTTGTCCCCAGGCTGGGGCTGCTCCTTGGGGTGACACGGGGACATGGGTGACACACGGTCCCTGCTCCCCGCGTGACGGGGACGGAGCCGAGGGGCACGATGAGCGCTCACCCGTGCAGCCACCCCTCAAAAATTGCTTATTTCAGGGGGGGAGAATTGAGCCCAAAGAGCTCTCAGCCTATTTTTAACCAGCAGAGAGGTTTGACAAGCTCGTTACTGACTCCCATCGTTAATTACCACACAGTGGTGGGCGTGTTTGAGGACCTAACGAGGAGTAAGGATGGTGATGAGCATCCGGCAGGTTATTTACAGAGCAGCTTGAGAGTTTGGGATGGAGATGAGGAAGGAGAACCTGGTGCTGATTTTTCAGAGGGGTGGGAGCACCTGGTGAGTTATTGGTGCCATAAGGGGGGGTCTCTGGCTGCTCTTGCTCCCCCACCACTGTTTGGGGACAGTATGCACCCCCAAATGTCACCTCCGGCCCCAGTGCAGGGGCAGGAAATGCCTGTTGGAACCATCTCTTTAGTTTTTGGGTCAAGTTAATTTTTTTTGTGTGTGTGTGTGTTTTGTTTTCTTGTGGGTTTTTTTCTTTATTTTCTTTTTTTTTTTTTTTTAATTATTATTATTTTATTTTTCTTGTTTCAACAGCCCCCACCCTGCCCTGCCGATGCTCGGGCTGCTCAGCCAAAGCCTCATGGATTATTCACTCGCTGTCAGTTATTTCTGGTCCCGGCTCTGAAAAAATAATGAGGCGGTTGGGTAGAAAAAGCCCCAGAGATTGGGGGGAGCGGGATGAACAGGCTCTTTGTGCCCTACCCCAAGTTCACGGCCCATTATGGCTCCACGCTGTCCTGCATCTCCAAGGCAGCCGGGGGGGTTCTCCAGCCCTGGAGGGGCCACCACGTAGCCCTGACACCCCGAATCCAGGCTGGCGGGTCCCTCTGTGGGGTCCCCTCCTGGCTCATCCTCTCCCAGCATAGGGCTCTTTTTTTTTCCCCTCCAGAGCATCCCTGTTGCTGGCTGCAAAATGCCCCTTCCCGGGAAATGGGGCGTTAGGATGGCGATAACCCAGAGCCTCTTAAGCTTTAAATCCAAAGCTCCTCAATCTTTAAACCTGGAGCCCCTCGATTTTTAAACCCAGAACCTCCAAACCTTTAAACCCAGAGCCCCGCTATTTTTAAACCCTAAGCTCCTCAATTTTTAAACCCAGATCCCTTCAATCTTTAAACCTGGAGCCCCGGATCTTTAGACCCAAAGTTCCTCAGCCTTTAAACCCAGAACCCCTCAATTTTTAAGCCCAGAGCCCCCCGATCTTTAAACCCAGAACCCCTCAATATTGAAACTCAGAACCTCCCAATCTTTAAACCCAGAGCCTCTCATTTTTTAAACCCAAACCTCCTCAATTTTTAAACTGAGAACCCCACAAGCTTTAACCCAAAGATCCTTACTCTTTAAACCCAAAGCTCCTCAATTTTTAAATCCGGAGCCCTTCAGTTTTTAAACCTGGAGCTCCTATACCTTTCAACCCAGAGCCCCCAATTTTTGAACCCAGAACCTCCAAACCTTTAAACCCAGAGCTCCTCAATTTTCGAACTCAAAGCTCCTCAACCTTTAAACCCAGAACCCCTCAATTTTTGAACCCAGAACCTCCAAACCTTTAAACCCAGAACTTCTCAATTTTTTTGAACTCAAAGCTCCTCAGTCTTTAAACCCAGAGCCCTTCAATATTTAAACCCAAATTCTCTCTCCCCTGGATTTCAAGGTTTTCTGCTGCTCCGTCAGGTTTAGGTGCAGTTTTCTCAGGAAATGCAGGAATTGGGTGTTTTAAGCCTCTGCGGAAAGAGGTTTATTTTCTATATGTGTATTTCTACGCAGCCCTGAAACCTTCCGTGGGGGAGCGGGTACTGCTCAGGGCTGGGGACAGCAGGTGACAGGGACCGGAGAGGGTCTGGGGACAATGCCTGGGGACACTTTTGTCACCTTCCCCCCCTTGGAGGTTAACCAGGACAGGAGGGACCTTCCCAGGACGGAGCGTCCTCGCCCTGGGGACCCCAGGATGTGTCGGTGACACCTTGGGGACACCCCGGAGCTTCTCTGCAGCACCAGGAGCTTTACCGAGCAAAGCCTGGAGGTGACGGGCGCATCTGGGACGGGCTTCAGGAGAGACGCTGCGCCCCAAAAACCAGCGTGAAGCCCCCCAAAAAAAGCCTCGAGGGGGGTTCGCCAAGAGCTGGCGCTGCCACCAGCTCTGTGTGACAGTCCCTTGTCCCAGGGGTTTCCCGTGGCACGGCACCGGTAAAAGCCAGCTGCTTTTTAATATTAAAAAAACCCCTAAAAAGTGTGGCTTTTCTCATTCTGGAACCAGTATGGTAAGAGCCCTGTGAGAACCAGAAACATTTGGAGGCAAAGCAAGATGTTGACTTTTGGGTATTTTTATGGGGATATAAAGTTGTTTTTTTTTTTCCACAGGAAGCACAACTCGCTGTGAGAAGGATTTCTATTTTCTTTGGAAAAAATAAGGGCGTTTTTTGGGGGCTGGAAAAGGACTTTTTGGTTCCACCAGGCTCATAAACTTGTCCTCTGCTGGTGGGAAGGGATTTTGGGGGGGGGTTGTTGAACCCCCTGAACCTGAGCACCCTGCCAGGCTTCCCCCATCCGTCCTGTGACATCCTAAGGGACAAGGGACACTTTTGCTGATGCCGCCGCTGTGGGAATCCGCAGCCATGAGGGGTTTGTGCCAAAAATAGTGCTGGTGGGGTAGGAGTTTCATCCGTGCGCGCGCAGCTCCGGGAGATTCAAAAGAAAAACCAGAAATATTTTAAAAATTCCAGTTGTTGGGAGAGCAAAACTCAACCTAAAAAAGAAATAAAAACCCAAGGAACGTGCTGTTTATATCAGCAAAGCCAAAAATTCCTGCAAACAAAGGGCTGGACGGCTCCAGCTTTGCCACTTCCCCGCGTCTGCTTAAAAGCTTCACCTCCTCTGGCATCTGTTTCCAAAATAAATTACAACAACCTGCCTTGGGCTCCTGCCACCCCCAGCTGGATCTGCCTTTATTTAGAAAAAAAAAAGTGGTTTTTTTTTGTTTCCACGGATACCTCGCTCGGAAAGGGGATTTTTGCTCACACGACCCGGCCACGGCTGTTTCTGCCTGAAAAGCTGCGGCTTCGGGAATGGTTTAGGAATTCGAAAAAGGCGGATTTGGGAGGAAAATCCCTCCGTAGCGGGCGGTTTCGGCTGGGGACATAAACCCATTTGTTGTCTAAAGGCTAAAGAGGGGATCCCAGCGTTTCCACGGGGGCTCAAGCGTTCATCACCCCGCAGGGGTGGAACGAGGGATGCGGTGATGAGAAATTAAAGATTAAAAGGTATCGGAGCTTCAATTTCCTCCGTGTTTTTCGGGGAAGCCTCTGCCAGCTCTGGAGGAGGTTTGTCCCCAAAACCAGGTGTCTCAGCTCCCTCTAGGGCCACAGGAAAGGAAAAGGCGATGCCCAAAATCGCTCCACCTGCTCCTAAAATCCTCAGTTGGGACCAGCCTGGAGCTGCGGTGGGGGACAGGTCCCTAATCCTGGTGACATCTGCGGTGGCCACGCTCACAGATACCAGAACCCTGGGCTGAAATATCCTTTTTCCACCAAAAAAATCGCTGGTCGGACATTTGATGCCTCCAAGGGAGGAAAAAAAACCCCCGAGCCGCATCCCTGCGCGCTCCCCAAACCACCTCCCGTGTCCGGGTTGCGTCAAAACTTGTCCTCTTTGTCCCTTGTCCCCTTTGTCCCTTGTCCCCTTCTCCAGCCCAGAAACTGGGGGGGCCCACAGGAGGAGACCCAAGTCCCACACAAGAGGATGAGGATGAGCAGGGACGGCACCAGCACCCACAATATCCCACCCCGTGCCCATTGGGCGTCCAGGAGACCCGGGGGGTCCCCGTGGAGAACCCCAAACCCCCGGCGAACAGGGGGGGACAGCGGCCATGAAGGAAACGGTCGTTTTCTGGCAGGGGGGCGGAGGGGCCCTGGGGAGCTCCGGGCCACGTGTGGTGGCTCCGTTCCCGGGCTGAGCTCTCATTTCCTATCGGAAACAACTGCGGCTTGGTTCGGCACCCCACGCCGGGCTGTCACCGCAAACCAGGCTGTCACCTCCCCCAGGCTCGCTCCTGTGTAGGGGACGTCCCCACCGGGGACAGACCTATGGGGTCCAGGTGCTCACGCAGGAAAGAGAATCCCAAAGATAATAAAAAAGGCAATAAAAGAGTTTTATTGAGACCTTTATAGACCAACAGGGTTTATAATATTTGTGTCAGGTCCTGTTTTCCTCCTTTTTTTCCCCATCTTGAGGTACAAGTGCCCAACCCCTCTCCCTCCACCTCACCGGGTTTTTCCCAAACTCTCTCCCCTCTGTTGGCAAAAATCCCTCGTTGAGCAAGAGGAGCCCGACGAGATTTCCATCAAAGGAGCAAAGGGCGGCGGGACCGCGTCCCTGCCCGGCCACCACCTCCCGGGGACACTCGGGGAGAGAAGGGGCCGCTATGGCAGCCACGGCGGTGACCGACTCCGGTGGCGTGAGGATCATCACCGAGGTCATCCCGGCCAGTGATCCCCGCGCAGCCCAGCTGGCCGCCGGCTCCCAGCCCCCCGCGCCCGCCGGGACGTCGTTTCGGGTCCGGGGCTTCCGCAGGGCTCAGCCCAAAGTGCTGGGGGTGAGACGCGGCGTCCCCGGCGGGGGGACAGGGCACCTCGGGGACAAAATGGGGACTGGGGATTGTCCTGTTTGAGGTTCTCCTCGGTGGGTGGTCCTGGAGGTTCTCCTGGGGCAGATGTGATGTTTGGGACCAGCTCGAGCTGCTGTGCCCAGTGCCAGTTGTCCCCAGTCCCTTCTCGTCACCGCGGTGTGACAGTGGGATCAGGGGTGGGACACGGCCAACAGCAACGGTGACATCCAGACAGGGGGGGCCCTTCTCGCTCGTCCTTCCCCCAGACCATCCATATCTTCGGTGGGATTGTCCACATCTGTTTCGGGATCATCCTGACGCTGGCGGAGCACGGGAGCCCGTCCCTGCCCGTGGCCAGCGGGATCTTCTTCTGGCTCGGGCTCCTGGTGAGTGGGGACATTCCTGGCTGTCACCTCCTCACCATCCCATTGGGGACCAGATCCTCTCATCACCAGGGTCTCCTCCTACCCCACATCTTCTGGCTGTCCCCTCTGGGCAGCCCCAAACACCGGGAGGGTGCTGGGATGGGCGTCTTGCTGCTGACCCCCTTCTTCTGTTTTCTGAGCAGCTCCTGGTCTCAGGCTCTTTGCTGGTGGAAAGTGAAAAACGAGAGAACATTTTGCTGGTAAGGGAAGAGACAACACATTCCCCCGTGGCTTCTGCCACTTCTGTCCCTTCCCTTCCTACCTAAGGCCCATCTTACCCTTGGGAGGTGCCCGGGTCTCCCCCCATCCAACAAACCTTCATGCTTCAGGGTCTCCACAAGACACTTGGGACCTGGTGGAGCCACCTGTGGGTGATGGGAACAAAAGGTGTCACAGAGGGTGGCTGCCCTGGGTGGCTTCTCCAGGAGTATACCTGAGCTGGGTCGAATAATCCAGCGCGGAGGTGGCCCCGCTCAGCTCAGCAAGCCCCAGGTGGCTTCTCCCCACGTCTGTGACACCTCACAGGGGTCAGGGTGGGTGTCACGCCGTCACCCACGTGGCTCCCAGCAGAAGGGACGGAGCCGCCGGTGGCTGATGTGACACGAGGTGATGCGAGGTGACACCCCCCGCCCAGGTGAAGGCCTGCTGCGTCGTCAACGCGGCCGTCGCCCTCAGCACACTGGTGGCCACGCTCCTCCATGCCACGGCCATCAGCCGCAACGTCCCCGGCTGCGAAAAGCCGCCGTCGTATCAGCTGAGACCCGAGTGGTGCTTCAACCCGGAGAACAAGGTGGAACCCCCCGGTCCCTGAGCCTCGTGCCGCTGCGGGGACGTGGCCGGGGGAAGGGGACAAGGGACGCTGGCAGCATGTGGGACCCGCGGGTCCTTTTCTTCTTCCTTCCCCTCTGCTCTGCCCTGGTGAGGCCGCATCTGGAATATTGTGTCCAGTTCTGGGCCCCTCAGTTCCAGCAGGACAGGGAACTGCTGGAGAGAGTCCAGTGCAGGGCCACAAAGATGCTGAAGGGAGTGGAGCATCTCCCGTGTGAGGAAAGGCTGAGGAGCTGGGGCTCTGAGCTGGAGAAGAGGAGACTGAGGGGTGGCTCATTCATGGGGATCAATATGGAAAGGGGGAGTGTCAGGAGGATGGAGCCAGGCTCTTCTCAGTGACAACCAGTGATAGGACAAGGGGCAATGGGTGCAAACTGGAACACAGGAGGTTCCACTGAAAGATGAGAAGAAACGTCTTCCCGGTGAGGGTGCCAGAGCCTGGCCCAGGCTGCCCAGGGAGGTTGTGGAGTCTCCTTCTCTCAGACTTTCCAACCCGCCTGGACACCTTCCTGTGTAACCTCATCTGGGTGTTCCTGCTCCGGCGGGGGGTTGGACTGGATGAGCTTTCGAGGTCCCTTCCAACCCCTGACATCCTGGGATTCTTTCTCTCCTCCTGGCAGATGCTGAGCGACGGGCTGGACTCCATCTTCGTCATCTTCAGCCTCCTGGAGTTCTGCGCGGCCGTGGCAGCCGTGGCCTTCGGCCGCGCCGCCGTCCAGCAGCACAACTACAGGCGCATGGTGAGGGGGCGACGGGCGGCTGGGTCCCCTCCGCGTCACCCCAAAAATGGGATTTTTATCCCGCTTTTTGCTCCCCCAGGCGCTGTAGCCAGGCCCAAGCCCGCGGCCGTGCCCTGCTCAGAGCCACCGCACGCACACGAGGGGCCGGAGCCCGGGGGGGCCTCCCGGGGCCTCCCGGTGGAACCGGAGCCTGAGACCCCCCCGGTGCCCCCGGGCCTGAGACCCCCCCCGGTGCCCCCGGGCCTGGTCCCACTCCCCTGCGTGGCCCCCAATAAAGGCCTGTCCTCCCCAACTCAGGCCTCGCGTCTCTCCGGGGCTCCCCCACGGGGGCCGCACCGGGTGGGAGTTGGGGGGAGTGGAGGGCACCGGGCACAAGCCGCGTTCATAACGGGATAACGGGCACCGGTACGCGTCTGCCCGGAACAAACATGGCGGCTTCTGCCCGGAACAAACATGGCGGCCCCCCGCCTGGCGCCATCGGGAAGGAGGGAGGTGTTGCCCGATACCAAAATGGCGGTCAGGGGCTCGGCGTGGCCGCGCCTCCGCTCTGAGCATGCGCGGAGGTGGGGCGGCGCGTCTGTGACGTCATCGCGCCGCGCCGTCGCGGGAAAGAGACCACGTGGAGAATGGAGGGGGAGAGCGGGGCGGCCCCGGGGCCCGAGGGGCCCAACGGGGCGGCCCCGGTACCGGCCCCGGCTCCAGCCCCGGCCCGGCGGCGTCGCAAAGCTGCGAAGAAGCGAAAGGAAGCGGCGGCAGCGGTGGCCGCGATCCCGCGGGGGCGGCCCAAATCGGGGAGGGTGTGGAAGGACCCGGGCAAGAAGAGGTGGGAGCGGGGGCTGTCAGGGTTCGGGGGGCGGTTTCCAGGGTTCGGGGGGGTTTCCAAGCCTGTGCGGGGGTCTCCAGGCCTCTGGGGGGTCTCTTTTGGGGGCAGGTCTGTTTGGGGGTTCTCGGTCTCGGGAGGGGGGCTCTTTGGGGGGACAATTTTGCGTAACGGGGCTGTTTTGGGGGTGGGTTGAGCTGGGCTGCGTTGATGGGTGGTTCACAGCCTGGGTCTGGGGCTATTAATAAATTTGTGGAAGGGCTGAGCTGGGGGAGTTTGTGGGGGGGCTCTGCCCTGACACGCCCCCTCTGCCCGCCCAGGTTCTCACACATGATCCAGGACAAGGCCCTTCGCTCCTCCTGGGCGAGAAAGATGAAGGAGCGGCAGGAGAAGAAGCTCGTCCAGGACCTGGCACGGCAGCTGCAGGAGGCGAAGCAGAGAGAGCGAGAGGTAACGGGGGTCGAGAGCCAAGCTTCGGGGTCAGGATCCCAGAGGGGTCATAGAATCATGTTGGTTGGAAAAGACCTCCAAGATGATCGAGTCCACCCGTTCCCCCACCCCTGGCACTGCCCCATGTCCTGAGAACCTCATCTCCGTCTGTCCAACCGCTCCAGGGATGGTGGCTCCACCACTGCCTGGGCAGCCTGTTCCAATGCCCCACAGCCCTTTGGGGAAGAAATTGTTCCCCAGATCCAACCTCAACCTCCCCTGGTGCAACTTGAGGCCATTAGATGATACATTAGAGATATAAATATATTTAAAAACAAAGCTACAGGCGTCAAAATTTCACCATGGTGTTACCGTGGTGAGCACAAACCCCAGCCAGGACGGTTTATTCCCCGTCCTCCTGCCAAATCCCGGCTGCAACACTCACGTGCTGCAAGTCACCGACTCAGAATCGACTCGCTCGGGCAGTTCAAACCTTGTGCTAGGGAAAAAAAAGCTGCTGCCTTGGCTTTGTGCAGCGGATTTCACGCTCGGGCGGGTGTTGCTGGTGCTGCCGCAGCCGCAAGGCAACACTGGCTTGGGCTTGAGCCCAGAGGGGCCCACAGGGGACATTTCGGTGCCTTTTCCCGCAGGAGAAGAAGCGTCGCCGGGAGGAAAACCTGAAGCGGCGGCTGGAGAACGAACGGAAAGCGGAGATTGTCCAAGTGGTGAGTGCCTGGGGACACCCTGCTCATGGCTGGGGACACCACGGTCGCCTCCAGAGCCCAGGAACTGGGCTCCAGTTTGCTCCAGTTCCTCTACCTCTCGAGCAGCACTGGGAGAACTGGGGAATTCCAGCTACAGCAGGAGGTTCGCTCCTCTGTCGAGGGTGCAGTTTCTCTGCCTGAAATCCCCTTTTATTCCCCCTCCTCATGCAGATCCGTAACCCGCTGAAGCTCAAACGGGCCAAGAAGAAGCAGCTGCGGCGGGTGGAGAAGCGGGACACGCTGGCTCTGCTCCAGAAAACACCCGTACGGCGCAAACCAGCCACGGATTGAGACGGGAAGCGCAGCACCGCAAGCTTCGGCGGGTCCCCCCCCACTCCCCAGGGACAGTTCTCGGTGTTGGACGGACATTGGGGCAGGAAGCGGCTGCTGGACGCCCCTGCCGCATGTGGGTGACAACCAGGGCCAGAGGAACTGCTTCACGTGCCCGAATCTGCTTTTTCTTCATAAAAATGGAAAGGAACTGAGCTGGACTCGCCTCCAGTGGCTTGGGGGGCTATTGACTCCACTTTGGGGCCCCCTTGGCTGTCCTGGGGTCACAGAGCCCCAAGTCCCCTCATCCCCTGAGCCTGTTACCCCCCTGTCACGGAGGGAGGGAACACCTGATGTCACCTTCTCTGGTGCCGGGTGGGTTTCTTGGGGGGGCACAGCTGGAAGGAAGGGACTCGGGAGGGGAAAACAACACGGATTTCTAGTTTTTTCTGTTTTTTCTTGTTTTATAAAGTGCCCTTTTCTGCATTCCTGCTGAGGGCTGTGTCTGCAGCTGGCTGGGAGCCAGATGGGTGGGTAGGGGGTGGACAAGGGTGTCACTGGGTGGGGGGGCAAACAAGGCTGGTACCTGGGCCCAGAGCTTCATCCTGCGCGGGGACGGGACACAAGCTGGTGGCCCCAGGATGAGCAGTGGCCATGGGAGGGGCTGGCTCGTTGCCCCCACTGGGCAAGAATTGGGGGATTCTTAGTTGAGGGGTGTCCTGGGCAGGGTGGGGGGGCCTGGCAGGAGCTATGGGGGGGCCCAGCGGAACCGTGGGGGGGCAGCCAGCCCGGTCACAGGGCAGGAGGTCTTTGCCCTCGCCGCTCCCTTGATTAATGATTGCCGAGGCGATAAAAGCAGCGCAGGGCGGGCAGAGTCCCGTCCCCTCCCCGTCCCGCTCAGAGCCGTGGCCCCAGCCCAGCCTGAGCCTCGCCAGGTAAGGGGGGGCCGAGGAGCCCACCCCCGTGGGGTTGGGGCTCGGGGGCTGTTTTCCTGCTCAGGGGGATGTGGGGGAACAAGGTGTCTCCTCCCAGGCTGGACTGGGGCCAGGGCATTACTGGGATCGGTCCCACGGCCTGGCTGCTGAAACAGGGCGTGTGTGGGACTGGGGGGGCCGTGTCCCCCCAAATCTCTCCCCTGGTCCAGCCCTGGGGGGCAGAGGGGGAGGACGGGGAGAGGGGACGGTGGGTGCTGGGGGGACAGAAGGAAAAGGGGTGTCCCTGCTGCTGGGTGAGTTTTGGGGGGCTGCTGAGGGAGGGCTGGGGATGGGGGTGCTGGGGGGGGTGTGGTGCTGTGTGTCCTTGTGGGGGAGCAGGGAGGGAGGGGGGGGTTATTAACTAAATAATTTACGGAATATTATTTACCTTTATAAGCTACTGCTTCAAAAGTAGTATTCGCTGGTTTCACCCACTGTAAATTCAGACCTTCTGGATCGCATCTACAATGACTTACCTTGCCGGGCTTTTCCTACAGTGCCATATAAACATTTACATTTTTAGACATTATCCTCAAAAAAGTATAGATATCCGATCCATAACCATGATTCAGATAATTTGCATTTAAAGGAAAAATCAACTAAAACGTGATAATGAGAATAACTAAACGTGACAGTCGTGTCAATATAGAACAAACAGCATTTAGAACCTTTTGTAGTTGTGATAAGGAACAGAGACACAACAGATTTTTATAAAAGGCTGAAAAATGATTACACATAACAGAATTAAAGAGTATAATGTGAAAGGTGACTGAGTACCCGGTTGTGAACCCCATGGTGTGCTCGCCATGTCCCCAGGATCCTGGGGAGGCAGGGGGACACCCCATCGCGCTCTCCAAGCCCAAGTGGTGACACCCACCTCCATCCCCAGGTGCGCCATGGTGGAGTTGACGGTGACACCTCGATCCTCGCTGGCTGACCGGCCAGTGCAGGTGCACGTTCGGGGACTGTCCCCCTCCCAGCTCGTCACCCTGCGGGCATGGCTGGCGGACGAGCAGGGCGACATCTTCCAATCTCGGGCTTTCTTCCGCGCCGACGGGGCGGGCGAGGTGGACCCCGGCTGCCATCCTGCCCTGGGGGGCAGCTACACCGGCGTCTGGCCCATGGGGCTGCTCTGGTTCCTGCAGCCCGACACCCTTTTCCGACGGCTGGTCAAGCGCGACGTAGTCGGCAGCCCCTTCCTCCTGCACCTCGAGGTCTTCGATGGCCTCTGCTTGGTCACCAGTGCCCAGGACCAGCTGCTGGCGTCCTGTGAGGCCGAGCGGTGGTACGTGGGTCCCGGCGTGCAGCGGGTGGCCATCCGGGAGGGACGAGTCCGCGGGGCCCTCTTCTTGCCACCCGGTGAGCATCGGGGTGTGGGTACCCTCGGTTGGTTGTCCTTGTCCCCAGCGGTGACACCCTGGGGTGGCACCAGTGGCTCCTCTTCCCCCCAAAGTGACGGTCTCTCCCGCAGGACCAGGACCCTTTCCGGGGGTGATCGACCTGTTTGGGGGTGCGGGTGGCCTCATCGAGTTCCGCGCAGGGCTGTTGGCCACTCGGGGTTTCGCCGTGCTGGCCCTGGCTTTCTTCGCCTACGAGGACCTGCCCCGCACGCTGGCCCAGCTCGACATGGATTATTTCGAGGAGGCGGCTGAGCTGCTTTTGCGGCAGCCCAAGGTGAGCCTTGCAGCATGGTGAGTGGTACCGGCAAGTTATGGGGACATCCTGGTGAATGGGACGTCCTGGTGACCAGGGACATCTTGATAAGCAAGATTTCCTGCTGACATCTCAGTGAGGATGTCCTGGTGACTGGGGATGTCCTGGTGAGTGAGATGTCCTGGGGACATCCCAGTGAGCGAGATGTCCTGGTGAGCAGGGACATCCCAGTGAGTGGGATATCCTGGTGACTGGGGACATCCCGATGAGCAGGATATCCTGATAAGCAAGGGTGTCCTGGTGACCAGGGATGTCCCAGCCGTTGGGACATTCTGGCTACCAAGGATGTCCCAGTGAATGGGGTATCCTGGGGAACAGGGACATCCTGATAAGCAAGATGTCCTGGCGACATCCCAGCGAGCAGGATGTCCCGGTGACCAGGGATGTCCCAGCCAGCGGGGTGTCCTCGTGCCTGGGGACATCCCGGTGACATGCTGGTGAGCGGTGCTGCCAGTTGGCTCCATTTCTGCCCCCCGCCGTAGGTGCAAGGCCCCGGCCTGGGTGTCATCGGCGTCTCCAAAGGCGCAGAGGCGGCCCTGGCCATGGCCGCCTTCCTCCCGCAAGTGGTGGCCACGGTGTGGATCAACGGCACGGCCTTCCTCCACGGCAACCCCCTGCTCTACAGGGACCTCCGCATCCCCCCCATCCCCTACTTCACCGAACGCATTGTCTTCACCGAGATGGGGGCTTTCGACAACTCGGCCATTTTTGGAGACCCCCAGGACCCGGCATATAGCTCCTCAGCCATCCCCACCGAGAAGATCCGCGGGAAGGTCCTTTTCGTGGTGGGGGAGGACGACCGCAGCTTCAACAGCAAGCTCTTTGCCCAGCTGGCCATGGCACGGATGTCACCCGAGAGCTGCCGCCTCCTCTCCTACCCTGGGGCCGGGCACTTGCTTGAACCCCCCGGCTCCCCCCTTTGTAGCATCTCCAGCATTCGGGGCACCCCCAAACCGGTGGTTTGGGGGGGTGAAGCCCAAGCCCACGCCAAAGCTCAAGAGCATTCGTGGCAGGAGATTGTCCAGTTCCTGGAGCTCCAGCTGGGTCCCACCACCACCGTGAAGCTGTGATGGCTGCAGGGTGGGGGGAAAGGGGCCAAGGTCACCCCGTTGTCACCCCACTCAATAAAGTGCACCCTGCCTGCAGCGCTGCCTGTGCCTATGGGGTGGGGACACCAGGTGACAGCACGTGGGAGGACCCCAGGGTGTCTATAGGTACCTCTACAGGCACGAGGGAAGTTGGGGTGTCACTGGAGCTCATATCACTGTTTAATGAGGCTGTTAAGATTTTGGGGGTGGGCTATAGCCAAACCCCCAGCTCTGCACACCCTTTCGCTATGAACTGGGGTTCAGTGCCAAGAGGTGGTGGGATCTGGGTGGGTTTTCCCCCCAAAACACCGAGGACAGCGACTCCCATGGGGCAGGGGGATCTAACCCCCCCCAAAACGCTGGGGCAGGGGATGGCACAGGGTCGCGGGCACGGCCGGCACGTGCCGCGGCAGGAGGTGGCCATGACCGCCGCAGCGGTACCAGGGCAGCGGGGTGACTTGGTTTAGTCTGTAATACAGACAAAACCCAGAAAGGAAAGTCCTGGAAAACAGGGGGAGAGGAAACCCCCAAAGCAGCCACCCCAGGGGACCGAGGTCACTTCTCCCAGGGGACAAAGTGCCCTGTGGAGGATTTTCTGTTCCTGGTGGCACTGCCAGCAGGGTGTGCAGCCACCGAGGGGGGGGATTTGGGGACAATTACCCCACTGCCTGTCCCCAGACCTCACCAGAGACGTGACATCGTGCTCCCTTGGTCCCTCAGCTGCTCCCAGTCCCTGGCAGCGGGGAGCCAGATGTCCCCAGATGCCATCGCTGTCCTCACCGGCTTGTGACAAGGCGGGGGGGACACACACCAGCCCCCTCCCCATCGGTATCGTCCCCTGTCGCGGTTCGCAGGGACAATCTCTCCCACCGTGGGACAAAGAGCTTCGCGTCCCTCCCTGGTGACCCCGGCACGGCCGCGGGAGGTGACAGCACGGTCGGGGGCACCGAGGTCGCCGGCGGCAGGAGAGCGCGGAGCCCTGGCCGGGCACCGTACCGGCACGGCCCTCCGGTCATCTGACCCCCCCCCGCCACGTCCCAGCCCTATAAATCCCCGTCCCCAGCGCTGAGCCACGGACAAGCCCCGGTGTCACTGTCACCGCCATGGGACGGGGCTGCTCCTTCCTGCTGCTGCTGCTCCTGCTGCCCCCGGGTCCGCGAGCCGCCGTCTCGCTCCTGCGCTACCGCTACGACTGCGGGGACCACGGGATGCAGCTGCTGGCGCATCCTCCCCCCGGCCGCACCGTCCGCTTCAAAGTCATGGGTGAGAAACTGTCCCCCCGCCCAGGTCTCCTTTTGGGGTGACATGTGCCGGAACCCTTGGGGTTACTCCAAAACCTCAGTGCCGCGGGGTGCTGGTGGGGAAGATCCCATCCTTGATGGGATCAGCCTGATGGATTGGGTGGGATTTTTGGCATGGGGACGGTTTCTGAGCATCGCGGCACCCAGTTGTGTCACCTCACCTTCCCACGGTGTCCCCACAGACGAATTTGGGACCCGCTTCGACGTGGCCAATTGCTCCATCTGCCTCCACTGGCTCAACACTGGGGCGGATGGCACCGTCATCTTCTCCTCCGGCTACGAGGGCTGCCACGTCCTGGTCAAGGTGATGTCCCCATCTCCGCCGTTGTCCCCTCCTGGTGCCAGCAGGCTGGGGGGTGACAGCCCCTCCTGTCCCGCCGCAGGAGGACCGGTACGTCCTGAGGGTGCAGCTGGAGGAGCTGCTGCTCAGCGGGGTCCTGGTGGCCTCCTACCAAGTCAACATGACATGTCCGCAGACGGCGGACGATGAGATCGTCAACACCCGCACCGAGCAGCAGCCCGGCCGCGGTGACACCGGCCGCCGGCCCCAGAACAACGTCCTGGTCCCCCTGTCCCAGCCTGGCCTCCTGCACCATGTGTCCCAGTCTGTCCTCACCCACCCAGGACCCCAAATCTCTCCCCAAAGCCACTCGGAGCGGGGACATCCCATAGCTCAGACCCAGCCTGTCCTACTGCACCCAGGGATTCAGTCCCAGCCCAGCCAGGCTCGCCCAGGGCTCCAGCCCCACAGCGGCTTCATACACCCGGGCATGCAGCCCCCAGCCCGGCCTGGGCTTCAAAACCCAAACCGGGCTGGTTTGGTGCACCCCGGAGCTCAAACCCAACAAAACCTCCTTCGCCCAGGGGTTCAGACCCAAAATCAGCCAGGACTTGTGCACCCTCCAGCTCAAAACCAACCAGGTTTTCTTCGCCCAGGGGTTCAGACCCAAAATCAGCAGGGACTTGTGCACCCTGGAGCTCCAAACCAACAAAATCTTCTTCGTCCCGGGGTTCAGACCCAAAACCAGGCTGGTTTGGTGCATCCCGGAGCTCAAACCCAACATCTTCTTCGTCCCGGGGTTCAGATCCAAAACCAGGCTGGTTTGGTGCATCCTGGAGCTCAAACCCAACATCTTCTTCGTCCAGGGGTTCAAAACCAAAACCAGGCTGGGCTTGTGCGCCCTGGAGCTCAAAACCAACCAGGTTTTCTTCGCCCAGGGGTTCAGACCCAAAGCCACCCTGGTTTGGTGCACTCTGGTGTTCAGTCTGGCTTAACACACGCTGGTGCTCAAACTCAAACTGGCTTTATACGCCCAGGAGCTCAGCCCCCAAACCAGCCGGGTTTAACTCGCCCCAGCCTTCAGACCCAGTCCCAAACTGGTCTCCTCCACCCTGGGCTCCAGAGCCAAACTGGGCTGTCTCACCTTGGTCCCCAGTCCGGTTTAGTCCACCCAGCTCTGCAGAGCCAAACTCGGCTGGTCCATCCCCAACCCAGCCTAATGCACCCAGGACTCCAGTCCCACCCAGGTTTGGTCCATCCTGGGTTCCAGGCTCAGCCTCAGCCGGGTTTAATGAGTCCAGGACTCCAGCCCCAAGCCCAGCCTGGCTTACTGCACCCTGGGCTTCAGTCTCAGCCCAGGCTGCTGCAATCCACGGCTCTCTTCTACCCCTCGGCAGGGGCAGGTAAGGACACGGGGCGGGACGGTGGGGGACACTCTGGCAGGGGGACGCTCAGGGTGACAATGTGCCACCCCAGGGACGCAGCTGACGCGGGAGCAGTGCCAGGTGACGGCGGGGAGGATGGCGTGCGTGGCCCCCCCGGGCCGGGAGCCGTGTCTGCAGGCGGGGTGCTGCTACGATGACATGGACCGTGTGGTGCCCTGCTACTATGGCAACACGGGTAGGATGTTTGTGGGGGTCCCTGGGGACACCCCGTCTTCATCAGGGGGGTGACGGGTGCTCATGGGTCACCCGCCTCGTGTCACAAGCCACCGTGCAGTGCCTGCTGGACGGTCACTTCGTGCTGGTGGTGCCGCGGGGACTCGTCACCCAGCCCTACAACCTGGACAGCGTGCGCCTGGCCAGCGCGCAGCCCGGCTGCCAGCCCCTGCGCGTCACCGACGCCTTCGTCATGTTCCGCTTCGCCGTCACCCAGTGCGGCACCACCGTCCAGGTTCGGGGGCGTCTCCTCCCCAAAAGGCGCTCAGAGCGCGGTGGGGACACTGACACCTCGTGCGTGTCCCCCCAGGTGATCGAGGACCGGCTGGTCTATGAGAACCAGCTCATCTCCACCATCGACGTCCAGGGGTCCCCCCGCGGCTCTGTCACCCGCGACAGCACCTACATGTAAGCAGAGTGGGGGGCGAAGCTGGGACACCCCCTCGGCAACGCCTGTCCTGTGTCCCATCCACCTGCAGCACCCCCAGACCTGTCCCCCCCACTTACCAGAACCCCCAGGACCCCCCTTCCTTGGGGATACTGGGGGGTGCTGAAGATGCCGGGTGGGGGGGACACCCAGTTCTGCTCTGCCACCCCCAGCCTTCAAGCTCGCTGCATCTACAACGCCAGCGACCTCCTGCCGCTCCGCATGGAGGTGGCTGTGCCCCCCACCGTCAGCCCCCTGGCCGTGCAGGGGCCGCTGGGGCTGCAGCTCCGCATCGCCACCGGTGAGCACCCACCCTGTGTCCCGCCACGTCCCCCCACGTCCCCCCACCCTTGTCCCGCTCACCCCCTCGCCCTCCCCGCAGATGAGAGCTACAGCTCGTACCACGCCGAGGGCGACTTCCCGCTGGTGCGGGTGCTGCGCGACCCCGTCTACGTGGAGGTTCGGCTGCTGCACAAGACAGACCCCAACTTGGTGCTGGTTCTGCACCAGTGCTGGGCATCCCCCGGCGCCACCGGCACCACCGAGCCCCAGTGGCCCATCCTGGTGGATGGGTAAGTGGTGGTGGGGCAGGAGGGTGTGAGGGGGGTCACTGTACCAACCAAAGGTCCTTCTCGCACACCTAGGTGTCCCTACACGGGTGACAACTACAGGACACAGCTGGTGCCGGTGGGACCGGCCACGCCGCAGCTGCCCTTCCCCAGTCACTACCAGCGCTTCGTCATCTCCACCTTCACTTTCGTGGAGCCGCCATCCATGGCCGTGCTGGAGGGAGAGGTGTGAGGGTCCTGCAGCATCACCCCAAGGGGTGGGCAGGGACTTCAGATGTCTCCCGTTGTCCCCTGAGCCCCCCAGTGTCACCAATCCTCCCTCCCACCACGTTTTCAGGGTGCTGGTGCAGCATCTTCCTCTCCCAACTCCACAACTGCAACGAGGACCCCACTCTTCTTTTTTGGGGGGTCAGAGCCCCTTCTCGGGGTGTCCCCCAGCCCCGCTGAGTCTCACCCCCCCGTTCTCAGGTGTACATCTCCTGCAGCGCCTCGGTGTGTCACCTGGCCCAGCCCGAGCCCTGCCGGCCCTCCTGCCAGCTGGGAGTGCCCTCGCGTGAGTCTGGGGGTGCCCGTCACCTGCCCCGGCCTGTCGCCCCCCCGCCTGTCGCCCCCCCCAGCTTCCCACCCCAACCCCCTGCCCCTCCGCAGGAGCCCGCCGCTCTCTGGGAGACAACGGGACAGCTGAGTCTGAGGCCACCGTCACCTTGCAGGGAAGCATCGTCTTCCCCAAGGTCCACAAGGCACAGAGAGGCTGAGGCCAAAGTGATGGGGTGAGTGTCCCCTCCCCACCTGAACTGTCCCCCCCTTCATCCCAGCTCTAACTCAACTCTTCCTCCTCCTCTTCCTCCAGCCAGACACCACTGGACATCCCCCAGCAAGCTGGAAAAATAAATCGGTTCATAATGTGGTGGCGGTGGTGGTTTGTCCCTTGGGGACAGTCCCTTGTCCCCATCCCAGAGCTGGTGGCACCCAAACCTCCTCTCAACCCCCAAGCCTCCTCTCTGCCTTCCGTACGCCCAGGATGACACAGCGCTCCGGTGAATCATTCTTTTATTTCCTTACTGAAACTAGATCACTGCTTACAAAACCTGCACTGTGTGTCGCCCCTCGCCCTGAAATTCCACACCCCTGCCCCCCTCCCTGACCACAAACACCCCCCAGCGCCGGGGCTGGAACCTCCCGGCGCGCGTTACAACTGCAGAAGAAAAACTAAAGGCAGAAAAAGACACACACGAAACTCAAAAAGAAGAAAACTAAAAGGAGAAAGCGCAGAAGGCAATGAAGAAGCGATAAACCACTTGCTCCCCTCCCCACCCCAAAATTCCCTCCCCGAGCCCCAGCGCGGCAGCGAGACCCGCCCCCCCCCCCCCCCCCCCAACCCCGTTACAGGCTGTAGAACTTGAGGCTGCGGTCCATGCCGGTGGAGGCGATGAACTTGGCGTGGTGGCCAAAAGCCACTCCCGTGGTGAGGCCGCTGTGCTCTGGGGGGAGGAAATAAAATAAAAACCATCCTGTGGGGTCATGGCAGCAACTGGGGACAACCCCCGCCCAAGGGTCTTGCTGCGGGCAGAGGCACTTTTCATCCCCACAGACCCTAAAAAGCTATTTTCTATCCCCCAAAAAGCCATTTTCCATCCCCGAAAAGCCATTTTCTAGCCCCAAAAAACAACCTAGAGCTCCCCCCCGAACCTCTGCCCCATCTCACCTGTGAAGTGGAGGATTTCCGTCCACTGCTTGCAGATGTAGATCTGCACGTCCGTCCCGCCCAGCGCCAGGTAGGTACCGCTCTGGTCGAAGATGAGAGACTTCACCTGCGGACAAGGGAACGAGGCTTCAAATCTGGGCCAAAAAGCTCCAAAAAAACGGAGGGTTTTTTGGGGTGCTGGGGGGGCAGCACCTCTGCGTGGGGCTCCCCCTAAGCAGAAGACAACGGTCAGGAGAAATTCTGGGGTGATGGAGAGCAGGAGAGCAGACGCATCATGGGGACAAGGGGACGGTGACGCACCTCAAAGTTGTTGTCCAGCTGCAACGTCTTGAAATTCTTGAGTTTGCGCAAATCCCAGAGTTTGACAGACGAATCGTCAGCCGCCGTGGCCAGGTAGTAGCCGTTCTCTGAGAAGGCGATGCTGGTGATGGGGCCCGAGTGGCCGGGGAAGTTGGCCACGTTGGTGCGTTCCTGGGGATAACACAGTTAAAAGGGTTAAGCAACCGGTGACAAACCCTCCTTTTTGTCACCCCTTCTCTTGGGGACACAGCAAATGCTTTATTGTCCCTCGACAAGACCAGTTACGGCACCAGAAGCAGCCGCTCTTGAGCTGAAACTTTGTATTTGGAGAGAAAAACTCACAAGAGTTTCCCCAAAACCTCGTACCAGCATCGCACCCCAGCCTCAACGCTCTGCCAGGCACCGAACCCCCAACATGTCACCTCCCTGTCACCCCCCTGTTCCCCCTACCTTCAGATCCCAGATCTTGATCTGAGAATCCATCGTTCCTGTTCCAAAAATGAGCCCGTCCGGGTGGAACTGGGCACAAGTGAGAGCTGCAAAGACACAAAGAGGAGATTCCGAGGGTTGAGGAGATTTTCTGATTTTTAGCAGCCCCCCTCAGAGTTATTTTGAGCTCCAGGTGGAAAATTTCCCTCTCTCTGAGCTCACAACAGGCCCCCCAGGGTGGGGAGACTCATCTTACCACAGCCAGAGCTCTCATCTGTCACCTTGGTGAGGACACGGCCTGTCTGGATATCCGAAAAAGCCCAATACTGGAAAAAAAAGAACAAAAATGTTGAGCAGAGAGAGAGGAGAAGGCAGGAGGGGGGTCTGTGACTCTGGGAGGGTCTCACCTGGTCGTCGGAGGAGCTGAGGAGATAATCGCCCGTGGCGTGGAGGCTCAGCCCCGTGACGGAGCCCTCGTGGGCACGGACGACCTGCACGCAGGAGGCGTTGGGGACAGACCAGATGCGGATGGTGGCATCGGGAGAAGCCGAGAACACCAAATCCTAAACAGAAATGAGGCAGAGATGTTATTAACACCAAAAAAAAAAAACCAACTCTCCATCTGAGGGAAGTTTTGACAGGCCCAGCACCAGAAACTGGCCCAGAAAAGCAAATTTGGTTGCGACGGAAGAGGCAAAACGCCGGGCTGAGCGCACCTGAGATGGGTGGAAGACGACGCTGGTGACCTTCTTGGTGTGTCCCTTGAGTGTGGCCAGGATCTGCTCTGAGCTCTTGTCAAAGACAATAACGTTTTTATCAGCCCCGCCTGGAAAACAAAGCAAGAAGTGGTGAGAGACGCATCTGTGGCAACCAAGGCCAAGTTCATCCACTTTCCCTGGCAATCACCATCCCCAGCAGCTTTGCCATGAGGCCAGAGAATCCCTTGCGCCCCTTTGCCCCACCTCTGTCCCCAAAAAAAGGCACAAAGGGACCCGCTTCCAGGCAGGCACAGGCTCTTGGTGACACCATGCGAGTCCCTGGCAAGCGGAGGAGCTTCCCTTACCAGTGAGGATCTTGTTGGTGTCCGAAGGACAGAGGTCCAAGGCGAGAATTCCCGGGATGCTGGCGCTGTGCAGCCCCTGTGCGATGGAGGAGGATGCCAGATTAATGCCACAAGCAAGAAAATTCATGCCAGGAACAAGAAAATTAATGCCACAAGCAAGAAAATAAATGCCACGAGCAAGAAAACTGTGGGCTGTTGCACAGAGTCACAAATCTGTCACTTATCGATGCTGCAAAGTGGCACAGGAGGGGCCAGGGGGATTTCTTGAGCCCCCACCTGCATCATGGCACTCACCACGTGTGAAGCAACCTGCCGGTATTTGCTGAGCTCCTCTGGTTTCACCAGCTCCTCTGGCACAGTCTTGCCTCTCTGCGAAAGGAAAACAGCGCGGAGATAAAACGTCAGGGGCTCTCGCAGCACAGCTCAGCCACCACGGTGTTTTGGGAGCAAAACAGGGCCATGTACCTTCTTCCGCTCCGTGGTCAGCACTGTTGCCTTGTCTTGAAGCTGTGAAACGAGAAGGGGGTCACAGTGGGGTTTTCCTGCGGGGAGGAGGGGCAACAACTACCGCTGCGGGCTGGAGCGGCGTGAGTAAAAAGCTTTTACCTTCTGGATGATCTCGGGGGTCATGCCTGCAAGCTCGCCCAGGTCCATGGACTCGCCGGCTCCCTGCGCGGATGGAAATGGGGCTGGTTAAACCCAGAGAGGGGACGAGGGGACATCGGCAGCGAGAGGGGAAAGCACCCAGAGGGGCAGCGGGGACTCACCGCCACATTGGGCTGCGAGGACGGCACCGCCTGCGGCACGATGAGCCCGGCCTGTGGCTTCAGAGTGGCCAAAGCTGCGGGGGAAGAGAAAAACCGCGAGTTTATAAGGTGCTCGGAGGTGAAAGGAGACTGTGTCTGGTGCGGCGACAGCCACCGAGACCCCTCGCATGCCCGAGATCTGCAGCCCCCACCCCGTGTCACCCCACGTCACCTTCTCTGGCAGCGGTGACCTCCTTGGTGAGGCGGGCGATGACGCGGCAGGCGGCGTCGTGCTGGTAGAGCGCGTGGGACAGTTCCTGGCGTGTGGTCTGGAGCTGCTGGCGCAGCGTGAAGCTGTGCAGCATGACGGCGTCCTGGAGAACAGGCAGAGTCAGGCAGGGAAAAGTGCAGGCAGGGAGAGGAATAGGCTTGGGGTCGAATCCTGGGGTCAGTTTTGGGCGCCTCACGCCAAGAAAGGCCCTGAGGTGCTGAGTTCAGAGATGGGAACAGAGCTGGGGAAGGGGCTGAAGCACAAGTGGGGAGCGGCTGAGGGAGCTGAGGGGTTCAGCCTGGAGAACAGGAGCTGAGGGGAGACCTTCTGATCTCTGAACTGCCTGAAAGGAGCTTGGAGCCAGGGGCGGGTCAGGCTCTGCTCCCCAGGAACAAGCACCAGGACCAGAGGAAACCGCCTCAAGTTGCGCCAGGGGAGGTTGAGGTTGGATCTGGGGAACAATTTCTTCCCCGAAGGGCTGTGGGGCATTGGAACAGGCTGCCCACGGCAGTAGTGGAGTCACCATCCCTGAAGGGGTTGGACAGACGGAGATGAGGTTCTCAGGGACATGGGGCAGTGCCAGAGGTGGGAGAACAGTTGGACTCGATGATCTTGGGGGTCTTTTCCACCCAAAACGCGCCTGTGAAAGCTGCAGGCTGCTGCTGCCCCGGTTACTCACCCATTCATCCTGCAGCGCCTTGAGGATGGCTGGGATGCTGGTGGCGGACGGCGGCTTGGGCCGGATCGGGTGGGCGACTGGCAACGAGACAACACTGTCACCCTCCCAAAAACCCCCTCCCGCACCCCCCAGTCCCCGCAGGACGGGAGAACCGGCACGACCCCCCCTCCCCGCGGGTACCTTTGATGTCAATGAGCTGCTCCTCGGACAGGGGCTGGTTATTCACGGGGTCGGTGCCATTCTCCGCAATGTATTTCTCAATCAGCCGCCGCTCGTAGACGTGGTTGGAAACCGGGGAGACGCAGGGGTGCTCCGGGACCTCGTTGGAAACTGCGGCGGGGAGGGGGACGGGGGTTATGGTACCGAAAGGGGGCTACGGTATGGAACGGGGGCTACGGTATCGCCCGGGGGTTACGGTACCGAACAGAGGTTATGGTACCGCCCGGTGGTTACGGTACCGAATGGGGGATTACGGTACCGAACAGGGGATTACGGTACCGAACGGGGGATTACGGTACCGAACGGGGGATTACGGTACCGAACGGGGGATTACGGTACCGAACGGGGCCTCCCCGCCCGGTCCCCCCGTCCCCCCGCTCACTGGAGCAGATGAGGGCCATGGCGGGGGCCCGGCAGCCGCGGGGCTCGGCCTGCGGGCCGCTCCGCCTCCACTCGAAGCTCCGGTGCTGGTTCCGGTTCCGGGCAGCGCTCGCGACGCTCCCACCGGCTCACGCGGGCGCCGCCACCGCTCCGCCACCACCGGAAACGGAAGCGCTCCCGGCGTGCCCCGCGCCAAAGCTCCCCCCCCCCCCCACCTCAACCAGTAACGACGCCTCCCGGCGTGCCCCGCGCCCCGCCCGTTGTTATGGCGACCGCGTCCCAGCATGCACTGCGCGCGCGGCGGCGCGCACCCCCCTCCACGGACTACAGCTCCCGGCGTGCCCCGCGGCGGCCCCCGGACTACAGCTCCCGGCGTGCCCCGCGGCGGCGGCGGCCGGTGCGTGTGTGCGCGCGCTCCGGGCCCGCCCGGCTCCGCAGCGCCCCCGCGCGGCGGCGGTGAGCGCTGCCCCAGCCGGGGGGGCCCGGGCGGGTGGGGATGGGGCGGGGGGGGCGCGGGGACGGGGTGGGGGACCCGGGACTCGGGCGGGGACACACAAGGCGCGGGGCACCGGGGGTGGGGAGTCCCGGGGTGGGGGTCCCGGGGTGGGGGACACGGGGGTCCCGGCGGGTTTGGGGGTGTCCTGGCGGGGGGGGGCGGCCCGGAGGAAGAAGTGTGGGGGGAATGGGGGTGGTAATTGTGGGGGGGAAGGGGGAACCCCCCGCTCGGGGGGAACACGGGGACACCCCGGGACCGGAGACGGACGGGGCGGCTGGGGGGGCGGGAGCGGGGGGTCCCGGGACGGGGCGGGTCCGGGGGGGCCAGCGACGGCTGCGCGGCACCCGCGCCCTCCGCCGGGCCAGGGGCTGTCACAGTGACCCCCCTAAACCGGGCCCGCGACCTTGGGCTGGGCGTCCCGGTGACGTCCGACCTAAAGATAGCCGGGCGGGGGGGGACACAGGGGACAGCTGCCCCAAAGCCGCCCGGAGGTGGCCCCGCCATGGCGGGGGGAACGTGTCAGCACCGCGGGGGGGTCCCTCTCCCCACAGAGACCCCGGCCCGGCGGCGGGACGCACACGATGTGGGGTGACGGGGGGCGCCGGGCCCTGCTGGCCGTGCTGCTGTGGGTCCCCCTCCTCGGGGTGACAGCGGGGGACAGCCAGGACGGGTTTGGGGGTCCCAGCGCTGTCCCCGATGACCTGTTGTCACGGCTGGGCCGAGCCACCTGGGACACCCTGGAGAGCTGGGTGGGTCCCCAGCCCCTGCGGCTGGTGGCAGAGGTGAGGTCTGTCCCCGCTGTCCCCTCCTCTAGGGACACGGCGGGGCTGCCACCCACTGCCACCCCTTTTTGTCCCCGCAGAGCCTCTCCGCCGCCCTCTGGCTCGTGTCCTCGGGGATCTCGGTGGCTTTGACCACGCTCTGCAGGATCATCGGTGACCTCCTGGCCGCCTCCGGTGTCACCGGTGAGCGTCGAGGGGAGGTGGGGGGGGATCACCCCGGCTTCATCCACCCACGCCGGTGACACCGGTGACACTTTCCCGCAGGTGACCGGCTGGTGCGTGCAGCAGCACTGGCTCCCGGGGAGGTGCAGCGGGTGCTGCTGTGGGGTCTGGTGGCTCTGGCGGGGTCCTGGGTGCTGTCACGGGTGCGGGGGCTCCTGCTCCCTGCCCTGCGCTGGGTGACACTCTGCTGCTTCCTGGGTGCCTTCCTGCACGTCACTGCGTCCCCCGAGAGCCCCACGGCGCAGGCGGGGATGCTGCTGGGGCTCTGGGTGCTCTACACCCTTTTGGGGAGCCTCTTGGCCCCCCCAAGCTCCAGCGCCCGCCTGGACGCCGCCGTGCGCAGCCTGGAGTGGAAGGTGGAGGAGCTGCGGCGGCGGCAGAAGTGGGGGGGCCCTCGGAACTGGGAGGAGTGAACCCCCCGCACCTTGGGGCGTCACACCAGCTCTGTACCCCCGATTTTGCGTCCTCCATGCTGAGCACCCTGCGCCCCTTTCTCTGCGCACCCCTCACCCCTGCCTCTGTAAGCCCCCCCCACCCCGGGGTGCACACCAGCCTGGGAGCCCCCCAGTGTCACTGAAGGTCCCCTCATCCTGCTGGGGGGGCCCCCCTCAGTGCAGCGCTCCCAAAACTGGAGCTCCCCTCCCTGCACACACACCACAGTGCCTTAACACCAGCCATGAGTGCCTTCCCCTAGGAGGAGTCGCATGGCCCCCTTTTCCCCCCAGCCCCAAATCCAGCCTTACCACGGTGGGGGGGAGCACCCCAATCCCCCCTACCACGGCAGGTGGGAGTACAGGAACACCCCAATCCCCCCTACCATGGTGGGGGGGACACAGGGACACCCCAATTCCTCCTCACCCACCCTGGTGGCTGTTGTGCCCATCAGAGGGGACCTTGCTCCTCACCCCAGGCATCACCCCAGCCTAAAATGGGGGGGGGAGGGGGCGTCTCTGCTCATTTGGGGGGGTCACGCTGTCAGTCCTTGGGTTTTCAGCTGCTTTTTGGACTGTTTTGATATACGGTTCTGAATAAAGACGGTTTCACCCTGGCCTGGCTCAGGTGCTGTCCCTGCGGGGGGGTTCCCCTTGGGGGCTGCCTGCCCCCCTCCGCACCCCACTCGGGCTGGGGGACATGGGTGGCACATTTCGGGGACACAAGAGGGTGTCACGCTTGCCCTACACTTGTCCCTCTCCTTCTGTTTGCTGAGGAGGAGGGGGAAGGGGGGGTTGATCCGTGCCAGGATCCGTCCCCTTGTCCGTGTCCCCATCGCCCTCCAGTTGTCCCCGCTGCCTGCTCCTCCTGTCCCCGGCAACAGCTACCCTGCGGTCCCTCCCGTGTCCCCAGTGTCCCCCAGTTGCCCCAGTCGGGGTGGGACAGGGAAGGATGGACACGAACTGGTGTGGGAGTCCCCCGTGTTGGGGGGGGTCCCTCCGCATGACCCATTGTGTCACCTGGGGGGAACTGGGACAGGGATAGGGATAGGAATGGGGAGAGGGATGGGGACAGGGGTGGGGAATGGGATGGGGGCAAGAATGGGGACAGAGATGGGGTGGGGAGAGGGATGGGGACAGGGACAGGATGGGAGTGGGAACAGGGATGGGGATAGGGAAGGGGACGGGAACAGGGATGGGGACAGGAATGGGGATGGGGAGTGGGATGGGGCTGGGGACGGGGACGGGAGTGGGACGGGGATGGGGACAGGAACGGGGCCGGGGCGGGAGCGGTGCCCGGCGCTGCCCAGGGCCGGTGTTTAGGACCCGGCGGGACGAGGCGGCGCCGGTGCCGGTCCCGCCCCGGCCCCATTGTCTGGGCGCGGAGGCGGAGGGACGGGAGCGGCGGTGCCGCCGGCACGGAGGCTCTGCGGAGCCAGCCCCGGCCATGGCCCCCGCACCGGCCGCGGTACCGGCTCCGGTACCGGCCCCGGGGACGCGGCTGGCGCTGCTGGCCGCCGCCCTGCTCTGCGCATCAGGTGAGTGCGGCGGCACCGGCGCCGACACCGGGACCGGCACCGGGACCGGCACCGACACCGAGACCGGCACCGCGGGCAGCCCCGCGCCGGGGTCCGCACCCGATCGCGGGGGAAATCCCCGCCATCCCGCGTGGATCCGCTCCCACCGGGGGTCCCGCGATCCCGGGCGACCTGTCTCCCCGCATTCGGGATCGCCGGGATCCGCTCCCCCCAGGTTCCCCCTCCCCCCTTTCCCCGGATCCCCCAAGATCCCGAGGGGATCCGCTCCCCCTCTGCCACATGCGATCCCCCCAGGAGCGTGGGATCCGCTGTGATCTCAGGGGGTGGATCTCCCCGCCATCCACACGGGATCCCCGCGGCCCGAGGGATCTGCTTCCCCCACCCCGTGATCTCCCCGCTCACCCGATCCCCCGCGATCTGCCCGCGGGGGGAGCTGCCCCCTCCCATGCCCACGGGGAGCTGTGGATCGGGTGAGATCTGTCCCCCGTGGGGAAGGGGGATCCCGACGGGATCTGTTCCTTGCGCATGGGGATCCCGGATCCCCCCACCCTGGGAAACCTGTCACCATTCCTGTCCCCCCGGGGGGAGCGGGTCCCCACCCCGGTGGCACAGCCGGGGCAGCCTAACGAGCGCCGCTTCGTTAGTGGGGAGCAGCCAGGCCTGGGGGGGAACCACGCTGGACCCCCCAGCGCTGACCCTGGCATTAGTGGGGTGTCACCGGGGGGGCACAAGGGTTGCGATGGGGCAGCATCCTGGGGTGCAGGGTGTCCTTGTCCCCAAGAGGGCAGCGGTGGCCAGGGGGGTCCTGGAGTGGGTCGTGGGGGCAGAAGGAGGGACGTGGGGGGACTGGAGGGGTCCTGGGGGCAGAGGGAGGGAGATGGGGGTGCAGGGGGTCCTGGGGGCAGAGGAGCTGTCACCAAGCTGCAGCATCAGACTGTGGGCTCTGAGAGCCCCACTCGCCACCCCTTGGCACCCTTTGCCTCCGTGGCCACCGAGGCCGGTGACATGGCCCCTGTCCTTGCAGCGAGGGGCGATGGGGACCCCCCCGACCCCGTGTACCTACTGGCGGATCTGGAGGTGCTGGGGGTGCCTGAGTATTACCGGCTGCAGCGGGCGGACCAGGACGTGCCCCCCAACGCCTCCCTGCACGCCCGCACCGAGACCTTCCTGCTGCTGCGGCACGGTCCCCCTGCGCACCCCCTCGTCCGGGCCACCTACCCCCCCTTCAGCACCCGCCAGGTAAAACCGCCCCCACAGCCCCCGCCACCCCTGGGACGGCCCGGCCCCCCAACACCGTCCCTGTACTTTTTTTGCAGGAGTTGCCCACGGAGCCCCCCCCGGGGGGGGACGGCCCCTCGGCGGCGTGGGCCATCCGCGCCGTGTCCCTCGAGAGCGCCGTGTCCCCCACCGAGCCCGTCGCCCGCGTCCTTTTCCATCTGCAGGGTCCCGACTGGCTGCTGGGGCAGCGGGACCACCTTAGGGACCACCTTGGGGTGCAGGAGCACCCTGGGGCACGGGAGCACCCTGGGGAGCACCCTGGGCAACGGGAGCACCCAAGGGAGCGCGACCGCCCTGGGCAGCGGGACCACCATGGGGTGCGGGACCACCTCGGGCAACGGGAGCACCCCAGGGAGCACCCCAGGGATCGGGACCACCCCGAGGAGCGGGACCTCCCGTGCGTCGCCCTCCACGCGCACCACCGTGGCCGGGTGGCCCGTGGGACGTGTCGCCTGCAGGTCAGTGCCGCCCACCGGGGCAGGAGCCCCCCACCCTGGGGACCACCCCGCTCATCCCCCCGCTGACCTGTGACCCTGTTTTCCACCCCCCCAGGCACCTCTGGGCGTCTGCGTGGTGGAGCTGGAGATCCCCCCGCGCTGGTTCTCCCCGTCCCCACGGGCAGCCGACCCCCCCGGGGAGCCCCCCGAGCCAGTTGAGCTGCACTACGGTGTGGTGGGGCCAGGGGAGTGCGGCGGTGGAGGGGGCCGGGAGCGGAGCCGCCGCGGGGGGGACGCACCCCAATACCTGGGGGCTCTGGAGCTGCGGGCGGCCGAGCCGGTGCGGTGGCAGGAGGTTCGGCTGGACGACAAAGTGCTGCTGCGGGTCCCCGATGCCACCTTGCGCCCGGGACAACGCTTCACCGCCACCCTCGCCCTGCGCAACAACTTCACCGCCGACCAGCTGACGCTGCGGTGAGCCCCCCCCGTGGGCAGGGAACCCCCGCCGAGCTGGGTGACGGGACGTTGTGTGACGGGGGTTTGGTGACAGGATCAAGGCGAAGAAGGGGCTGCAGGTGGTGGCCGCCCGCCCCGGTGTCCCCAGCGCCTGGAGCGCCCAGCTGGAGCGCACGCGGGGTCCCAAGCACTCCACGGCCGTGGTGACGTGTCGGCGCAGCGGGGACAACCGCGGCGGATGGAGGTGGGGGCGGCGTGACACCCCGGGGGTCCCCGGTGTGGGAGGGGGCTCCTGTGTGGGGGCCCAGTGCAGCCCAGTTAGAGCAATAGGGGTCTGTGCGTGACACTGCCTCCGTCCCATTATGGCCCAGTTGAAGCAGGCATCCCCATATAACCCGGGGGGACCTGTGCATTGCACCACTCCCATCCCAGTATAACCCAGAGGCACCTTCATGTTGTGCTGCTCCCATCCCAGTATGACCCAGTTGGTCCAGGGGGACCTGTGCATTGCAGTGCTCTCATCCCAGTATGACCCAGTTGGTCCAGGGGGACCTGTGCATTGCAGTGCTCTCATCCCAGTATGACCCAGTTGGTCCAGGGGGACCTGTGCATTGCAGTGCTCTCATCCCAGTATGGCCCAGTTGGAGCAGAAGGACCTGTGCATCACACCACTCCCACCCCAGTATGGCCCAGCTGGAGCAGAAAGACCTGTGCACTGCACTGCTCCCATCCCAGTATGGCCCAGTTGGAGCAGGGGAACCTATGCATTGCACCACTCCCATCCCAGTATAGCCCAGTCAGGGCAGGGGTACCTCTGTGTTGCACTGCTTACATCCCAGTATGGCCCAGAGGGACCCCTACATTGCACCACCGCCATCCCAGTACGGCCCGGTTGGAGCAGGAGCACCTGTGTTCTGCATTGCTGCCATCCCAGTATAGCCCAGGGGGATCCGTGCATTGCACCAGTCCCACCCCAGTAGGTCCCAGTGGGGGAACTGGGGGGCACGGGGCAGCCCTGACCCCCATGCGGTGGCACAGGGTGGCCGACTCGGCCACGTTCCTGCACCTGGAGCTGGCGGTGGAGAACGGGACGGTGGGGCTGGCGCCGGGGGGGCTGGCGCGGCCCCTCACCTGGCAGGTGGAGTACCCGGGCCAGGACCCCGAGGCCCAGAAGGACAAACTGGTTTGGGAGATCCAGGTGTCAGAGCGGGACGTCCGCGCCCTCGTCCCCCTCGTACAGGTGGGTACCCGCAAACCAGACCCCCCCCCCAGGTTATGGGGAGGCCACACGCTCACCCCCATTTACCCCCAGGAGCTGGAGATCCTCAACACAGCCCCGCTGACCGGGGTCCCCCGTTCTGTACCGGTCAAACTGGTGATGGTGGAGGCGGGGGGCGGCGTGACCGAGCTCCCCGAGCCGCCGGGCTGCGAGTCGGCCGACAAACAGGTGCTGCAGGTGAGCGTGACCCGCCGTGTCCCCCCACTGTCCCCTCGCCCCTCTCAGGGGCTGCCCGCTCCCCCTCTGCGTGTTCCCCCCCAGGTTTCGGACGCCTGCGACGCCGTGTTCGTGGGGGGCAAGGAGAGCCGTGGGGCGCGGGGGGCGCGGGTGGATTTTTGGTCGCGGCGCCTGCACGCTTCACTGCGCTTCACCGTCTGGGCGCCGCTGCTGCCGCTGCGCGTCCAGCTGGGTGACACCGCGCTGGAGCAGGTGCGCGGCTGGCGGCTGCCCGGCGGCCCCGAGAGGTGAGATCAGTGACCGTGACCCCCGCCACCGCGGCCGTGGGCGAGGGGGCAGCTGGGAGCGGGTGCTGAGCCCCACCGCGCTCGTGACGCGTGTCCCTGTCCCGCTGAGCCCCGGGGTGTCTGAGTGCGTGTCCCCTGCCCTGCTGAGCCCTGGGGGACTTGTGGCACATGTCCCTATCACGCTGAGCCATGTGGGACTTATGACACGTGTCCCTGCCCCACTGAGCCCCATGGCACCCCTGAGATGCGCCCCTGCCCTGCTGAGCCCCCACATGCTCATGGCACATGTCCCTGCCCCACTGAGCTCTGTGGCACTTGTGACATTTGTCCCTGTCCCGCTGAGCCCTGTGGCACTTGTGAAACATTTCCCTGCCCCACTGAGCCCCCACACACTCATGACACATGTCCCTGCCCCGCTGAGTCCTGTGGCACATGTCCCTGCCCCACTGAGCCCCACGGCCCTCGTGACATGTGTCCCTGCCCCACTGAGCCCCACGGCACTCGTGACACACGTCCTTGCCCCACTGAGCCCCACGGCACTCGTGACACATGTCCCTGCCCCACTGAGCCCCACGGCACTCGTGACACGTGTCCCTGCCCCACTGAGCCCCACGGCACTCGTGACACATGTCCTTGCCCCACTGAGCCCCACGGCACTCGTGACACATGTCCCTGCCCCACTGAGCCCCACAGCCCTCGTGACACATGTCCTTGCCCCACTGAGCCCCCACGGCACTCGTGACACGTGTCCCTGCCCCACTGAGCCCCACGGCACTCGTGACACGTGTCCCTGCCCCACTGAGCCCCACAGCGCTGAACACCCCAGCCCCTCCGAGCCCCCACGCACTCATGACACCCCCCAGCAGCCCCGCGGAGCTGGTGACACCCGTGTCCCCCGCAGTGCCCCGGCGGAGGCGGACGAGCCCGGCGAGGAGGGCGATCGGCGGGCGCGGAGCTGCCGCCCCCAGTACCAGCGCACGGCGCTGAGGATCCTGGCGCACTTTGTCGCCCACCCCCTGGACGGTGGCCGTCACCTCGCCTACCTGCCCGGTCCCCAGTGGCTCCTGGATGTCACCCACCTGGTGGCCAGCCGGACCCGGGTGCAGGACCCCCGGGTGGCCACGCTGGAGGGGGACACTGTGATCGGCCGGGAGCCAGGGGTCACCTCGGTGGAGGTAGGTTTGGGGGGGGTGTCACCTTTTGGAGGGGTGCAGGGGAGTCCTAGGGGGAGAGAGAGGGAGATGGGGGACTGGAGGGGGTCCTGGGGGCTGGAGAAAGGGACAAAGTGGGGCTGGAGACCAGGACAGGGCATGGAGAGGATGGGGACACAGAGGCCACGCAGTTTGGGGGCTCACAAGGTCCCCCCCGTGTCCCCCCAGGTCCGCTCCCCGCTCTCCGACTCCATCCTGGGGGAGCAGATGCTGGTGGTGTCAGAGGAGAAGGTGACAGTGACGGAGCTGCGTCCCCAGCTGGTGGCTGGGCTGTCCCTGACGCTGCGCCCAGAGCCAGGTCACCCTGGTGTTGTCACCGCCACCGCCTTGAGGACAACCACCCTGCGTGCCCCCAAGCAGGTGAGAGGGGTGGGGGGGATGCTCGAGATGCCTGGTGTCCCCAAACCCCGGTGTCACCCACCTGGTGTCCCTGGCAGGAGGCGACACTGTCCGTCTGGCTGTCCTTCTCCGACCGCACGCTGGCCCCGCTGGAGCTGTATGGGCAGGACGCAGCCTTGACCTTGACCTCGCTTGACCCCGCCGTGGTCACCGTGTCACCCGGCGTCCCCGCCGCCCACCCGCGGGTGGTGGCAGAGGGCACGGGGCGGGGGGCTCTGCTGCAGCTCAGCCTGCACCCCCCGGACGCTTGTCGCCGTGGCCGGCACCGCGTGGCCACGTTGGCCACCGCCGCCGCCTGGCTCGAGGTGGGGGACAACCGGCGCGTCCCCACGCCCCGCGGCGGCGCCCCCCGGCCCAGCCCGCCCTTCCCACGCGCCGAGGGGGCCATGTCGGGGGAGGCGGCGACGGTGGCCACCGAGCCGCGGCGGAGGGTCCCCGCTGGTGTGGGACCTTCCTCCACCAAGCTCCAAGGGTTGGGGTCCTCCTCCGAGGAAGAGGAGGAGGGGGAGGAAGGCTACGGCCACGGCCGCGCTGCCGGGGACGAAGAGGAGGAGGAGGATGAGATGGTGAAGGCTCCGCAGCGGGTGACCGACCTGGAGATCGGCATGTACGTCCTGCTGGGGGTCTTCTGCCTCGCCATCTTCATCTTCCTCGTCAACTGCATCTTCTTCGTCCTGCGCTACCAGCAGAAGGAGCTGCCGGACGCCGGGGCCACCCCCCCGGCCCCCCAGCCCCACAACTGGGTTTGGTTGGGCACCGACCAGGAGGAGCTGAGCCGGCAACTGGACCGCCGGCAGCCCGAGCCCCCGGCCGCCCCCGCCGCAGCCGACACCGGGCGCTGCTGCTGCGACGTCCCCGCCGCCACCACCGCGCCGGGTGACCGAGCCGGTGTCCCCCCGGCTGGCACTGCCACGCCACGCAAAGACACCCCGGGGGGCGGCGGGAGGAGGAAGCGGGTGGAATTTGTCACCTTCGCCCCCCGCCGCGTCCCCGAGGAGCCCCCCCAGCCTGTCCCCAATGTCCAGTCCATCCTGGTGGCCGGTGACGATGACATCCGCTGGGTGTGCGAGGACATGGGGCTGCGGGACCCCGAGGAGCTCCGCAGCTACATGGAGAGGATCCGGGGCAGCTCCTGACCCCCGGGGGGGCAGCCCCCAGCCCCCCCCAAACCAGTAAGGGACCCACCTCCTCCTCGTGTCACCTGGGCGGGGGACGTGTCCCCTGTTCCCCAGGACCGCTGCATGTCCCTCTTGGTGGCCTGAGCCACCCAAGGGACCAGCCCCAGATGGTGGGGGGGTCTCCACCCAGCCTGGGGTCCACACCAGCCCCCCCAAACCGCGGTGACATCGGTGTCCCTACTGCTCGGCTCTCATTGCGACATTGTGTTCATAGTGATGATGATGATGATGATGGTGACGAGTCCTGTGGTCTGATCCCAGGGAGGGGCCCGTGCCCCCCCCGCTTCACCATTTTGTACGACTGACATTTTCTACGCCCCACCCCGGGGAGGGGCGGCCGCCGGGGGCTGGTATTTATGGCAGATTTTTAAAATTCTGACGTTGTTACAAAAAAAAAAATAAAATATTTAAAAAAAGACAAGTGTCCTGTCATTGTCCCCGGGCTGGCGGGGGAGAAAGTTGGAGACACAGTGAGGGGGCCAGAGAGGTGACAGAGGTGAAGTAACCACCCCAAAAAGCCGATGTTCTGCCGGATGAAGGCAACCCCCCCACCAAAAAAAAAAAAATGATTGGGGGGGGGTGTGTTATTTTGCAGCCTGATTTCCTAAGGAAATGGGGCTGGGGGCTGTGTTTACCTCCTGTAGGCTGATATTTTCCATCCAACTCAGCAGCGAGACAGTGAGAAGCTTTTCAGTTTCCGCGAGTTTAAAAATAATAATAACAAAATATATATATATATAAAATTGGTAGGTGAGAAAGGCAGGAAGCTCAGAGGAGACAGACAACGGGCAGGCACCCCCACCAGCTCTCCATGCTCCCAAAATCCCCCCCAGACCACATTTTCTTTCACGATTTTGGGTGAAAGCAGGTGGCACATCTTTGGGGTCACCATGGGGGTGTCCCCTGAAGGTCCCTGGCCATGTCCCAGCTGCTGGTGGCCTCGAGAGCATCCTCCTGCCCCAAAAAACGGGGGAGGTGGAGGGAACCCCCCTGCTCTGCGCCGTCACCCCATGGAGCTCGGGGGACCCTGAGGTGCCACCGGGGATCTTGTCCCATGAGGTGCCACCGCTGATGTCCCAAGCCCGTGACATGGTGACTCACCAGGAGCTGCCAAATCGTGGCTCCTGCAAGATCCGTGTCCCCCAAGGGCTGAGGGTGACCTGGGGTGGGACCACCAGGTCCCCAACGGCTCCCGTGACCCGCAGGGACGCCGCAGACCCGTGGCGTGTCCCCAAACGGATCCCACCCCGCCATGAACCCCGCTGTGACGGTGCAGGATGGGGCCACCCCATCGTCACCCCCGCCCCACGGCGCGGAGCTGCTTCCTGCAGCCACCACCCGGGAGCGGGGTGACAAGCAGCGCACGGGGACACCTCCAAACCATGTCCCCAAGCTGCTGACAGAGGTGGCAGGAGGACAGGACCGCCCCCCCCCCAGCCCCCCAACCGCTATGGGGCTGCCCCACGGCCGCTGAGCAGGATGGGGGGGATCTGCCTGCTCTTGGTGGCTCTCGCCGCTGTGGCACCTGGACAAGGTACGTCAGTGTCACCTCCCTGTCCCCTCGCTGTGTGCCAGGACCCCGGGGTGACAGCTCAGAGCCGGGTGCCTGTCACCCCCCCGGGCTGGGGATACGGGTGGTTCAGCGCTGAGGATGCTCTGGGGGCAAATCTGCAAATTTGAGCTTTTCCCCCATGGGAGCGAGGGCAAAGTGTCCCTGTTGGGGACTGGGGACACTGAAAAGGACTCTTGGGGACATCCCACCCCCCCCAGCTCCCACCCCCATGGGGACAGGGCGACGGTCTCTGGGGACAGGGCGATGCTCTCCTGGTACAGGACAAAAACTTACCCACCCGCTTGTGCCACCAGCGTCACCCCAGGAGGGTTTCTGGGGACAATGCCACCTGCCCCACAGGGTTTGGGGTGATTTTTGCAGCGAAAGGTCTGCCAGGAGCAGCCCCGAGGCCTTGGATCGGAAGGGGAACTGGCACCATCGCCCTCGTTTGCACCAACGAGACCTTCGCCGACACCGGGACCCCGTCAAACTCACCCCCATGTCCCCCCGCTCCTGCGCTCACCCCTCGCCTTTTCCTTTAATATTATTTTCCTTTAATATTTTAATTTCCTTTAACATTATTTTCCTTTAACATCATTTTCTTTTAACATTATTTTCCTTAAAGATTTTCATTTCCTTTAATTTTTCCTTTAAGATTTTAATTTCCTTTAAGATTTTAATTTCCTTTAAGATTATTTCCCTTTAAAATTGTATTTACCTGTAGACATTTTATTTTTCGCATCCACAGCCATTTTACTTTGCACCTCGATGAGCAAAGGTGTGAGCGGGTTTGATCTGCACCACAGGGCTGCCGTAGTGGTTGCAAAAAAAAAAAAAGAAAAATGCCCTTTTTTGGTCAGAAATCATTACGGCAATAATTGCATAACCGCAATAATTGCATTATCAACCCCGTGCAGTTGGGGGTACAGAAAAAGCCGTAATTTTGGAAGCGATGATGTTAAATACATCTGATCTGTGGGCAGTGAATCTTTTGCCGCTGAGGAGCCAAATAATTAATTTTGGGGGTGATAACGGTGGGAGATTCGGGACAGGGAGGGTGGGATGCTGGGGGTGTAGGCAGGAGCAGACGGACCCTCTCTGTCACCAGGGGCAGTGAGCCGGGGGGTGACAGCGACAGTGACACCCCCGATCCGTGATGTGACCCCGCGATACCGTGTCCCCGCCGGTGAGTTGTGTCCCAAAATCGCCGTATTTAGACCCAAATTCTGCCTCCCCCATCCCGCCAGCAGGCCCTGCACCAGGATGTGTCCCCAGGGCACGTGTCCCCCCCAAAAAGGGATGATGTGGGGACAGGGGGGTTGGCTTTTAGGGGTGTCCCAGGCTTGGGGTGGGTCCCCATTTTGTGGCAGCTCGGGGACGCCATTTTGGCTGTTCTTCCCCAAATCGGCGTCACTTTTCGGGGGGCTGGGGTGTACATTTCTGCACCCCCCATCTGCCCCCCGCCCTCTCCGCGGCCACGTGCCGGGATGCCACGTCCCCCCGTTTGTCACCCGTGAGCAGCCAGAGCTGGTGGCAGTCTGTCCGTCTGTCCTGCAGCTGTCACCCCCCTCACAGGGGACATTTGGTGCCAAGGGGGGGGGTCTCGGTGGGCTCAGCCCCTCGTAACCCCCACATCTCCCCCCTCGCAGCCCCCACGGAGCTGACAGGACCCCCCAGCGCCGCAGCTGGAAACACCTCGGTGACACCAGGTGAGGGTTGGGGACCCCCGTGTACCCCCCTTCTGGTGGGGACCCCATTGTCCTGGAGCCGGCGGTGGCACCGGGGGCAGCACCACGGCCACCTGTCCCCCGTGTCCCCCCCAGGTCACGGCTCGGCGCGTCTGTCCGGCGGCCGCAGCCGGTGCGAGGGCCGCGTGGAGCTGGAGCAGGGGGGCGTCTGGGGGACGGTGTGTGACGACGGGTGGGATGTCACCGACGGGGACGTCGTGTGCCGCCAGCTGCGGTGCGGCTGGGCCGTGCGGGTCCTCGCCGGCGGCGCCTTCGGCCGCGGCACCGGCCCCATCCTCCGCGACGAGGTGGGGTGCGAGGGACACGAGGAGCATCTCGGGGACTGCCCGGCCGCGCTGGACCACGACTGCAGCCACAAGGAAGACGCCGGCGTGGTGTGCTCAGGTGCGTCCGGCACACGCTTTTGTCGCCACCAGGCATCGGCGGGATGCCCCCAAATCCTCCCTTTTTCCCCCCAGAGCACCAGGAATGGCGGCTCACCGGTGGCGTGGACGGCTGCGCTGGGCGCGTCGAGGTGTTTTATCAGGGGACGTGGAGCACGGTGTGTGACAACGCGTGGTACGCGGTGGAAGCCGACGTCCTGTGTCACAGCCTGGGCTGCGGGGTGTCCCTCTCGCGCCCCTCCTTCGCCCACACGCTGCCCACCAGGATGCTCTACCAGTGCGGGGGCCACCAGCCCTCCCTGGCCCATTGCCACTTGATCTACAATAAATCGGCTCCGTGTTACCAGTCCCGGGCGGCTGGAGCGGTTTGCAACGGTGAGTGCCCCGCTCCGGGGTGTGGGGGTCCCTTGGAGACGAGCTGTGACCCCATTTCTTGTGGCCCCCCCCGCCAGGCTCCCAGGGCTTGCAGACACCCACCCCGACGGCTGCGGTGACAACGAGCAATGTCACCCTCCGGAGCGGTGAGTGTCCAGAGCCATCACCCGGGTTTGGGGGGAGCACCCACCTCACCCCGCTGTTACCTGGGGTGAGGTGCCATGAGCTGTGACCGTTCTCTGCCTCAGCCGAGGTGTCCCCAGCCGCGGGGACACTGTCCCCCCAGCACACGCTGCTCTTTGTGCTGTGCCTGGTGCTGGCAGCGCTGCTCCTGCTCACCGTGCTGGCCTTCACCGCCGCCCTGCTGAGGGTGAGGAAGAGGAGTGGTAAGGACCCCCCCACGGGGGACATGGAGGGGGTGACGCCGCCAGCGGGGACACGGCAGGGGTGACACCGCCAGCCCATTGTGGGACACGGCAGGGGGTGACGCTGCCACCCCACTCTCTGGGTTGGGCTGTGCCGTGGGGAGCTGAGCGGGTGCACCCCCCCGTGTCCCCACAGCCCACGCCGTGTCCCCCGTGGGGCTGGCTGTCCCCGTGCTGGTGACCCACAGCGCACAGAGCCCCGACGTCCCTTCTGCGACCTCCAACGACTACCGGGAGATGCCCCCCAGCCTTCCCAAAGGACCAGGTAGGTCTGGCAGGTCACCGCCCCATCCTGGGGGGCTGGGGGGGGGCAGGGGTCCTGGCTGGCGATGGCCCTGTCCCCGTGTCCCCTCCAAGACGCAGCTGTCACAGCCCGTCCCACCGCCAAGGACTCCAGCTCCGACTCTGATTACGAACACTACGATTTCAGCAGCAAACCGCCCGTCGCCCTCTCCACCTTCTACAGTGAGCACCCCAAAGGGCCCGGGGACCCCAACACCCAGCCCCGGGGTGTCCCCACTGATGTCCCATCCCTGTCCCCCCCCAATAGACTCGCTGCGCCGGCAGCCTGGGGACCCTCTGCTCCCCAGCCAGGACGGGATGAAGCCATTCCCTGCCAAAGGTACCACACGACGGGGTGTCCGTCTGTCCTGTAGTGCTGCCCATCTGTCCGTCCTGCCTGTAGCGGGGCAAGGGGCCACTCTGACACGACTCCCATGTCCCATAGTGCTGGGCCCCCCATCTTGCGGCAGCTCCTCCACCTCCTCCTTCTCCTCCTCTGAGCCCTATTGCAACGAAACTGGGGCCCCCACGCACCCCTGCCCGTCGCCCCCCACCCATGGCACCCACCGGCACGCGGCACCCACCAGCCACGGCTGCACCGGCACAGGTGGGCACCGCCGGGGGGATGTGGGGTGCCAGGGACCGGGGCGGGATGGGGACAGCCCTGGGGACACCAGCAGGGACGGAGACACCCCAGGGACAGGGACATGGATGGGGACAGCCCTGGGGACAGCAGCAGGGATGGAGAGACCTTAAGGATGGGAACAGGGATGGAGAGACCCCAGGGATGTAAGCAGGGATGGGGACAGCCCTGGGAACAGGAACAGAAGAGAGAGACTCCAAGGACAGAAGCAAGGGATGGGGACAGCCCTGGGGACAGGAACAGGGATGGAGAGACCCCAGGGATGGGAACAGGGATGGGGACAGGAACAGGGATGGAGAGACCCCAGGGATGGGAACAGGGATGGGGACAGCCCTGGGGTCAGGAACAGGGATGGAGAGGCCCCAGGGGATGGGAGCAGTAACAGAAGGTACCAGTGAGACACCCTGTTTCCCCCAGTTCCCCCAGCAACCCCCAGCGTGCCCGCCCCAGTGCTGTCCCCACTGGTGTCCCCAGCAGAGCCCAACCCCACCGACAGCTCCAGCACCTCCTCGGGGGAGTGGTACGAGAACGTCCAGGGCACGGAGCCCCCCGGGGACCTCTCCCCAAACCCTGGTGAGGACCTGTCCCCAAACCCTGGTGATGTCCCCACGCTGGGGAGCGACACGAGGGGGCCCAGGGCTCCTCTGTCCCTCAGCATCCTCCTTCCCACCCCCGTCAGCTCTGCCTGATGGACTCTGTCCCTCGCAGGGTGGCCGGTCCCCTCCTGTCCCCCGGGGGGACACACACAGGACATCGACTCCTCCGAGGGCAGCGATTACGATGACATCCAGGGCTCTGCCTACTGAGGCTGCCAGGGACAGAGGGACATGGCAGGGGGACCTGACACTGTGTGGCCGAGGACGCGCCATCCCGCTGCCAATGTCACCTCTGGATTTCTTGGCCACCTCCTCCGTGCGGGGATGTGGGACCGGTCCCGGTGGCACCCGGGGGGATGCTCAGACATTAAAAGCTTTACCCAGTGTGTCACCGTGTCCCTTGGCCATAGGGATGGCTGTCACCTGCCCCGCAGCAAGGCTGGGTCACCGAGAGTTACCCAAGGGATAAGTGACCCAAAGATGTCCCTTCTGTGGTCCCGGCGGCCAGCAGATATTGTCCCCTCTGCCCACAGAGCTGTCCCCAAGCTGGGCAGGAGCAGCCAGACCCCCTGTCCCCAGGGAGGGGGGTGGCAGGGCCCAATTTGGCCTCACAGCACTGGACACCCCCATGGCTGGGGGTGACAAGGCAGGTCCCCATGGCTGGCAGGGGGTGGTGGTGTCCCACAGCTGTCCCCAGCTCCCTGTGACAACACGGCAGTGGATACAGAGTCCCAGGAGCCTCCCTGCACCCCTCCAGACCGTGGTCTCCCAAATCCTGGTGACATGCTGGCCACTGTCACCATAAACTTGGGACAATGGTAGGGAAGGTGCTGGGGGGGTCCCGGACCTTCTCACATACCAGACTGGGAGGTGGGACAAGCCAGGTTTGTCCCCATCGCCCAGAGCTCCAGGGCTGGCATACGGCCCTCGAGGGGGGGCAGCATCCCCCATTTTGGGGTGAAAGCTGAGCCGAACCCCACGATGCATCTTCCCCCCCCCGGCACGTTTCGATCTCCCCGGGCACAGCGACGTGGAAGCTCAGCGGAGATTGGGGGTTCAGCCCCACCCCCGTGGAAAATTCACCCCCCCGCCACATCCTCCAGCTGTTTATACCGAGGCGAGAGGCTCCAGCGGCCCCGAAACAAAAGGGGCTGCACCGCAACAAGGGAGGAAGCACCAAAATAGCAACAAAACCCCAGACAAAGGGGAGAGGAGCGAGGCGAGAGCAAGGAGCCGCTGCTGTGAGCAAAGTGGGGATGGGGAGGGGGCACAGGGGGTGCCCCCGGCCGCATACACGGCTCCCTGTGCCAGGGGAGGACATGGTGACACTTTTTTTGCAAGGGGACCATGGGGGATGCTGGTGCCCGTGGGTACCGATGCCCCAGGGTGGGGATAACCCAGGGAAGGGGTGAAGGGTCCCTGTGTCACCTTCACAACGCAGGGACATCGGTGCCAACCGTCACGGCTCCCGCCCACGGTGACAGGCGCTGGAAAACGCCACTTCCAGCATCATTAAGGCTGCCGGCGACACACCGACAGCTGACAAGCCCGCTCCTGCTCACACCAAAGCAGCTCCTGCCTCTTCAAAATGCTTCTCACATCAGGCGGCACGTCCCAGCGCTCCCCCCCACCAAAAAAAGAAAAAGAAACAAACCCTGCGGAAAGATATTATAATCATCCGCATCTGTCACAGCGGGCAGAGGATGCTGAGCTGACGCACAGAGATGCTCAAACTGAGGCGCAAACCTGCAGACTCCAGACATGGCTCATTGCGGGGGGTCTGGACCCCCGGCACCCCCATCCGTGGGGGTCAGGCACCCTGGGATAACAGGGGGTGCACCTGTCCGAGGGGTGAAGCATCCCGGGGTGAATCACTGACTGTGCTGATTTAGGGTGAGGGGGCTCAGCTGACCCCCCGCAGCAGAACCCCCAGAGCCCTTGGGTGGGTGGGGGGCAGCACTGGGACCCATAGCACCCCATGGAATAGAACTGGCTCTCGTCACAGCACCATCCTCATTTTGGGGGTCAGCAGGACGCCCAGAAAGGGATGGGAATGGGGGGGGTGCAGGCAGCAGCCCCCAGCCCTGCCTGCCCCCCCAGCATCCCTGGTGCACCAGGCAGCCCCGGCTGCCTGCAACCCCCCGCACCCCAACCGGCTTCCTCTTGAGTCATGGAAAATCTGCAACCGGAGAGAGATTTGGGGCAGGAAACTCCCAGCAGAGCTGAACCCCAACCCTGGGGTTGAGCACCAGAGCACCCCATGGCTCCGGGGTTGGGGACAGCAACACCTCACCCAGTGAGCCCAGTTTCCCCCAACACCTCTCCCCAGGCCCTCTCAGCAGAAATACCAGTGGAGGCAATGGAAAACAGCTGCCTTCGTTAGCATGCATGACCTGGATTCGCAGGAATTAATTAGGCCACAATCAATTAACGCCTCGTCCATCACCGCCTGTGCCCCACGTGCCCTTGCAGGGATACACGGTGGCCCTGGGGGGGGCAGCAACTGGGAGAAACGGGGATGTGCTGGGATGAAACTGCCCCAGTAGCCATCAAGTGGGGACATCACGGCGCTGCCGTGGGCACGTGGTGGCTCAGTGTGCCATGGCATAGAATCACAGAGTTGTTTGGGGTGGAAAAGCCCCTCGAGGTCATCGAGTCTAACTGCTGCCCCATGTCCCTGGGAACCTCATGTCCGTCTGTCCAACCCTCCAGGGATGGTGACTCCAGCACTGCCTGGGCAGCCTGTTCCAATGCCCCACAGCCCTTTGGGGAAGAAATTGTTCCTAAATCCAACCTCAACCTCCCCTGGCGCAACTTGAGGCTGTTTCATCGCTTGTTCCTTGGGAGAAGAGACCAACCCCCTCCATGCTACAACCCATGCATGGTGTGGCACGGTGTGACACGGTGTGACATTCACCATGTCCCTTGCAGGTGCCAGCAGCCGCGTTTCCTGCCCCGCTGCAGCGGTGCCGCTCGCCCGGTGACCGCAGCGGCCGTGCCGGTGCCGGTGCCGCCGCGGCAGAGCCCAGGCAAGCGGGCGAGGAGGAGGAAGGAGCCGCCGGCACTGGGAGGTTATTTTTGGCAGGCTCCCCCCGGCTCTCCTTTGGGTGCCTGCCCCGGGGTCTCGCTTGGCCACGCCGCCTTCCAGCTTTGTGGGGACACGAGGGACGGCTGTGCTCCCCCCAGCCTTGGGGACATTTGCCGTCCCTCCGGCCTCACCCCCGCTGCAGAGATGGGGGTGACGCCACCATGGGGGTGCGGTGGGGGCTGAGCCCCCCGGTTTTCTGTCCCCGTGCCGGGGAGGCAGCTGCCGGCTCAAAGGGCTTCAAACGAGCATAGACGTGACGCAGAAAACCACAGAGGGAGGAAAAACAGCCTGTTCCTGCCCGGCCCCCCCCCGCTTACCCGAGCCGGGGAGCAGAGGCGGCCGTGCCCCTGCCAGCGCCGGGACGGACGGACGGACAGACGGCCGGTTGTGCCCATGGCCGCCCGCCCGCCCGCCCTGAGCCTCCTGCTGGCCCTGGGGCTGTGGGGTGAGTATGTTGGGGGTCTGAGGGGTGGGGGGTGCAGGGCCACACTTGGGGGGGACCCAGCCCCGCCACAGCCTGCGGACCCCTGAAATCCCATGGTGAACCCCCCCTGGTTGCTGGGAATGTTTTGGGGGGCTCAGCCCTGTGCCCTTGGCCACAGGCGCGGCGGGCTGTCCAGCTCAGTGCCGGGGGTCCCATGTGCCCACCCCCAGTTTTGGGGGTCCCTGAGATGCTCGTGACACCCCAGGAGTGATTCTCAGGAGTAGGGGGGCCACCAGCTGTCCCCCCGTCCTCGTCCCCTTGATCCTCACGGCACCGCGCCGGCTCGCTGGGGTGACGGTGGCACCATCCAGGGCTGCTTGGCCACGTCTTCCTCCCGGCAACGATGTTGGCTAGTTAGCGGTAATTAGCTGGTGGCCCTGTCTGTCTTTCTTTCAGCCATAATTATCGCCGGCAGAGGGGCGGGCAGGCAGCGCTATGGCCAGTCGCATGTGTTCATTCGTAATTATTAATTTTAATTAAAGGTGTGAGGAGGAGGAGTGAGAGCAAATCCACCGAGAAAGCCAGAAAATGCTCTTTTCTTGCCAAAAAAAAAAAAACCCAGCCTTGTCCTCTGGCCCCTGTGGACATGCAGCCAGCCCAGGGCTCGGTCCCCAACACTGGGCTTTGGGGACAGAACTGTCCCCCAGTGTCACAGAGCGTGGCATGGCCGGGGACCACCAGCAGCATCTTTGCCCTGGCCTGAGCCCCCAGAATCACCCTTTTTCCCCCAAAATAACCAGCGACAGGCCAAGGCCCGGGAGTCGCTGCCCCAGCCTGGGGGGACTGACACTTTGTCCCCCTCTCTCTTGCAGTTGTCCCCAGAGGAGCCACCCTGAGCCCTGTAGGTGAGTCTTGGGGGGAGGCAGCATCTTGGGGACCCCACGGCGGCTTTGTTAGCAGCTCCTTGGCCACGGCTTCATTAGCCTGGCAGCTGCCGGGGTGGAAATATCCCACAAAGGGAAGGAAAACCCCAAACGCCCGTGTTTTTCCCCCAGAACCCAGCCTGCGGCTGGCCGGCGGCGGCTGCCGCTGCGCCGGGATGCTGGAGGTGCAGCTGGAGGGCCGGTGGAACCGCGTGTGCCGGGACAGCGTGACCGAAGCCCGTGCCAACGTCATCTGCCAACGGCTGGGCTGCGGCCCCCCCGTCCCCGAGCCCCCCCGGCTCATCATCGCCGGTGGGAAGGAGCCGACACGCGCCTGGCCGCTGCAGTGTTTGGGGTCACTGGTCGAGTGCCGGTGGGTGCTGGCGAACTGCACGGAGCGTGCTGTCCTCGTGTGTAGCGGTGAGAATGCACCCCCCCGCCACACCCCCCCATCCCCACGGACCAACCACCCCAACCTCGCCCCATCTTTTTGTTCTAGAGCCGGTGAAAACCACCCCTGTGTCCCCGCCGGCACCCCCGACCACCGCCCCGGAGCCCACCGGTAAGAGCCCCATCCCTGGGTCAATGGCTGAACTGGGGGGGCACACACAAAGCGAATTGCCCCCCAGCCTTGCCAGGTGGCCCGATGTCACTAATAGTGTTTGCGGCATCAGTTAAGCTTCGGATGTGGCGGGCTCGGGGACTTTCTGCTCAATAACAGAAAGAAAACTTGTCCCGGTTTGTAACGAGATGATTTTTTCTCCCCCCTCATGCCCCCCTCGGCAGGACCCCCCAGGCTGCGGCTGGTGGACGGGGACATTGGCTGCTCGGGCTTCGTAGAGCTGCACAGACAGGGGCTTTGGGGGGCTGTGGCGGCCACCCCGGGGGTGTCACCGGCGCTGGCCACCCGCCTTTGCCACGCTCTCGGCTGCAGTGCCGCCGTCAGTGGCCACAGCCACCCCACGCCGGAGCAAGGAAGCCACTTGCCGGTGCGGTGGGAGGTGGCGGAGCCCTGCGAGAGCCGCTCGATCCTCGACTGCTTCAACAGGACCAGTGCCCGGCGGAGAAATCCTCCGGCCTTCCTCGTCTGCTCGGGTGAGAGCTCTTCCTCAGCCCCTCGGCGGGGGATGCCCGGACAGGCCGGCCGGGTGGCCCGAGCGCCGAGCAGGGTGACAGTTGTGTCCCCAGCCACCCCACGCGCCCCATCCTCCCACTCCCACTCTTCCTCTCCTGCGTGCGAAGGCAAAACAGAAAACCTCCCCGGCACGCCGGCTTCCCGGCAGCGGCACCGCCGGCCCCAGGGCTTTGAACACATCAGCGCTGCAGAGCAGGAAAAGCCGGGCAGTGAGAGCAGCGCATGGCAAGCGCCGTGTCAGCACCCCAAAAACCAACATGGGCGTGCGGGGCGTCCTGGCAGGGCCCAGCACCCTGCTTGTCTGCGTCTCTCGGGTGCTTGACATGAGCATCCCCTGCTCTGAACATCTCTGTGCCACAAGAATTAATTGCCCTGTCCCAAGCATCCCCCATCCTGGAGCATCCCCCCTCCCCAAGCATCCCACATCCCTGAGCATCCTCCTGTCCCAGGGATCTTTCTATGGAGGATCCTCCTACAGATCTTCCCCCATCCTCAAGCATCCCCCATCCCCAAACATCCCCCATCCCCGAACAACCCCGTCTCCAAGCATCCCCTGTCCCCAAGCACCTCCGTTCTCCGAGCATCCCCTTTCCCTGAGCATCCCCCAAACCCGAGCATCCTCCATCCCCGATCATCCCCCCGCCCTGAACATCTCCCCACGGAGCATTTTGGTGCCACGACACAAAGACCCAAACCACACGGCGAGGAGCGAGTTTGCTCCTAGTGCCGCCATCTGCCCGAGCTCGGAGCCCTCCCGTGGGATTCGGGGGTTTAACGCCGGGCAGCTGGCAGAGCCGCCTTCCCCGCCGCATCTCCCACGGGGACAGCCCAAAGCTCCTCAACGCGTGGCCCTGGTACGGTCCCCATGGCACAAGGGACACCGTGAGCATCCCCGCGCCGCGAAGGACCGTGCGATGCAGGATGCCGAGCCGCGATGACCCCCCACAAGTCTGACCCCTCTCTGTCCCCCAGGCTCCCATCCCCAGGCGCTGCGGAGGCTGGCGAGCGGCCCCACGCCCTGCGAAGGTGACATCGAGGTCTTTGCCAAGGGACAGTGGCGCGTGCTGTGTGACAACAGGGCACGGCGAGCCGAGTGGGGCCGGCAGCTGTGCCGGGAGCTGCGGTGCGGGAACCTCTCCTCCAGCACCGAAATCCAGGACCCCCCCTCCGCTGGTGTCACCTGCCAGGTCCCCACCCTGCACCTCTGTCACGACAAGCTCGGGGGCCCCCAGACCTGCTCCCGGACCAGGGTCACATGTAAGTCACCATGCTGGGGTGTAAGACTTTTTGGGGCTCTCTGCAAACCCCCCGGCTGGGTGGTGGCTGCTCAGGCTCCCAGCCTGGGGACAAGGGGCTCACCCGGTGACACCCATCCTGTCCCCAGGCCAGGACTCGAAGCCGCAGCCCCCCGGGCCGGCGGCTGGCACCATCGTGAGCATCTGCCTGGCCCTGCTGCTCTTCGCCATCCTCTTCCTCATCTGCGGCCCCCCCGCCTACAGGAGGCTGATGAAGAGAAGTAGGTGCCGAGCTCTGGAGCTTCTCCTCCTCATCTTCCTCCTCCTCATCTTCCTCCTCCTCTTCTTCCTCCTGCTCTGCCATCACCACACTCCCTGCATCCATTCCTGCTGCTTCCCTCCCATCTCCTCAGGGGGAGCACATGCTGCTCAGTGTGACAGGTCCCCCCCCACCCTGTTGTCCCCGAGCCTGCCTTGTTGTCCCCAAGCCTGTCCCATTGTCCCCAAGCCTGTCCCATTGTCCCCAAGCCTGCCCCACACGCTGTGGGCACAAAGAAGGGGGTGCTGCGGGGGGGGATTAGGCACTGAGCAGACACAAAAGAGCAGCTGGCGGGGCTTGCGGGGGGGATTATCGGGTGGGGGAGATTATTTGGGATGACATATGGGGTCAGCGGGGGGGACACATCCTTGGTGAGACACCCCTCTGCTTGTCACCCCACCCTTTGCCTTCCAGTCTCCAAAAAGAAGCAGCGCCAGTGGATCGGCCCCACGGGACTCAACCAGACGGGTGAGGAGGAGTGTGGGGTGACCCCCCACCAACACAGGGCTGGATTTTTTGGGGGGTGGTGGTGCTCAGCCCCCAGCAGGCAGAGGTATGAGCAGGCTGGTCTCCAGCTCCGCTTCTCGCTTCCTGCCACCGCGTTGACTCAGCATCACGATATTAACTCACCCGGGAGCGCTGAGCCCCGTCCCGGGGTGTGGGAGCAGCTCCCGCTTTTACTCAGCGCCCCCCCCGGGCAGCGGGGGGGGCACACCACCCCAAACCTCTCGCTGCAGCCCCAATATCCTCATTTTTCTCCATCCCTTCCAGTCTCCTTCCACCGCAACAGCACGGTCACCCCGCGGGCACAGGGGCAGCGGGCACAGAGCGGAGACAACGACTACGCGCAGCCCCCCCAGAAGAGGTCCCAGCTCTCAGCGTACCCGGGTAAGGTGCAAGACACCGGGGACTCTGTCCCCAAAACCTGGCGGGGGACAAACCGCCCCGGCAAGAGCGCCACAGCAAGATGTTGCCGGCGCTGGGGTGTCCCCCCCAGCCCCCCCAAAAACGAGCCGTATCCCCCCTCCAGCCCTGGAAGGTGCTTGCAGAGCGTCCATCCCCCTGGACAACTCCTCCGACAGCGACTACGACCTGCACTCCACCCGCAGACTGTGAACCCCCCTAAATTGTCAGAGCCGGGACCCTGTTGTCGCCCCCTCCCCATCACCCAGCACTGTCCCAGGCTGGTGCAATTGCTGAATTAGCGGCTTTTCTTGCATTTTTTTTTTTTTTTTGCAAGCCACCTCGTTTCCGTCGTCAGGCACCTTCCCACCCTGCAGGCAGCCCAAAAAAGGTAAATTTTGAGCAACTTGGACATTTTGAGCAATTTAATCTCGCGAAAGGCATCCCCGCCCATGGCGGGGGGGTGAACAAGGTGATTTTTGAAGGTTCCTTTCCAATCCAAACCCTTGCGCGATTCTACGCAACGACGAACTGAACAAAACCAACAGAAGAAATTACAAAAATCTGCGCTGCTCACCTCAGAATAAACCTGCCTGCGACCCCCCCAGCGCGATGGGGAACCTCCGGGACCCCCAAACCCGCCTGTGCTCCCCCATACCAGCACCCAAAAAACCTTCCTCTTGCTTTTTTCTTCCCCCGTGGCAGCGTGTGAGGTGGGAGACTTTTTATTTTTTAAGCTATTTGTATAAATTGAAGTGGCAGCCGCGTGGCAGGAGAGCTGGTACCCGCGGGGACAGCGGACCAGCTGCGCTCGCGGCCGTTCTGAGGGGGTTTGCCAGCTTTTCCCTCTCTGAAAATTGGATAAACCACATTCCTCGTCCTACCCGGGCTGGGCTGAAAGCAAAATCGGGTGCTGCTGGGCGATAGCCAGGGTGCTGAGCTTCATGGAATGACTGCGAGCGACACGTCTACGTGGGACGAAACAAGATTCGGAGGGACGTAAAGAAGGAAAGCGAGGATGCGAGGAGCACGGAGTGGGTAGAAATACTGAGAAAAAAAACCTGAGATATTTAATAAGCAATAACTTGTAATAAAATTGACTTTTTTCTAGTAATTACATCTTGTTCTCTTCCTTCTAACGCTACCAGTTCCATTCCTTAGACCATCTGCTTCCATCCGGGGAGGGAAAACGCGCGACGGTGCCAGAGAGATGAGCTGATACAGAAGAGCCGCACCTAAACGGGCCCCTTAGGAAAGACGAAAACCAGCAGGAAGGCTGAGCTGGAAGAAGCTGGTCCTGCAAGAGGGTGAAAGGTTTTATTGACAAAAACCAAAAGGAATTTAGTGTCAAGACGCCAGGATGGCATAAAAAGATCAATTGAAAGTGCCGTTCCCGAAAGCAACCACTGCCGTGACCTCGTGTGCAATTCATCAATTTTTATTACTGTAATTAACCACCGCTACGGAATCGTCCCCATCAAACCCCAGAAGCATTTGCTTTGTCCTAGTCCATTAGTAAATCTTTCCTTATAAATAACTTACGGAGATACAGGCAGGATTTGTAGGATAAAGTGCTGAGCAAAGCAAACCCCATCTCTATTAATGTTAATTTGTCGCTCCTTCCGTTATCTAGTGTTTCCTGAGAAGGGGGAAGGCCGGAGCCCCCAGCACCCCAAAAAATACATCACCAGACATGCCCCAGAGCAGCAGCAGCCCGAGATGTCGTGCCAGTCTGGTTTACTTCAAATAAATCCAAAATATCCACGTGTGTAACTCTGGGGAGTTACCAGAGCCTCGGTGAGCTCCGTGCTGGAAAGAAGCAGCAGCAAAAAGGTTTTTGCATCTCCGATGAGCTGGGAGCACCTGAATCCTGAAGATTTGGGGAAAAAACCCTCTGTTTTGGAGCACGCTGAGACTCATGGCGCGGGTGGAGCTTGCAGACGGCCAGGAACAGCTCAGACAGCGTAAAAATGCAGAAATCTCAGGGCTCGGCTCAGCTGAAGGGTTTGAATCACCCACACGCTGGGCTGGCTCTGCCTCCGGCTTCCAGGAAAGTCCTCGGGAAGCAGCAAGTTCTGATTTTGCGTCAGAAACATCACCGAGAGATTCCCGTCGTGTCTTTTGAACGGCTGCAAAAAGGCTCAGAGCTAACGTTTGTTACCTGCGCACGCTGCAATTAGCGCCCATCGTTACCTTGATGAGCCAATTTGGAAGCCAATGCTTCAAATCCATCAGCCACCGAATTAAATCGAACCTAAAGAGTCCCAGCTCGCAAGGGCAGTGTCGTCCTGCCCCAAGCCTCTACACTTATGGGTTGAGAAACAACGCTCTGGGCTCGCTCTTCTTCCTCAGTCCACAAAAAACGAGGGGGGAACAAGAAAAAATGACCCTCAGGAGTCCAGATTTAGTAGCCAGGCCAAGCAGGACGCTGAGGATTTGGGGGTGGGGGGTACCCGAAGGGTGCAGGTGCTCCCGGAGGGTACGGAGGCTGCGGAGGGAGAGGGAAAGCGGGGAGAGGGGGCTGGGTGGGGTAGGGGCATGTGGGTCTCCCCGCTGTGGGGGGGGTGTAGGGGGGAAATCCGGGTCGCGGGGGGGGAGGAGAGGGGTGAGAGGCAGAAAACGGGGGGGGCTGAGGTGGGGCCCGGGATGGAGACCAGGAATAACCTGGAGTTGGAGCCGGAGCCCCTGAGGGGGGTTGGGGATACCCCGGCATGGCGTCAGGAGGTTGGTAGGGAAAGGGGGACTGGGGGGGGGCAACATGTCCCCCCGGGAGCGGGGAGGCGGAGAAAGGAGCGGGAGGGAGAGCTCCGCGCGCCGTGGGGCCGAGAGGCGCATTTGGGGCCGGGCTGTAGGGCAGGGGGAAGGACGGAGCTCCCGGAGGGAAGGGTTGGGGTTTGGGGGGGTCAGTGGGTACGTGAGGAGGTGGCTGAGGGTCCCCCCCAGCTTCCTGCGACGTTTCCAACTTCCTCAGGATCTCCTGCAGCTTTTCCGCCCTCACCCGGCGCAAATGGGACAGTTTCCTCATGACGGAAAACTGTTCAAGAAATGTCTCCAGGGGCACTTCGCCCTCCAGGAACTTCTCAGCCATTTTCTGGAAGAAAAGAGAGATTTTGGGGCTCAGCACCACGTCAAGCCCGGCTCAGGATTTACGTCTGTCTCACACGACCACAGCAGCACACACAAACAAACAAAGCACAATCCTTTTTTTTTTTTTTTAATGAGAAATAACACCAAACTACAAAGAGACAATCCTCGATTTAAGGGATTAAGCTTGGGAGCGTAACCACAAGTCTTTGAGGACTAATTAGTTGACTTGCTAATGGATTTAAAGCTGAAGCTCACCTCAGACTCCTCTTCGATTTTCTGGCTTTCCACCTGCAGGAGATCCAGCAAGGTCTGAGGATGCATTGCCGCAGCAAATTTCTCTGGGGAAACAAAAGACAGCAGTGGAATATTAAACACAAAACAGGGGAAAATCACGAGTGCAGAGCCCTGTGGCCCACACAGGAGTGTCTTGGAAACTCCTGATGCAAGGAGAAAATCTGTAGAGGAAAGAACTTTAGTCACTGCTGCACTAGAAAGGTTTTTTCCTGGGACAATATCTTCATTTTTCCAACAGAGTTCGACCAGAAAACAGGAAGATACAGATTTTTATAGGCAGCAGAGTCCTTTCTGCCACCACCTCAAAGAGTTTTTCCACTCGGGCAGAAGCAAAAGGGAAGGACGTTGCGTTAAACTCCAGCCCGTGTGACGTGAGATTGCCCAATGCTCACCCAGTTTGGCTTTCTGCTCCTTGCAGCGCTCGGCCAACTGCTGCAGCTCCTCGTATTTACTGGAGAGGTCCGTCCGACCTGTCTCCAGTGGCGCCTGGAACTTCAGGTTCTGCTCGGCCAAGCTGCGGTTGGAGGCCAGGGCCATCTCGCGCTCTAGCTGCAGCTCCTGGACCTGCGGAGAGGTGACAATGACCACCAGTGAGGTGACAAAAGCCCCGGGGAGCGTCGTGATGTCCCCACATACCTCCTGTGACTCCAGGGCCAGGCGCTCGATCTCCTCGGCGTTTTCCTGCAGCTCCCGCAGCTCCTCCACCGTCCGGTTCCTCAGCGTGTCCATCCTGCCCCGAGGAGCCGCAGACTCCTACAACGGGGAAATAAACTCAAATAAAGCCGAGGTTTATAAAGCCCAACTGCAAATAGGCACTAATCCTATTAAGGATTTAAAACTAGACTGCTTGAAACACAGAGATTCTCCCTCTGCTCTAAAGAACCAGCAAGACTGAGAAGGAAACCACAATATTTCCACTAATTCCTGCTTTGGCAAGTGATTTTTTTCCTTTTCACTGCGCTTTTGGAAGGATTTCTCGTGTGTGCCAGGGGGTTTTGTCACGGAAACACCTACTCACAGCCACTTGATGTCACCCCAACTCTCCCTTCACCGTCCTGTTCCACGTTCCCGCTCTGCTGAGCAAACCTCACGCACCTGCTCACATCCAACTGTCCCCACGGTCACCGGTGGGACCGTTGTCCCCTACCCTGTGTCCCCAAACTTTGTCACCACCCCCATTCCTCAGCTCCTGTCTCTTTGTTGCATTTTATTTCTATGTATTTCCCTTTCTAGCCACACTGTGCCAACTATTTCCCTCAATTATCACTGCTAAACTTAGAAAACATTAAGTGATGGATGGCATTAATGGGAACTTGATGCAATACTTGTGATTCTAAAAATCAGTTAAATATTACTAAAATCAGGGAAAAAACAGATTTTTTCTGCACTGTCCATGACTTATTTCAAATAACCCAGGCTGTCTGATAATATTTAGCAAATATCACACGTTGATGCCCTGGGTTCTAAGAGGTGGGACGCAATAACGTGGGGGGAAATAGGGCAATAATAATAATAATAATATGCTAAAAAAAAAAGGTGAGAAACGTGAGAGGGGTGAACTCTACAGAGAGGGAAAGGGACGTACCCAGCGGGCGACGGGGATTTCAGCGGCGTTTGAATCGCTTGTGGCTCTTCTACCTCTGCCCTGGGCGAAACATCCTGAGAGTCTCGTGCAGTGAAGGTCCTGTCGGGCTCTGTATGGACACAGAATGACACGGGAAGGCTCCGGTTACCCAATTGCTCCTCCCAGGATCCGGCTGAGCATGTCTGAGTAAAAACCGCCTAAAAAGCGGGAAATTAGCTCCCTTGTTACACAGGTGTGTAGATAACTTCAGCACTCTGCAAGGAAAAATAAAGTTATTTTCTTTAAGTCCCTCTTCTCAAAATAACATTGAGTTTTAACCCATTTAACAACCCCTTCATGAACAAATTGTCCTTGATCGGACCATAAACTCCCTACACATCCTACCTGTGTCACGCCCTAACGCACCAACCCTTTTAATTGACTCTTAATTAGAGTTTTGTGCCTTCCTGGAAGAACCATCTTATTCTGCTTGGGTATTTTGTGTTATTATTGATATTACTCATAGAAAATACCTGAGTATGTCCCGAGCTTGAGCACTGTAAGCAACAGATTTGTCACATCCACCTGTCAGTTATGGGTGGTTTTTTTGTTATTAATAAGGGTCACAGAGGGTATGTTTTTCATAATAAACTTGTGAACTAAGTAAAAAAAAATCAAGACAATTAAATTAAACAGTATTCCCTGAAAAATAAAACTGTTTCAGAACAAATATGAGGTCTTGGAACTTATTTTTAAAATGTTCCTTAAGGTTCAATGATTGTTTGCTGCTGCCCTTATCCACAGTCATGCTGAATAAAGCTACAAATAAATGGAAAGTTAAATGTATTCACGAGGTGTTAATGTCTACATCTTATTATCTGCAGTCTCTTAAAGAAAGCAAAAGTAACTACAAATATCGCTGTGCCAGAAACTGGTTTCTTGACCAATAATATTGCTCAGCGTGCGATGAACTGGTTCATTCTAAAACGGTCACAGCTGCTGACGACAACAGGTTTTGTATTTGAATCAACATGTCTTTTGGTCTGTGTGAAAACAATGTTTTATAATAATAATAATTACTTATAGTATATATTAATACTACTAATAATATTAATAACAATATTATTAATAATAATAATAAATATTTTCTGACTCTTTGGAGTTACTGTTCCGCTTGCCGTTTGCTTTAGTTCAAGGGAAGAAGGAAAAGAAGGAAAAATGAGGAATAGTGGCAAACGGGGAGCTCGATCCCCATCGCTGTGCAGGGGAGAAGGTTGGGGAGGGTCTGTGGGAAGCGCCCAATATGAGCTCAGGAGGGGGACGCAAAGACCCGGGCACCGGGCGTGGGCTCCGGCCTCACGGATTCCACCCGGTTTTAGCGGTAAAACGAGGTGACACTTGGTCCCTTTGAGGGGCCCCCGCGGCTCGTTAAGGCTGGAGGCACCACCAGGGGATCCCCCGGGACTGTCACTCCGTCGGTGCTGTGTCCCCGCTTGGGGACAGGCCCCAAAGCCCCGGGGGTGCCCACCCAAGGCCGGTCCCCCCGCACCGGGACACGGCAGAGGCTGCTCTGACAACGCCAGGCCCGTCTATGGGGTGAGGGGAACGGCAACCGAGAGGCCGCGGCCCGCGGGACGAGGCCTGGCCCGGCTGAGCGCCACCCCCCGCGGAGGTGCCAACGGGTAACGGCTGCAACCGCCCACCGGAGAGGCCCTGAGCACCGGGGGAAGCGGCGGGACGTGTCCGCCCCCCGTGTGGAGACACCGGGAGCGTCACCGGCCCCGCTCGGGACTCACCTCCGCGCAGCCGGTACCTCCTTCCGCCGGGCACTTCCGGCTTCCGGCGCGGGAGAGGAAGTGGGAGGTACCACCGCGAGGTAGGGGCGGGGGGGTAGAAGCGGCGCCCCCCGTAGGGCGGGAGGAGGAGGCGGGTGGTACGTTCCGCCGCCGCCATCTTGTGGCGGTGAGGCCGCGTTTGGTAGATATTATATATTTTTTTAATAAATAGATACACTTTCCTGCTGGTGTGGCTCTGCGAGCTTTGGCCTGCTCGAGCCTTCACATCATAGAATCGTTTTGGGTGCAAAAGACCTTTAAGATCGAGTCCAACTAACCCGACACTGCCAAGTCCAGCACCAAATCATGTCCCTAAGCACCACATCTGCAAAGAATAAATTCAAACACTACTTTGTTTATCCTCTCCTCAGTCCCAACCTTTTAATACGAATTGTTAATTAACTCTGCTCCAGCCCTTCTGCAGCTTCTCTTCAAAATACTGATCTCTTTGGAAAGTCAAGTCTCTTTTTCTTGCAATAACATTGAGTTTTAACCCATTTATCAACCCCTTTATGAATAAATTGTCCTTGATTGGACCATAAGCTCCCTACACATCCTACCTGTGTCATGCCCTAACGCGCCAACCCTTTTAATTGACTCTAATTAGAGTTTTATGCCTTCCTGGAAGGACTCTCTCAGTCTGCTTGGGTATTTTGCATTATTCTTGATATTTTTCATAGAAAATACCTGAGTATGTCGTGAGCTTGAGCACTGTAAGCAACGGATTTGTCACCTTAATATGTCACCACAGGGACATTAAAAAGCTGATGGGACATTCCCCTGATTGCCCGTCGCAGTTTGGAGCGGCCATGGCAGCTCTGCTGTTTGTTCTACATCGATTTAAAGTTTCCCCACAAACCCTGAGCAGCAGCTGGTCCACGGCCGCTTGTCTTTCACCAGCTCCTTCCAAAAAGCATAAAATCGTAGAGCCGCAAAGATGAGGCGAGATTAATCATCGCGACGCGGGTTACAACAAATCTTAGCGTCGCGTCCGCGCAGCTGGTTGAAATTCAAGCGTAACGGGTTTGGGGTTGGATTTATGGGGAGATTTGAAGCAATTTCTGCCTTGTTGTGAGCTTGTCAGCACCAAGGCCCCCCACACAGGCAGCCGGCTCCTGCATTTCATAGGTTTTGGAGGTCTAAGAGCAACAAAAGCCGCTGCGAAGCCACGTTGTTCCCTGCGGGTCATGGCATGGTGAGAAGCAGCTGGTGTTAGCAACACTCAGATGCCCCTTGTTTCGGGTGATTTGGAGTTCGGTCAGCTGTAATCCTGGTAAATCCAGCCCTGGGAGAAATGAAAATTAAATTAGAACTTCCTTGATGGGTAAAGGGATGGAGGCAAAGTGAGCGTGGAGAGGGAAGCAGCAGAGGTGGAGATGGGGGACGAGAGTTGTTAGAAGTGCAGGAGAAAAAGACACCAAGGCAGTACGTACAGACCGCAGAAATGTGCCCAAAATTAACATAATGACATTTTTTCCAGGTGGCATTCACCAGAACCAAGAGATAAAAGCAAATCCCACTTGAATACCTGTGTTAGCTCTTCCTCGCATGAAAACAGAAAGTTCCCAAGCGTTGCAAGACAGAAGAAGCTCAAATCCCGTCATCCTCCACACGAAGCCATCGCCACCTTTCCACCTGCCCTTCCACATTCCCGCAGACATGAGGAGGGTTCAGGGTTGTGTTAGAATGGGAAAAAAGCTCCACGTTGCAGGATGGGACATGCTGGGGGTGCTGAGGGGGGAGAGGAAGGTGATGGAGGCTGGACAAGGTCACCCAGGTGTCCCCAAAGAGCCATGATCCAGGCACACGTCCCAGGGAAAGGCACCTCTTGTCCCTGCCCAAATTGCACCACGCGAGGCCAGTTGAGCCTTGTATAATGAATATGAGTCATGTGAATCCTAATAGGCAGCTTATGGTCCTGATCAAGGGTGATTTGTTCGTAGCGGGGTTGATAGCTGGGTCAAAACTCAATGTTATTGCAAGAAAAATGGACTTGACTTTCCAAAGAGATCGGTATTTTGAAGAGAAGCTGCCTCCACAGGCGCAGAAGGGCTGAAGCACAGTTAATTAGTAATTTATATTAAACTGTGAGGACTGAGTAGAGGATAAATGAAGTTTTGTTCAAATTTATTCTTTGCAGATGAGGTTCTTGGGGACATGGTTTAGTGACAGTGTTGGGTTAACAGTTGGATTCAATCTTAAAGGTCTTTTCCAACCAAAACTTTTCTATGATTTTATGATTCTATGAAAGAAGCAGCAGAAAAGTATCCAGTTAAATTATAGAAGTGTTACTCAGCAATCAAAAATGCAATAAATGAGTATTTTCTGGTTAATGCTCAAGGTTTTGCTCATTATCTGTTTACCAGCATCCTTAATTTGTCTAAGAGATGGTTTCAGCTGGTCACCGGGATACATTGCGCAGGTATTTTATCAGATGAAAGGCTCAAAGGCCGATATCCAATACACACCATGAGCGAAAATGACTGAAAGTGGGTGAGTCAAATCTCACCAAGCACCAAATTTTGAGCATAGACACCAACTGAGCTGTTCTGGATCAAAAAAACACTCGTGGCTTGGGACAAAACTGGCAGAAAGGAGTAAAATTTTTTCAGTAAGGAGCGCTGAGCTGCAGAACCAGGTTCTGAAGCAGCTTGAAGTCTTAATACCTTGAGAAAAATTAAACTGTGATCCAGAAAGTGTTTTGGGGTGAAATGGAAGCTTTTGAGAGCTCGCTATGGATGCAGGGGCTCGTTACCACCGCTGATGAGGTTTGCAGCGGGCAGGTGGGGCCGCGGAGCAAATTAACACACAATCAGCAAAAGGTTAAAAAAAACCACCTCATGTGCAAATTTAATCTGGGAAATCCCAATCCTTTGTCAGATTTCACCTTTTGTTTATTATCTGGCCAAATTCATTTGTGGTGAACGTTCCTTCCTAGCCCAGGAATCAAACGAAATTTGGAGTGTTTCCCAATAGAAGTGAGAGGAAAAAAAAAAAAAAAAAAAAATCAATGATGTAGTTTTTCTTTTTTTCTTTTAATGTTTGTTTTCCAGACAATGCTATCTGTGTTCCTCATCAGGGAAGTATCCAGACAAAAGAGCCTTTTCTCACAATCCCACCCATCTTTTTTTCTTTTTTCGCCTCAGAAATCACCATTTCTTGCAGCTTTTCTCTGCGCCACGTCACCAATGTCCCCCTGGCTCCCACAAACCAGCCGCAACCAAACCAGTTCCTTTTCTGCGCTCGCCTGTTTTACGACGGGGAAGCTTTGTGGTCCACGTGGTCCGGCCGCTATCTGGGTAGAAAAATAACCTTCACTGATTTACCAACCACAGACTGAGTCCACCAAGGTGTTTGTCGCCACCCACAGCAGGACACGAGGTCCTGCCCCACCAAAAGTCCACCAACAACCTCAGCCTACACCTCTGAGGGCTTTCTTGACAATTTAATTCAATATTCTCACAACCAAATCTTGGGGGGTTGACACCTCAGGAGCTGCCAGCCTCCATCTCCAAGGGCTTTCTTGATAATTTAATTCAGTATTCTTACATCAAATCTTCGGGGTCTGACGCCTCAGGAGCCAGCCCACAGCTCCGAGTGCTTTCTCGATGACTTAAATCAAATATTCTTACAGGGAATCGGGGTTTGACAGCTCGGGAGCCTCGGACCAGGCCTTGGTGCCTTTCACCTGACAGTTCTGATAAATCTGTCCCAGCCCCGATAACACCTTGATGGAAGGGACGGGGAAAACCAGGAACAGGGACTAGAAAACAAGTTTGTTTCCGTAATCTGTGGTTAGGAAGATAAGGGATATCTCCATAAGGCGATTTCTTTTTCGGGCGGACCTTTTCAAGCCTGCGCCGATAAAGTTGGATAAAGCTGTTTCTAAGCTGAGTCAGCAAAGTCCTTTCCCGTACAGAAAGCCTGAAAATTCACATCCAGCCGTGTTTAACCCGCGGGGTGAGGCCTGCGGCAGCTGAACGCAGCGTAACGGTTGATGCTTAATCTCGTGTGGTTCCCGTTGAGACTTTCAGGCACCTGGACGTTGCCATCAATCATGTAGCACCTGGGGCTGTTGCATTCCTGACCGGGATCCACGCCCAGGGATTGATTTATTTGCCACCCGGGGTTGATTTGGAAGCCAACGCGGCTTTGGGAGGTGCCCGCCTCGTGTTGTTTGTGACCTGGATCCCGTGAGTTACCCCCAGGCACACGTAACCTTTGGAGGAATGTTCTTTTCGTGCACAAATTAATGCAAATTTTGGGCAGTAAAGCCTAAAATACTCCTGTCGCTAGCCCTGTATCTCCTTGGTCCTTGTCTGCAGGGGAGGGTCAATGTCACCACCCAACTCTTCTTGCCTTTCAAGTCAACCACAACCCCTTCAACCACCGGCCGACCTCTGCCAGCTGCTTTATTTTAGTGCTTTTTAAAAAGTTGTTTAATGTCTCTGCATCGCCCAAGCTCATCACAGAGCCTCTGCACTCAGGGAGTCAAATCCAGCCTTATTTAGATATAAAACCAACAGATATCGGCATTAAAATCTTAATTTTTTTTTGGCCACGAGCGTGAATCTCGGGGGATTTTATTTGTTTATTTCCTAACCCAGCCGCAGCGGCTTCGGGAAGAGGCAAAGTAGAACTAAAACCCTCCAGACCGGTCTCATCTTTTGGAGAACACGCCAAACCTTTTGGAGATCTCGCCATCGTTTGGTGCCCTCTGCTGCCAAGCGCAGCCACGACAGAGCGGCCGCCCCTTTGGCACCCAACCTCCCCCTTTTTTATTTTTTATTTTTGACTTTTTTAATGATGCTAAATATTTGTTCTGGTGCTGAATCCCACAACTACTTCATTCTATATATAACAATACATCCAAAAATCTGCATACGCAGTTTTTTCATTGGCTCCTGGTGATGTGATCTATTGACATAAGCACGAGCCCATCGCAAACCTTCCCCTAATTTGACAAACCATTTCTTCTCGTTGAAAAAAAAATTCAAAAAATGTCATCCTGATCCTCAGCGATTACACATAGAGCTCCATTTCAACAACAATTGTGCAGGAAAAAAATGAAAAATTGCTTTGAACTTTCATGACATGATACAGTTCCCAAATCCGGGAGACAGTTTGGGTGTTCAGAAGAGGCTGGCTCACCAAAACCCTGCATATCAGCCCCAAAACACAGAATGTACTTTTTTTATCCAAACAGAGCAGCTGCTGCAGCTTCTCTTGTCCATTTGCTGCTCTGAACAATGAAAATAAAACAGGTTCTATTTCCCAAATGTTACAAAACAGGTCACATTTCACACAAACACTAGTCCCGAGCACAAGTCTTCTTCTGTGTTTGTTGGTTTGGGGTTTGTTTGTTTGTTTGTTGGGGTGTTTTTGTTTGTTTGGGGGTTTTTGTGGGTTTTTTTTGTTTGGTCTGGTTTGTTTTTAATTTGGTTGGTTGTTTTGTTGTTGTTAGCATTTTTTTCTAAATATAAGGAGAGCATCCACCCCAAACACCCTCTTTGCCCAGAGAGGTTTATGTTTACATCATTATGTGGAAAAAAAAATGGTACACAACTCTTGAAAAACTTGTCATTTTCTTTCCCTCTAATGTTCTGGCAAAAAAAAAGAAAAGCAAAACTTACCAGCCTCAAAACCAGCAGAGCCCAGACTTCAGTGCCCAAAGCCCAGCTCTTGCTCTCAGGAAGAATTTAGCACCTGCAATGCAAAGGGCTCCCAGCACAGGGCAATCAAGCAAGATTTGGGCAAAACCAGCAAACCCCACTTCTGAATCTCCCTTATAAACCACTGGGATTTGCAGCAGCTGTTCCAGATTTCTGCAGCAGCCCCAGCAAATCACTCCCTGTCACCTGTCCCTGTGCAGCAGTGAAACCTGCATGTGCTGGGGGGGGAAACAGCAGGAAAAGCCTTTTCCCTGTGTGCAGACACACATTTTTTGGAGAAAAAAATGCCCGTCAGAGTGGGCCCAAGGCAGTTGTCTACAGCAGCTTCCCTCTGCGGGATGCATCCTAGAGCGCCCGGCTCCAGTAACAAAAAAATAAATATTTTCCATGTGTTTGCAGTGAATCAGCCCCTTTCTAGGGCTGCTCCTTATCTGAGCTCGTATTCATCACAACACATCACTGCCTTGCACGGGAGCAACGCGAGAAGTACCTGCTGTTGTCTAATTTCCGATTTTTTGGCAGTTTACATCTCCCGCAGGCACAGACCGGCTCCCGAGGCCGGTGGGGACCACAGTGCCAAGTCTCCATGTGGGGTTTTCAGGCTGTGACCTCCTGCCAGGTCCAGATTTTCTATGAGTGAGGGTCAGCCAAGACCTTGTCCTTTCCAGACCCCGATCTGAACGCATCAAATCTTCCCTTTCAATTGGGGAAAATTCACTGTTTCATCCATTTTCTCGCATCCGATCCCACCACGTTCTTTTTCGTTTCACTCCCCTGCTGCAATTTAGCTCCAATCCTTAATTTTTTATTGTTTAGAGCTGAGCTGAACCTGGTCCAGAGGGTTTTCCAGCCTTCTGGGCAGGCCGGTCCCCAGGTTGTCACCGCGGGGTCCGGCTTTGTTTTCCTCCGAGCGCTGGGACAAGGTGACCGCGCCAGCAGCCACAGCAACCGCACGTGGGGCTGTGACAGAGACCGGGACGCGGGGTCTGATGCCGGGTGCCTCTGACCTTGGTGTTGTTCAACCATCCTGAGCTGCTCTTTCCCCTGACGGGTCCCAGTTCTGCAGGAAAGAGCCGTGATGGGGCTGGAACACCTTCCCCATGGGGAAGGGTTGAGTTGGAGATGTTCAATCTGGAGAAGGGAGAATGTAGTTACAGGGCAAGGGGTAATGGTATTAAATTGAAAAAATGATAGATTTAGATGAGATGTAAGGAGGAAATTCTTCCCCAGGGAGAGTGGTGAGAGCCTGGCCCAGGTCGGCCAGAGAGGTGGTGGATGAACCATCCCTGGAGACATCCCAGGCCAGGCTGGACGGGGCTCTGAGCAACCTGGGCTGGTGAAGACGTTCCTGCTCATGGCAGGGGTGGCACTGGATGGTCTTTAAGGTTCTTTGTGACCCAAAACCAACCCACGGCTGCAGGAAGAGGCTCCCAGTGGGACAAGAACCATCTGGAGCAGCCCCAGGACCCTTCGTACTGGCATACGCGAAAATGTCACCCCCTGCGGTGGCAGATAAAGCCAACTGGAAAATATTTCTCCCTGGAAAATAAATATTTCTCTACTGCTTCTCTCCCAGGCTGCCACCAGCATCCACACGTCTGACCCCAGGGAAGATGGAGAGCCCCGAGCTGGACGTTCAGCCCTCCATCCCGTCTCTCGTAAAGAGGTTGTGATAACCACTCTCAGAGTCGTTTGCCTTTCTTATCGGGGCTGCTGGCCAAACAAGCCGGGTTTGGCATATAAGGCACTGGGCTGGGGCCGGTGGCACACCTGCCGTGTCACTTCTCTTGGGTCACTTGGCTGGCAGAAGGCAACCATGAAGCTGCTCCTGCTCCTTGCATTGGTGGCCCTGGCCCAATGCCACGTCAGCAGGTGAGTACGAGGGTATCGGGGTGACCATGGGGACCCCCACGCTGGGAGAGGGATGTGGAAGGGACATGGGGACAACCAGCAGTCCCCCAGCCATGGGCGCAGCTCCCTACAGCAAGGACGGCACCCATATCCCACAGGAGGGGTTGGGGAACAAGGTGTCCCCCGAAGGCACATCCACTGGCTGATTCCCAGTGACAGCTGGTGTCCCCTGTCCCCAGGATCCCTCTGAGGAGGGGGAAGTCCCTGCGGAAGGTGCTGCAGGAGCACGGCTTGCTGGAGCAGTTCCTGCAGCAGCACCCCTACAACCCAGCTGCCAAGTTCTACGACATCTTCGGCTCCTCCGAGCCCATGGTCAACTACCTGGATGTGAGCACAGCAGGCAGCTCGCGGGGCCACTGGCCCATTACCCATCCCGCTAGCCCCTGACCTGACCCGCTGGCCCTTGCTGATCCTGCTTGCCCCTTACCTGACCCAGTAGCCCCATAGTTGTCTGCCTAGCCGCTTACTGACCCCACTTGCCCCTAGCCTGACTCACCAGCCCCTTACCCATTCCTCTAACCCATCACCCATCCTGCTCACTCCTTACCTGACCCGCTAGCTTCTTCTCCATCCTGCTAGCTCCTTACCCATCCAGCTAACCCCTTCCCCACCTTGCTTTGCCAGAACGAGTACTACGGCACCATCGCCATCGGCACCCCAATCCAGGAATTCACCGTCATCTTCGACACCGGCTCCTCCAACCTCTGGGTGCCCTCAATCTACTGCAAAAGCCTGGCCTGCAGTAGGTGTCTGGTAGCCCCGTGGCCAGCTGGGCCAGGGCTGGGGAAGCCCGTGGTAGGGCTGGGAGAGGAGGACAGCTCTGCCCTGACTCTCCCAAGGGACACGGGTCCATGTGGGAACACTGGGGGGGTCACCTTTGGTCCCTGAGGACAGGACGGACTGTCACTGTATACTCCCCATACCTGCAGGCAACCACAACCGTTTCAACCCCAAGCACTCCTCCACCTTTGTCAGCACCAATGAAAGCCTCTCCATCTTCTATGGCACTGGCAGCATGACCGGCGTCCTGGGCTACGACACCGTCACTGTAAGGCAGGGAGAAAACCAACCCCCACATCCCACAGCAGCAGGGATAGCATGGAACCAGCCGCCCAAACACAACCGCCCCCCTCTCCTCATCTCCCCGACCAGGTCACGGACATCAGTGTCCTCAACCAGATCTTTGGGCTGTCTGAGACCGAGCCTGGCTATTTCTTTTACTTCGCTCCCTTTGATGGCATCCTGGGGCTGGCTTTCCCCAGCATCGCCTCCTCCGGAGCCACCCCTGTCTTTGACAACATGATGGCGCAAGATCTGGTGGCAAGGGACCTCTTCTCCGTCTACCTGAGCAGGTAAGTCCCAGCCAGAGCCGCCCAGCCCTTGCGGAGGATTTTCTCCCATTTTCCTCCCCCCAGGGCTGGCTCTGGCCACTGCGATGCCCGGTGGCTCCTGGGGGAAACTGGCACCAGTGGGGAATGATGGCAGCAAAGCAATGGGACCCCCACCCGATGTCTCCTCCTTTACAGGGATAGCAAGAGCGGCAGCTTTGTCCTCTTTGGTGCCATCGACCCACTCTACACCCTCACCGGCATCCACTGGATCCCTCTCTCTGCCGAAACATACTGGCAGATCACCATGGACAAGTACACCCAGCGCAGCCCCCAGCCCCTGCGGCTCCCCTTGCCCCCCACAGGCTGTTTTTTGGGGGTGCAGCCCCTCACCCTCTACCCCTCTCCCCAGGGTCACCCTTCATGAGCATGCGGTCGCCTGTCGCAGCTCCTGCCAGGCCATCGTGGACACGGGCACCTCGCTGATCGCCATGCCCAACACAGCCTTCGAAGACCTCATGTCCGCCCTGGGTGCCAACTCTGACGGCGAGGTGAGGCCCTGGGGGACACATAGCGTTTTGGGGACATCTGGGGCTCTGTGGAGAGATCGGTTGGACCCTGGGGCTGGTCCACGGGGCACTGGTCCCCATTGATCCATCCGCATTGCTGCTCCATGGAGCTCTGGTCCCCATTGATCCCTGGGACATGGGGCACTGACTGCCATCGCTCCTGGGGACACATGGTGCCCCTCAGGGTGGCCGCTGACCCCCACCTGCCACTGTCCCCCTCTCCAGATCAGCTGTGACTCTGTCTCTTCACTGCCCGATGTCATCTTCCACATCAATCACCACAGATTCCCCGTGCCGCCCAGCGCCTACGTGATAGAGGTGAGCACCACACTGGGGAGGGGACTTGGGCAGACTCTGAGCGGTCCAGAACTGGTAGCCAACATATTTTTTTGATGCAGAGCAATAGGAGCTGCAGCCTGGGCTTCGAAGGCATGGGTGTCCCCACTGAGTCGGGCGAGCTCTGGATCCTCGGGGACGTCTTCATCCGCGAGTACTACGTCATCTTCAACAGGGGCACCAACCAGGTGGGGCTGTCCCGCCTGCTCTGAGCACACACCACGTACTGGGGATGGGGACAGCCAGCTGTCCCCACTGTCCCCAGCCTGGTGGCTGGCAGAGCTGGCCATGGCCCTGTCCCCTTTTGCTGCTGACACCAAGCACAATAAAACTGTAAAAAAAGTACCTGAGTGTTGTGTGTCTTTGGAAAGGGCTGGCGCTGCCACTGCGTCCCTGGGGATGTCCCTCCTGTCCCCAAACCCCATTCAGAGGGGACAAACTCTGTCCTTGTCATCCCATGGGATCCCCTCACCCCAAACCCCACCACCAACGGAAAGCCCTGTAGCTTTCCTCCCTGCAAGGGAGGAAAAATCTGGGGTTCAGCTCACGGGGCAGGAGGTGGAAATATCTGGCGGTGCCCGGCGCAGCCCTGACCAGGCAGATGCAGCTGAGACAGGGGTTGAGCACAGAGGAGAAGGTCTCCTTGGTGCAGAGCACACCTGGTGTCACACACCTGGCCTGACACCTCATTTTATCCAGCCCAGCACTTTGTTTCCACCTGCTGGCAATGCCCAGCTCCTTGTCCCCAGCTCCTTGTCCCCAGGTCCTGCCAGCGCTGGCCACTGTGCAGCGTGTGTGACACACGCCGTGCTGCAGGAGCACAACAACGGAGCTGCGGCTGTAGCTACAGGAGAGCGGTGAGCCTGTGCAAGAAGAGTCATAGGCGAGACGGCTGGGGACACTAGGAACTGCTTTGGGGCACTGAAATTCAAGACAGACAAGCATTATGCAGGGCCAGGGGGGTCTTAAAAGGGCACTCTCAACTGGGCAAACGTTTCATTTAATTTTTTAATAAATTGGCCAGGTACATGAACTTTAGCAATTACCTGTTCTTTTTAAAAAGTACCAGTAAAAATATATTTTGTAACCAGCAGCCAGGGTCCCACTCCTGAATTCTACACTGTTTTCCACGGACACGGCCAGCTCTGCCCTATGGGGAAGGGGCTTGGAAGGAGAGTTGAGCCTGTGTGAGAGGGCTGAGTATTATTTAACCTGCTCCTAAAGTTCATCTTGGTCTGTTACTTAGATGACACATCATACCATCTTTGGTGGAACAATCTGAATCCCAAAATGTCCAGTAAGAGAAAGACTGATGCAGAAGGAAGGTGATGTAGCGATAGATGAGAAAGCGAATACATGTTTGTGTTTCAAGGAGAAAAACCAGTATGTGTTCTGCGTTACAAGACAGTGTCAGTGAAAAGGAGTACAACGCACACAACTGAGTGGCAGACGCAAGGCCCGCGGAATGAATCCTAAAATTACAATTGGCCCTTTGAAGGCAACCACGAGGCTGATGTGGCCACTGGTGGAAAGGAGTTTGACACCTCTGCTGTAGAAGATCTGGCCCATGTAGGTGCAGCCTGAGAATCACAGAATCGCAGAGTCATTTTGGTTAGAAAACCCCCTCGAGATCATTGAGTCCAACCATAACCCAGCCCTGGCACTGCCCCATGTCCCTGAGAACCTCGTGTCCGTCTGTCCAACCCTCCAGGGATGGTGACTCCAGCACTGCCCTGGGCAGCCTGTTCCAATGCCCCACAGCCCTTTGGGGAAGAAATTGTTCCCCAGATCCAACCTCAACCTCCCCTGGCGCAACTTGAGGCCGTTTCCTCTGGTCCTGGCGCTTGTTCCTGGGGAGCAGAGCCCGACCCCCCTGGCTCCAAGCTCCTTTCGGGCAGGTCAGAGATCAGAAGGTCTCCCCTCAGCTCCTGTTCTCCAGCTGAACCCCCGGGTCCCTCAGCCGCTCCCATCACCCTTGGGCTCCGGTACTTCAATGTCCTTACGATGAGGGGCCCAAACTGACCCCAGGAGTCAAGGTGCGGCCTCACCAGTGCCCAGCACAGGGGGACAATCACTCCTCTGGTCCTGCTGGCCACACTGTTCCGGACACAAGCCAGATTGCTGGTGGCCTTTTTGGCCACCTGGGCACACACTGGCTCCTGTTCAGCTTCCCAGCCACTCTTCCCTGAGCCGGTAGGGTTCATGGAGTTCTTATGACGCAAGCGCAGGCCCCGGCGCTTGGCCTTGTTGAAACTCATACAATTGGCTTCGGCCCAACCATCCGGCCGGTCCTGATCCCTCCGTACGGCCATCCCACCCTCTAGCAGATCGACACTCCCACCCAGTTTGGTGTCATCTGCAAACCCACTGAGGGTGCACTCACTCCCCTCATCCAGATCATTGGTAACGAGATTGAACAGAACTGGCCCCAATACCGAGCCCTGGGGACACCACTCGTGACCGGCCGCCAACTGGTTTTGGCTCCGTTCACCACAACTCTTTGGGCCCGGACATCCAGCCAGGTCTTTACCCAACGAAGAGGCTCCATCCAGGAGAATGCTGTGGGATACGGTGTCAAAGGCTTTACTGAGGTCCGAGTACACAACATCCACAGCCTTCCCCTCATCTACTACATGGGTCACCTTGTTGTAGAAGGAGAATGGGTTGGTCAAACAAGACCTGCCTGCTTCACTCCTGTGCAAGGCAGTGACATGTTATGTTGAACACGAGTTTGGATAAGGAGCAGCCCTAGAAAGGGGCTGATTCACTGCAAACACAAGGAAAATATTTATTGATAGGTTAGTGGAGCTGAGCACTTGAGGATGCATCCCACAGCAGGGAAGCTGCTGTAGCCAACTGCCTTGGCACTGCTCGGACAGGCCGTTAAATTGCATTTTTTCCCCGAAAAAAAAGAGGTGTCTGCACACAGGGAAAAGGCTTTTCCTGCTGTTTCCCCCCCCAGCACATGCAGGTTTCACTGCTGCACAGGGACAGGTGACAGGGGGTGATTTGCTGGGGCTGCTGCAGAAATCTGGAACAGCTGCTGCAAATCCCAGTGGTTTATAAGGGAGATTCAGAAGTGGGGTTTGCTGGTTTTGCCCAAATCTTGCTTGATTGCCCTGTGCTGGGAGCCCTTTGCATTGCAGGTGCTAAATTCTTCCTGAGAGCAAGAGCTGGGCTTTGGGCACTGAAGTCTGGGCTCTCTTGTTTCTGAGGCTGGTGAGTTTTGGTTGGTTGGTTTGTTTGGTTGTTTTCCAGAATATTAGACAAAATGAAAATGACAAGTTTTTCAAGAGCTGTTTATCAGTTTAAGGTGGTGCGTGGTTTTATGTGTGTGTCTCCTCTGTGTCCCCTCTGTACTCCCTGTGTCCTCTATGCATCCCTTATGCATCCCTTGTGCCCCCTCTGCACCCCCTCTGTGTCCCCTCTGCATCCCTCTTGCATCCCCTGCCTGCAGCCCCAGGCAGGACCAGACCCACTAAGTCTGGGCTTAAGCAGAGAGCTCTCCTGGGGGCCCCCCAAACCACCGGGTGACCCCAAGTGGAGCCCAAGTGTGATGGGAGCGGCTGAGGGACCCGGGGGTTCAGCTGGAGAACAGGAGCTGAGGGGAGACCTTCTGATCTCTGACCTGCCTGAAAGGAGCTTGGAGCCAGGGGGGGTCGGGCTCTGCTCCCCAGGAACAAGCGCCAGGAGCAGAGGAAACGGCCTCAAGTTGCGCCAGGGGAGGTTGAGGTTGGATCTGGGGAACAATTTCTTCCCCAAAGGGCTGTGGGGCATTGGAACAGGCTGCCCAGGGCAGTGCTGGAGTCACCATCCCTGGAGGGTTGGACAGATGGAGATGAGGTTCTCAGGGACATGGGGCAGTGCCAGGGCTGGGTTATGGTTGGACTCAATGATCTCGAGGGGGTTTTCTAACCAAAATGACTCTGCGATTCTGTGATTCTCAGGCTGCACCTACATGGGCCAGATCTTCTACAGCAGAGGTGTCAAACTCCTTTCCACCAGTGGCCACATCAGCCTCGTGGTTGCCTTCAAAGGGCCAATTGTAATTTTAGGATTCATTCCGCGGGCCTTGCGTCTGCCACTCAGTTGTGTGCGTTGTACTCCTTTTCACTGACACTGTCTTGTAACGCAGAAGACATACTGGTTTTTCTCCTTGAAACACAAACATGTATTCGCTTTCTCATCTATCGCTACATCACCTTCCTTCTGCATCAGTCTTTCTCTTACTGGACATTTTGGGATTCAAATTGTTCCACCAAAGATGGTATGATGTGTCATCTAAGTAACAGACCAAGATGAACTTTAGGAGCAGGTTAAATAATACTCAGCCCTCTCACACAGGCTCAACTCTCCTTCCAAGCCCCTTCCCCATAGGGCAGAGCTGGCCGTGTCCGTGGAAAACAGTGTAGAATTCAGGAGTGGGACCCTGGCTGCTGGTTACAAAATATATTTTTACTGGTACTTTTTAAAAAGAACAGGTAATTGCTAAAGTTCATGTACCTGGCCAATTTATTAAAAAATTAAATGAAACGTTTGCCCAGTTGAGAGTGCCCTTTTAAGACCCCCCTGGCCCTGCATAATGCTTGTCTGTCTTGTCTTTCAGTGCCCCAAAGCAGTTCCTAGTGTCCCCAGCAGTCTCACCTATGACTCTTCTTGCACAGGCTCACCGCTCTCCTGTAGTTACAGCCGCAGCTCCGTTGTTGTGCTCCTGCAGCACAGCGTGTGTCACACACGCTGCACAGTGGCCAGCGCTGGCAGGACCTGGGGACAAGGAGCTGGGGACAAGGAGCTGGGCATTGCCAGCAGGTGGAAACAAAGTGCTGGGCTGGATAAAATGAGGTGTCAGGCCAGGTGTGTGACACCAGGTGTGCTCTGCACCAAGGAGACCTTCTCCTCTGTGCTCAACCCCTGTCTCAGCTGCATCTGCCTGGTCAGGGCTGCGCCGGGCACCGCCAGATATTTCCACCTCCTGCCCCGTGAGCTGAACCCCAGATTTTTCCTCCCTTGCAGGGAGGAAAGCTACAGGGCTTTCCGTTGGTGGTGGGGTTTGAGGATCCCATGGGATGACAAGGACAGAGTTTGTCCTCTCTGAATGGGGTTTGGGGACAGGAGGGACATCCCCAGGGACGCAGTGGCAGCACAAGCCCTTTCCAAAGACACACAACACTCAGGTACTTGTTTTTTTTTTTTTACAGTTTTATTGTGCTTGGTGTCAGCAGCAAAAGGGGACAGGGCCATGGCCAGCTCTGCCAGCCACCAGGCTGGGGACAGTGGGGACAGCTGGCTGTCCCCATCCCCAGTACGTGGTGTGTGCTCAGAGCAGGCGGGACAGCCCCACCTTGTTGGTGGCCCTGTTGAAGATGACGTAGTACTCGCGGATGAAGACGTCCCCGAGGATCCAGAGCTCGCCCGACTCAGTGGGGACATCCATGCCTTCGAAGCCCAGGCTGCAGATCCCTTCGCTCTGCAATAAAAAATACACTGAGTACCAGTTCTGGACCCTCCCGAGTCTGCCCAAATCCCCTCCCCAGTGTGGTGCTCACCTCTATCACGTAGGCGCTGGGCGGCACGGGGAATCTGTGGCCGTTGATGTGGAAGATGACATCGGGCAGTGAAGAGACAGAGTCACAGCTGATCTGGAGAGGGAGACAGTGGCAGGTGGGGGTCAGTGGCCACCCTGAGGGGCACCATGTGTCCCCAGGAGCCATGGGGGCCAGTGCACCATGTCCCAGGGATCAATGGGGACCAGAGCTCCATGGAGCAGCAATGGGGTCAGGCTGGTCACCCCACAAAGCCCCAGATGTGCTCAAAGCCTTGTGTGCCCGCCCAGAACCTCACATTTCCTTCAGAGTTGGCACCCAGGGCGGACATGAGGTCTTCGAAGGCTGTGTTGGGCATGGCGATCAGCGAGGTGCCCGTGTCCACGATGGCCTGGCAGGAGCTGCGACAGGCGACCGCATGCTCATGAAGGGTGACCCTGGGGAGAGGGGTAGAGGGTGAGGGGCTGCACCGCCAAAAAACAGCCTGTGGGGGGCAAGGGGAGCCGCAGGGGCTGGGGGCTGCGCTGGGTGTACTTGTCCATGGTGATCTGCCAGTATGTTTCGGCAGAGAGAGGGATCCAGTGGATGCCGGTGAGGATGTAGAGTGGGTCGATGGCACCAAAGAGGACAAAGCTGCCGCTCTTGCTATCCCTGTAAAGGAGGAGACATCGGGTGGGGGTCCCATTGCTTTGCTGCCATCGTCCCCCACCAGTGCTGATGTCCCCCAGGAGCCACCGGGCATCACAGTGGCCAGAGCCAGCCCTGGGGGGAGGAAAATGGAAGAAAATCCTCCGCTCTGGCCAGGACTTACTTGCTCAGGTAGACGGAGAAGAGGTCCCTTGCCACCAGATCTTGCTCCATCATGTTGTCAAAGACAGGGGTGGCTCCGGAGGAGGCAAGGCTGGGGAAAGCCAGCCCCAGGATGCCATCAAAGGGAGCGAAGTAGAAGAAATAGCCAGGCTCGGTCTCAGACAGCCCAAAGATCTGGTTGAGGACACTGATGTCCGCGACCTGGTCGAGGAGATGAGGAGAGGGGGGCGGTTGTGTTTGGGCAGCTGGTTCCATGCTATCCCTGCTGCTGTGGGATGTGGGGGTTGGTTTTCTCCCCGCCTTACGGTGACGGTGTCGTAGCCCAGGACGCCGGTCATGCTGCCAGTGCCATAGGTGATGGAGACGCTTTCGTTGGTGCTGACAAAGGTGGAGGAGTGCTTGGGGTTGAAACGGTTGTGGTTGCCTGCAGGTATGGGGAGTATACAGTGACAGTCAGCCCTGTCCTCAGGGACCAAAGGTGACCCCCGCAGTGTTCCCACATGGACCCATGTCCCTTGGGAGAGTCAGGGCAGAGCTGTCCTCCTCTCCCAGCCCTGCCACGGGCTTCTCCAGCCCTGGCCCAGCTGGCCACGGGGCTACCAGACACCTACTGCAGGCCAGGCTTTTGCAGTAGATTGAGGGCACCCAGAGGTTGGAGGAGCCAGTGTCAAAGATGACGGTGAATTCCTGGATTGGGGTGCCGATGGCGATGGTGCCGTAGTACTCGTTCTGGCAAAGCAAGGTGGGGAAGGGGTTAGCCGGATGGGTAAGGAGCTAGCAGGATGGATAATGGGCTAGTGGGATGGGTAAGGAGGCTAACAGAGTTGAGAACAGGCTAGCGGGACTGTTAAGGGGCTAGTGGTTCAGAGAAGGAGTGAGCAAGATGGGTAAGGGGAGTGGGCTCCGAGCTAGTGGGATGGGTTAGAGGAATGGGTAAGGGACTACCGGGTCAGGCAAGGGGCAAGTGGGGTCAGCAAGGGGCTACTGGGTCAGGTCAGGGGCTAGGCAGACAAGTATGGGTCTATTGGGTCAGGTAAGGGGCAAGCAGGATCAGCAAGGGCCAGCGGGATGGGTAATGGGCCAGTGGCCCCGCGGGCTGCCTGCTGTGCTCACATCCAGGTAGTTGACCATGGGCTCGGAGGAGCCGAAGATGTCGTAGAACTTGGCAGCCGGGTTGTAGGGGTGCTGCTGCAGGAACTGCTCCAGCAAGCCGTGCTCCTGCAGCACCTTCCGCAGGGACTTCCCCCTCCTCAGAGGGATCCTGGGGACAGGGGACACCAGCTGTCACTGGGAATCAGCCAGTGGATGTGCCTTCGGGGGACACCTTGTTCCCCAACCCCTCCTGTGGGATATGGGTGCCGTCCTTGCTGTAGGGAGCTGCGCCCATGGCTGGGGGACTGCTGGTTGTCCCCATGTCCCTTCCACATCCCTCTCCCAGCGTGGGGGTCCCCATGGTCACCCCGATACCCTCGTACTCACCTGGTGACATGACACTGGGCCAGGGCCACCAACGCGAGGAGCAGGAGCAGCTTCATGGTTGCCTTCTGCCAGCCAAGTGACCCAAGAGAAGTGACACGGCAAGTGTGCCACCGGGCCCAGCCCGGTGCCTTATATGCCAAACCCGGCTAGTTTGGCCAGCGGCCTCGATAAGAAAGGCAAACGACTCTGGGAGAGGTTATCGCAATGTCCTTATGGGAGACGGGATGGGGGGCTGAACGTCCAGCTCGGGGCTCTCCATCTTCCCTGGGGTCAGACGCAGAGATGTTGGTGGCAGCCTGGGAGAGAAGCAGTAGAGAAAAATATTTATTTTCCAGGGAATAATATTTATTTTCCTGAGAGAAATATTTTCCAGTTGGCTTTATCTTACTGGAGCGGCCACTGCTGCTGCAGGGGGTGACATTTTGGCAAGCGCCCTGGGGCACTCCGGACTGTTCTTGTCACACTGGGAATCCCCTTTCTGCAGCCCTGGGTTTGGTTTTGGGTCACAAAGGACCTTAAAGCTCATCCAGTCAACCCTTGCCATGAGCAGGGACATCTTCACCCAAACCAGGTTGCTCAACGTCTCATCCAACAGGACCTTGAACCCTTCCAGGGATGGGGCATCCACCACCTCTTGGGGCAGCCTGGGGAGAGTCTCACCACTCTCCTGGGGAAGAATTTCTTCTTTATATTTCATCTAAATCCACCATGTTTTTCGATTTAAAACCATCACTCCTTGTCCTATCACTACATTTTCCCGGGAGCCTTCTCCAGGCTGAACAACCCCAACTCATCCCTTCCTCATGGGGAAGGTGCTCCAGCCCCATCATGGCTCTTCTCTGCAGAACTGGGACCAGCTGGGGGGTCAAAGTGGGACAAATCAAGGGGAAAGACAAGCTCAGGATGGTTGAATGACGCCAAGGTCGCCCGTGCTGAGCTGCGTCAGAGGCACCCACGTGTTGGACCCGGGTCTCCGCCACGGCCCCACGTGCGGTTGCTGTGGCTGCCGGCGCGGTCACCTTGTCCCAGCGCTCGGAGGAAAACAAAGCCGGACCCCGCAGTGACAACCTGGGCACTGCTCTGCCCAGAGGCACCGTGCCGGCTGGAAAACCCTCCAGGCCTGTTTCACCCCAGGTGCAAATAATTAAAAAAATAAGGAGAGGAGCTAAATTGCACCCAAGGAATGAAATTAATAAGAACATGGTGGGATCTCATGGCAGAAAATGGGTGAAACATTGAATTCACCTGAGCAAAAGGGAAGATTTGATGTGTTCAGATCGGGGTCTGGAAAGGACAAGGTCTTGGCTGACCCTCAATCATAGAAAATCTGGACCTGGCAGGAGGTCACAGCCTGAAAACCCCACATGGAGACTTGGCACTGTGGTCCCCACCGGCCTCGGGAGCCGGTTTGTGCCTGCGGGAGATGTAAACTGCCAAAAAAATCAGAAATTAGACGATGGCAGTGACTTGTCGTAGAATCATAGAATCATTTCGGTTGGAAGAGACCCTCGAGATCATCGAGTCCAGCCGTTATCCCACCCCTGAGAACCTCATCTCTGTGTCTGTCCAACCCCTCCAGGGATGGTGACTCCAGCACTGCCCTGGGCAGCCTGTTCCAATGCCCCACAGCCCTTTGGGGAAGAAATTGTTCCCCAGATCCAACCTCAACCTCCCCTGGTTCAACTTGAGGCCGTTTCCTCTGGTCCTGGCGCTTGTTCCCGGGGAGCAGAGCCCGACCCCCCCCCTGGCTCCAAGCTCCTTTCAGGCAGCTCAGAGATCAGAAGGTCTCCCCTCAGCTCCTGTTCTCCAGCTGAACCCCCAGCTCCCTCAGCCGCTCCCATCACACTTGGGCTCCACTTGGGGTCACCCAGTGGTTTGGGGGGCCCCCAGGAGAGCTCTCTGCTTAAGCCCAGACTTAGTGGGTCTGGTCCTGCCTGGGGCTGCAGGCAGGGGATGCAAGAGGGATGCAGAGGGGACACAGAGGGGGTGCAGAGGGGGCACAAGGGATGCATAAGGGATGCATAGAGGACACAGGGAGTGCAGAGGGGACACAGAGGAGACACACACACATAAAACCACGCACCACCTTAAACTGATAAACAGCTCTTGAAAAACTTGTCATTTTCATTTTGTCTAATATTCTAGAAAACAACCAAACAAACCAACCAACCAAAACTCACCAGCCTCAGAAACAAGAGAGCCCAGACTTCAGTGCCCAAAGCCCAGCTCTTGCTCTCAGGAAGAATTTAGCACCTGCAATGCAAAGGGCTCCCAGCACAGGGCAATCAAGCAAGATTTGGGCAAAACCAGCAAACCCCACTTCTGAATCTCCCTTATAAACCACTGGGATTTGCAGCAGCTGTTCCAGATTTCTGCAGCAGCCCCAGCAAATCACCCCCTGTCACCTGTCCCTGTGCAGCAGTGAAACCTGCATGTGCTGGGGGGGGAAACAGCAGGAAAAGCCTTTTCCCTGTGTGCAGACACCTCTTTTTTTTCGGGGAAAAAATGCAATTTAACAGCCTGTCCGAGCAGTGCCAAGGCAGTTGGCTACAGCAGCTTCCCTGCTGTGGGATGCATCCTCAAGTGCTCAGCTCCACTAACCTATCAATACATATTTTCCATGTGTTTGCAGTGAATCAGCCCCTTTCTAGGGCTGCTCCTTATCCAAACTCGTGTTCAACATAACATGTCACTGCCTTGCACAGGAGTGAAGCAGGCAGGTCTTGTTTGACCAACCCATTCTCCTTCTACAACAAGGTGACCCGTGTAGTAGATGAGGGAAAGGCTGTGGATGTTGTGTACTCGGACCTCAGTAAAGCCTTTGACACCGTATCCCACAGCATTCTCCTGGATGGAGCCTCTTCGTTGGGTAAAGACCTGGCTGGATGTCCGGGCCCAAAGAGTTGTGGTGAACGGAGCCAAAACCAGTTGGCGGCCGGTCACGAGTGGTGTCCCCAGGGCTCGGTATTGGGGCCAGTTCTGTTCAATCTCGTTACCAATGATCTGGATGAGGGGAGTGAGTGCACCCTCAGTGGGTTTGCAGATGACACCAAACTGGGTGGGAGTGTCGATCTGCTAGAGGGTGGGATGGCCGTACGGAGGGATCAGGACCGGCCGGATGGTTGGCCCGAAGCCAATTGTATGAGTTTCAACAAGGCCAAGCGCCGGGGCCTGCGCTTGCGTCATAAGAACTCCATGAACCCTACCGGCTCAGGGAAGAGTGGCTGGGAAGCTGAACAGGAGCCAGTGTGTGCCCAGGTGGCCAAAAAGGCCACAAGCAATCTGGCTTGTGTCCGGAACAGTGTGGCCAGCAGGACCAGAGGAGTGATTGTCCCCCTGTGCTGGGCACTGGTGAGGCCGCACCTTGACTCCTGGGGTCAGTTTGGGCCCCTCATCGTAAGGACATTGAAGTACCGGAGCCCAAGTGTGATGGGAGCGGCTGAGGGAGCCGGGGGTTCAGCTGGAGAACAGGAGCTGAGGGGAGACCTTCTGATCTCTGACCTGCCCGAAAGGAGCTTGGAGCCAGGGGGGGTCGGGCTCTGCTCCCCAGGAACAAGCGCCAGGACCAGAGGAAACGGCCTCAAGTTGCGCCAGGGGAGGTTGAGGTTGGATCTGGGGAACAATTTCTTCCCCAAAGGGCTGTGGGGCATTGGAACAGGCTGCCCAGGGCAGTGCTGGAGTCACCATCCCTGGAGGGTTGGACAGATGGAGATGAGGTTCTCAGGGGTGGGATAACGGCTGGACTCGATGATCTCGAGGGTCTCTTCCAACCGAAATGATTCTATGATTCTACGACAAGTCACTGCCATCGTCTAATTTCTGATTTTTTGGCAGTTTACATCTCCCGCAGGCACAAACCGGCTCCCGAGGCCGGTGGGGACCACAGTGCCAAGTCTCCATGTGGGGTTTTCAGGCTGTGACCTCCTGCCAGGTCCAGATTTTCTATGATTGAGGGTCAACCAAGACCTTGTCCTTTCCAGACCCCGATCTGAACACATCAAATCTTCCCTTTTGCTCAGGTGAATTCAATGTTTCACCCATTTTCTGCCATCAGATCCCACCATGTTCTTATTAATTTCATTCCTTGGGTGCAATTTAGCTCCTCTCCTTATTTTTTTAATTATTTGCACCTGGGGTGAAACAGGCCTGGAGGGTTTTCCAGCCGGCACAGTGCCTCTGGGCAGAGCAGTGCCCAGGTTGTCACCGCGGGGCCCGGCTTTGTTTTCCTCCGAGCGCTGGGACAAGGTGACCGCGCCGGCAGCCACAGCAACCGCACGTGGGGCCGTGGCGGAGACCCGGGTCCAACACGTGGGTGCCTCTGACGCAGCTCAGCACGGGCGACCTTGGCGTCATTCAACCATCCTGAGCTTGTCTTTCCCCTTGATTTGTCCCACTTTGACCCCCCAGCTGGTCCCAGTTCTGCAGAGAAGAGCCATGATGGGGCTGGAGCACCTTCCCCATGAGGAAGGGATGAGTTGGGGTTGTTCAGCCTGGAGAAGGCTCCCGGGAAAATGTAGTGATAGGACAAGGAGTGATGGTTTTAAATCGAAAAACATGGTGGATTTAGATGAAATATAAAGAAGAAATTCTTCCCCAGGAGAGTGGTGAGACTCTCCCCAGGCTGCCCCAAGAGGTGGTGGATGCCCCATCCCTGGAAGGGTTCAAGGTCCTGTTGGATGAGACGTTGAGCAACCTGGTTTGGGTGAAGATGTCCCTGCTCATGGCAAGGGTTGACTGGATGAGCTTTAAGGTCCTTTGTGACCCAAAACTAATCCCAGGGCTGCAGAAAGGGGATTCCCAGTGTGACAAGAACAGTCCGGAGTACCCCAGGGCGCTTGCCAAAATGTCACCCCCTGCAGCAGCAGTGGCCGCTCCAGTAAGATAAAGCCAACTGGAAAATATTTCTCTCAGGAAAATAAATATTATTCCCTGGAAAATAAATATTTTTCTCTACTGCTTCTCTCCCAGGCTGCCACCAACATCTCTGCGTCTGACCCCAGGGAAGATGGAGAGCCCCGAGCTGGACGTTCAGCCCCCCATCCCGTCTCCCATAAGGACATTGCGATAACCTCTCCCAGAGTCGTTTGCCTTTCTTATCGAGGCCGCTGGCCAAACAAGCCGGGTTTGGCATATAAGGCACCGGGCTGGGGCCGGTGGCACACTTGCCGTGTCACTTCTCTTGGGTCACTTGGCTGGCAGAAGGCAACCATGAAGCTGCTCCTGCTCCTCGCGTTGGTGGCCCTGGCCCAGTGTCATGTCACCAGGTGAGTACGAGGGTATCGGGGTGACCATGGGGACCCCCATGCTGGGAGAGGGATGTGGAAGGGACATGGGGACAACCAGCAGTCCCCCAGCCATGGGCGCAGCTCCCTACAGCAAGGACGGCGCCCATATCCCACAGGAGGGGTTGGGGAACAAGGTGTCCCCCGAAGGCACATCCACTGGCTGATTCCCAGTGACAGCTGGTGTCCCCTGTCCCCAGGATCCCTCTGAGGAGGGGGAAGTCCCTGCGGAAGGTGCTGCAGGAGCACGGCTTGCTGGAGCAGTTCCTGCAGCAGCACCCCTACAACCCGGCCGCCAAGTTCTACGACATCTCCGGCTCCTCCGAGCCCATGGTCAACTACCTAGATGTGAGCACGGCAGGCAACCCGCGGGGCCACTGGCCCATTACCCATCCCGCTAGCCCCTTACATGACCCAATAGGCCCATACTCGTCCGCCTAGCCCCTTACCTGACCCAGTAGCCCCTTATCCATTCCTCGAACCCATCCCACTAGCTCGGAGCCCACTCCCCTTACCCATCTTGCTCGCTCCTTCTCTGAACCGCTAGCCCCTTAACTGTCCCGCTAGCCCCTTATACCGTCCCGCTAGCCTGTTCTCCACTCTGTTAGCCTCCTTACCCATCCCACTAGCCCATTATCCATCCTGCTAGCTCCTTACCCATCCGGCTAACCCCTTCCCCATCTTGCTTTGCCAGAACGAGTACTACGGCACCATCTCCATTGGCACCCCAGCCCAGGAGTTCACCGTCATCTTCGACACCGGCTCCTCCAACCTCTGGGTGCCCTCAATCTACTGCAAAAGCCTGGCCTGCAGTAGGTGTCTGGTAGCCCCGTGGCCAGCTGGGCCAGGGCTGGGGAAGCCCGTGGCAGGGCTGGGAGAGGAGGACAGCTCTGCCCTGACTCTCCCAAGGGACACGGGTCCATGTGGGAACACTGGGGGGGTCACCTTTGGTCCCTGAGGACAGGACGGACTGTCACTGTATACTTCCCATACCCGCAGGCAACCACAACCTTTTCAACCCCGAGCTCTCCTCCACCTTTGTCAGCACCCAGGATAGCCTCTCCATCACCTATGGCACTGGCAGCATGACCGGCGTCCTGGGCTACGACACCGTCACCGTAAGGCGGGGAGAAAACCAACCCCCACATCCCACAGCAGCAGGGATAGCATGGAACCAGCCGCCCAAACACAACCGCCCCCCTCTCCTCATCTCCTCGACCAGGTCGCGGACATCAGTGTCCTCAACCAGATCTTTGGGCTGTCTGAGACCGAGCCTGGCTATTTCTTTTACTTCGCTCCCTTTGATGGCATCCTGGGGCTGGCTTTCCCCAGCCTTGCCTCCTCCGGAGCCACCCCTGTCTTTGACAACATGATGGCGGAAGATCTGGTGGACAGGGACCTCTTCTCCGTCTACCTGAGCAAGTAAGTCCTGGCCAGAGCGGAGGATTTTCTCCCATTTTCCTCCCCCCAGGGCTGGCTCTGGCCACTGCGATGCCCGGTGGCTCCTGGGGGACATCAGCACTGGTGGGGGACGATGGCAGCAAAGCAATGGGACCCCCACCTGATCTCTCCTCTTTTACAGGGATGGGGAGAGCGGCAGCTTTGTCCTCTTTGGTGCCATCGACCCACTCTACACCCTCACCGGCATCCACTGGATCCCTCTCTCTGCCGAAACATACTGGCAGATCACCATGGACAAGTACACCCAGCGCAGCCCCCAGCCCCTGCGGCTCCCCTTGCCCCCCACAGGCTGTTTTTTGGGGGTGCAGCCCCTCACCCTCTACCCCTCTCCCCAGGGTCACCCTTGATGAGGACGCGGTCGCCTGTCGCAGCTCCTGCCAGGCCATCGTGGACACGGGCACCTCGCTGATCGCCATGCCCAACACAGCCTTCGAAGACCTCATGTCTGCCCTGGGTTCCAACTCTGATGGAGATGTGAGGCTCTGGGGGGGCACACAAGGCTTCGGGGACATCTGGGGCTTTGTGGGGTGACCAGCCGGACCCCAGGACTGCTCCATGGAGCACTGGTCCCCGTCACTCCCCATCGCTGCTCCATGGGGCACTGGTCCCCATGGCTCCTGGGGACACATGGTGCCCCTCAGGGTGGCCGCTGACCCCCACCTGCCACTGTCTCCCTCTCCAGATCAGCTGTGACTCTGTCTCTTCACTGCCCGATGTCATCTTCCACATCAACGGCCACAGATTCCCCGTGCCGCCCAGCGCCTACGTGACAGACGTGAGCATCAGACTGGGGAGGGGACTTGGGCGGACTTGGCGGGGTCCAGAACTGGTACTCAGCATATTTTTTGGTGCAGACTGCAGGGAGCTGCAGCCTGGGCTTCGAATCCATGGGTGTCCCCACCGAGTCGGGCGAGCTCTGGATCCTCGGGGACGTCTTCATCCGCGAGTACTACGTCATCTTCAACAGGGCCACCAACAAGGTGGGGCTGTCCCGCCTGCTCTGAGCGCACACCATGCGCTGGGGACAGGGACAGGCAGCTGTCCCCACTGTCCCTGCTGTCCCCAGCCTGGTGGCTGGCAGAGCTGGCCATGGCCCTGTCCCCTTTTGCTGCTGACACCGAGCACAATAAAACTGTAGAGAAGCACTTGAGTGTTGTGTGTCTTTGGGAAGGGCTGGTGCTGCCACTGCATCCCTGGGGATGTCCCTTCTGTCCCCAAACCCTGCTCAGAGAGGACAAACTCTCTCCTTGTCATCCCATGGGGTCCACTCACCCCAAATTCTACCCCAAGGTAAAGCCCTTTAGCTGGGTTCTGGGTTCAGCTCACAGAGCAGGGGGGACAGGACATAAATACCAGTGTGACTTTATTGGTGACAGAGTGGCACTTTGTCTCCTCCCAGGGGCACGTGCTGCAGTTTGGGGCTGGCTTGGGACACCCCAGCCCGGCCAGGAGCATCCCCCAGCCCCACCTTGTCTCCTTGGCACCCCCTCCCCAGCCACCCACCCCCCCCGGGGGGACCTGCTGGGCCAGACCTGCTGGTCCTGCACCCCCCATCCTCTCCATCCTCATCCTCCCCTGTGTCACCTGGGCCCTAGGGAGCCGGTGACACAGCAGAGGGTTCTGTGTCCCCAGGGGGTCCCTGATCCTTGGGGCTGGAGCTGGGGGGACCTGGGGGGGCCGTGGCCTCAGAGGGGGTGTCGGGGCACAGACTGGCTGTTGATGGGTGCCCAGGGGGGTTCAGGGTGGTCAGAGGGTCCCTGGGGGGACTCCAGGTGGTCGGAGGGTCCCCATGGGGGCTCAGGGTGGTCAGGACAGGCTTGCCAGCCCCTTCATTCCCCGGAGAGGGAGCATGGGGGGTTGTGTTGGGGAGCAGGAGCTGGGCCAGGCGGTGGGGGGGGGGCCGGGTGGATGTCGGGGGCCTGGGGTGCGGGGTGTCACCGTGCGAGTCCCCGTGGGATGCGGACAGGGACAGGTTGTTGCTCTGGATGTCTGTGGCTGATGAGAGAAGTTTTTGGTTAACACTCACCCCCAGGACCCCCCCACCTTGTGCGAGGGCCACAGTGTGGCCGTGTCCCCTGGGGCAGGGGTGTCCCCAAGTGTCCCTGGTGTCCCCGTTACCTGGGCAGGGGGGGCAGCAGGCAGCGGGCAGCGCGGGGGGCTCCGCGCAGGACCGGGGACAAAGCCTCTTCTCACAGCTCACCTCCCCGAGCTGGGGGGCAAAGGGAGGGTCAGCCACCCCCTCCCGGTCCCCTCTGTCACCCCACAGGCCCCCCGTCACCTGGCAGGTACAGCGGGTGCAGGGCTGTCCCTCGGGGGTGAAGCTCTGCCCGTTCACCACCTTCCGACCCTGGTAGTTGCAGTCTGGGGGGTGCAAAGCACAACTCGGCCTGGGGTGGGGGGATCACAGGGTGGGAGGACGGGGTCCCCTGGTCCCCCCCGGCTCCTACCGTTACAGACGGGGCAGCACTCGCCCTCGGGGTGGAAGGGGTAGGTGCAGAAGATGGCACAGTCCACAGGTGAGCAGGCCACCGAGCCCAGCTGCGAGAGAGACACGAGGGCGTCAGAGCCCCCCCGGGGTGGGCAAAAGCGGAGGCAGCCCCAAAATACCCGAGAGCTTTTTTCCCTGCAAGGGAGGAAAAATCTGGGGTTCAGCTCACGGGGCAGGAGATGGAAATATCTGGCGGTGCCCGGCACAGCCCTCACCAAGCAGATGCAGCTGAGACAGGGGTCAAGCACGGAGGGGAAGGTCTCGTTGTTGTAGAAGATCCGGCCCATGTAGGTGCAGCCTGAGAATCATGGAATCACAGAATTATTTTGGGTGGAAAAGACCCTCAAGACCATCGTGTCCAACTGCTAACCCACCCCTGGCACTGCCCCATGTCCCTGGGAACCTCATCTCCGTCTGTCCAACCCTCCAGGGATGGTGACTCCAGCACTGCCCGGGGCAGCCTGTTCCAATGCCCCACAGCCCTTTGGGGAAGAAATTGTTCCCAGTATCCAATCTGAACCTCCTCTGGTGCAACATGGGGTCACCAGGTGGTTTGGGGACCCCTCAGAAGAGCTCTCTGCCTAAGCCCAGACTTGCTGGGTCTGGTCCTGCCTGGGATTGCAGGAAGAGGATGCAGGAGGGATGCAGAGGAGACACAGGATGCAGAAGGGACACAAGGGATGCAGAGGGTGCAAAGGAAATGCAAGAAGGATGCAGGGGATGCAGAGGGGACACAGGGGATGCAGAGGGGACACACAGGGGATGCAGGAGCGATGCAGAGGGGACACAGAGGGGCCACGGGGGGGACACAGTGCCCCCAGCACTCGTCACCTGCGGAGCAGTCAGGGCAGCACTGCCCAGGGGTGCGGATGGGGTAGGGACAGGTCTCCACGCAGTCCGTGCGCTGGCAGCTCACTGACCCGTCCGCCTGCGAGGAAACACTTGCCAGAGACCTCGGGCTGCCCCAAACCACCGCGGTGGGAGCCCACGGAGCCGGGGAGTTGCCGGGGAGCATGGCCACCAGCAGCCCAAGGGACGGGGGGACAGGAGCCAGGGGTGGGGGCAGGTAGGGGGTGAAGCAGAGCAGGTTCTCATTCACCTGGCAGATGCACAACTCACAGGGATCGCCCGGAGACCAGATCTGTCCCACAGGAAACGCCACCCCATTGTCATCCACGGAGCAACCTGGGGAGGACAGAAGGGGACACGAGGACCCCCAGCCCTTCAGGTGCCATCCTGTGCCCCCTCCCCAGCTCCAAACCCCTGTGCAGCCCTCTCAGTGCCCTGCCAGTCCCCATGTACCCACATCCAACTCACCCACATCCCCGCCCGTCCCCAGGTGTCCCCTGCATCCCATCCTCCTTATCCCCAGCTGCCACACACATCCCACCCTCCCTGTGCCCATGTATTCCCAACCTCCCTATCCCCAAGTGTCCCCCCCATCCCACCATGCCCATCCCCAGGTGTCCCCTGCACCATCCCCACTGTCCCCCACGTCCCCCTCTACCTGTCCCCAGGCATCTCCCACATCTCACTCTCCCCATCCCCCAAGCATCCCTCAAGTCCCATCACTCCTGTCCCCCAGCTGTCCCCCCCATCCCACTCTCCCTGTCCCCAGCTGTCCCCCAGCACGAGCTCACCGGTGGGGGCAGGGGGGTCCCGGCAGGTGACACAGCACTGCCCGGGGCCCAGGTGACGCTGGTGCTGGGGACAGTCCAGCATGGGACAAGGGGTGAAGGAACACTCCACCTCACCACCCTGGGGACACGGGGACAAGTCACCCTCCTGCCTCAGCTCCCAGCAAAGGCTGGCTCCCCCCAGCAGCAGGATGGGGGGCGGGAGGGGCCTGGAGCATCCTCGGGGACCCCCCAAGCCCCCTGGGACCTACCCGGCAGATGCAGGTGGTGCAATCGTCCCCGTCCAGGCTGAACCGGGCACCATGCGCATACATGCGGCCCCGAAAACTGCATTTTGCTGGGGAGGAGTAAGACAGTGGGGCCGGGGAGTGACCCCCCATCCCCAAAACCCATTCCCTGGGCTCCCCCTGCCTCAGATTTAGGGGTCCCGGGGACGCACCTGGCTGGCAGGGGCAGCAGTCGGTGAGCGAGGGGCCGGGGCAGGAGCCGGGGGGGCACTCGGGGGAGATGCAGGAGACGTTTCCAGACTGCGAGCAGAGCGGGGGGGGTCACGGGGCGGCCGGGGGGGGTGACACCACCCGTCCCCACCACGGGGGGGTGATGCTGGGGTGTCACCCACCCCAGCACATCCCCCTCCATCACCCCGGTGCTCACGGCTGAGCAGGGGTGCAGGGGGATGCTCCCCACCCCGGGATGCTGCTGCCCCCTCCCCGGGATGATGGGGGCTCACCAGGCAGACACAGACAGTGCAGTTCTCATCGGATGGGCTAAAAACGTCGCCCTCGGCCCGGGACACCCCCTCATACAGGCAGCCTGCAAAGCAGGGGGGTCAGGGGGGGCCACCCGTGCAGCGGGGATTGGGGGGGGTCCAGAGCTCACCTGCGCAGCTGGGGCAGCAGCCCCCGGCCGGGGGGGGCAGCGGGTGGGAGCAGAGGACGGGGCAGCTCATGGCTTCGCACAGAACTCGCCCCCCCTGCGAAGGGCACGCACCAGTTCAGCCTCACGTCGTACTGGTGCAGTGGGGGGGACATGGGGGGACTCACCTGGCAGGTGCAGCTCCGGCACCCCGGTTCTATCCAGCGAGCGCCGGGCTCCCGAGGGGCCCCCTGGTGCCAGCAGTGAGGGGACGATGGGGTGGGGGTACCGGGGGGTCCCACTGCCCGCGGGAACGGCTCGGTGGCCGGGGAGGAGGGCGGGATTTGGGTCCCAGGAGCTGCAGCAGGGAAGTGGGGTGAAGGGGACCCCCTGGGGACAAGGAGGGGACCCCCCGAACCGGGAGGGAGCAGGAGGAGGGTGGGCGGATGCTGCAGGGACTGCAGGATGGGCGACGGGGCCAGGATGGATTTGGGGTAACCTGGAAGGGAAGAAACAGACATCACCGAGGGCAGGCGGGGATCCGGGGCGTCCCTGCCCGCAGGGGGACCCCGATACCTTCGCAGGAGACCCTGTCGCCGCTGAGGCGGTACCCGGGGCGGCAGGAGCAGAGGAAGCTGCCCGGTGTGTTGTGGCAGGAGTGCTGGCAGGCTCGGCGCTCGCCTGCCCACCGGCACTCGTTGACATCTTGCGGGGGGACACGGGGACTTGTCAGTGGCCGGGCAGGAGGTGCTGCCGCCCCGGGAAGCGGCACCGAGCCACCCCCTCCAGGATGAGGACAAGGTGACAGCACCATCCCGGTGGGCTCAACCGTCAGCTCTGTCCCCCGGGCTTCGTGGCACGGGGGGGATAAGGGGGGGTCGCGGTGCTCACCCACGCAGGAGTGCCGGTTCCCGTGGAGGTGGTAGCCGGGCCGGCAGGAGCAGCGGTAGCTGCCGATGCTGTTCTTGCAGCGGTGCTGGCACGGCGTGGCCAGGCACTCGTCCGTATCTGAGCGGGGGGACACAGGCTGAGCATCAGTGGCCCCCGCTTGTCCCCCCGCCACCCCAGGCCCCCGCACCCTGGCAGCTGTGGCGGTCGGCGGAGAGCTGCATCCCGGGGCCGCACTCGCAGACGAAGCCGCCCTCGGTGTTGACACACAGACCCTCGCAGGCAGCGCTCAGGCACTCGTTGATGTCTGGGAGAGAGAGGGGACAGCTGGAAATGGGGGGGTCACCGCCACCGGGACACCGCCCCGCCAGCCCAGCGGGACCTCCCCAGCCCGGCTCACCGGTGCAGCGGATGCCGTTGGGTGTCTCCACCATGGAGAAGCCGAGGGGACAGACGCGGGCCACCTCCTGGCACCCGCCGTGGTTACAGGACAGGTCACAGCCGTACTCCCCGCACGTCCCCGGTGGCTCTGGAAGAGGGACAGGGGGCCCGCAGGGACACCGATGTCACTCCAGCGCCCCAAGGGATGCGCCCCTGCCAGGGACGGGGACAGCGCCGGGGGATGTCGCAGGGCGAGGTGACAAGGAGCGATGTCCCCTGCCAGGACAGCCCGAGCGTCGCGGGGGGCGGGTACCTGGGCAGGTGATGCCCTGCTCCCCATCCGGGCAGGAGCAGAGGTTGGGGGCGATGCACAAGCCGCTGCCGCAGCCGAAGGAGCAAAGCGCTGCGGGGAGCGGGGACAGGCGGCCGTCAGGGGGACAGGGACCCCTGCTTGTCCCCGTGTCCCCAGAGCCCGTACTCACGCAGGGTGCACTGCCCGCTGCCCGGGGACAGCATCCACCCCGGGCAACATCCGCTGCCGAAGCCCGAGAAGCAGACGTGGGGCCCCACGCGGCGCCTGCGGGACAGACGGACGGACAAGAGGCTGAGGCCACCGCGGCCCCAGCCCCCCGGGCAGGGAGCAAAGGTCCCGGGGGAGCCTCCGCCCCGGGAACTGCGGGGACAGGGGGACACACGACGTGTCCGCGGCCACCCCGTCCCGGGTGGCAGAACGGGGATGCAGGTGGAGGGCAAAGCGGGGTGCGGGGTGACCCCGAAACAAGGTGGGACAGAGGGACAGGACCGTGTCCCAGCCAGCCCGGACACCCCAGCACGTGGGGACAGGGGGAAATGTCCCCAGCAGCACACGGGGAGCAGGGCAAGGATGCGGGGAGAGGGACAGGGATGCAAGCGGTGGGACAAGGATGCGAGGAGCAGGACAGGGATGCGGGGAGCAGAATATGGATGTGGGGAGCAGGATGGGGATGTGGGGAGCAGGACGGGGGTGCGGGGAGCAGGACAGGGATGCGGGGAGCAGGATGAGGATGTGGGGAGCGGGACAGGGATGCGGGGAGCGGGACGGAGATGTGGGGAGCGGGACGGGGATGCGGGGAGCAAGACGGGGTTGTGGGGGTGGGACTCCTGCGAGGGTCAAGCTCCGCTCACCCCGGCCACCCCAGGGCAGAGGGGGGGGCACGCGGGGTACCAGCCCCTCCCGCCGGGGTGGGCGACGAGGTCGGAGCCCCGAAGGCAGCCGAGGAGACAGATGGCCGGAGCTCGGCGCCGTCCCCAAGTGTAGCCGGGGAGAAGGAAAAGTAAGGGAAGCGGGGAGGAAACCCGGGCTACCTCTCCACGGCAAAGCTGTGCGGCTTCTTCCTCCCGGGGTACACCCTGCCCTGGCCCCCCGAGAGCAACAGGGACACACAGGCAGCCTGGAAGAGCAGCTCCGCCAGCATGACAGATGGTTCCAGCCCCTGCCTGTTTCCCTGCCTGCCCTCCTGCCCGTTTCCCTTCCCTGCCCGCTCCCCTGCCTGCCGCCCGCCGGCCCTTGGCCCCGCTCCTCCTCCTCCCGCCCAGAACAATGCGGGGGGTGCAGGGGGGGAGCTGCGGGGGGGACACCCGGCTCTCCACCCCCCCCATCGCGGGGACACCCTGCCCGGGGGACGCTCCCCCAAAGCTGGGGGGGCTTGGGTACACGAGCGGCTGCATCCCGGCGGGGTGGGGGCTTTAGGATGGGAGAGGGGGGTCCCAATGTGACGGAAAGTGTGTGTGTCCCCCCCCTCCTCTCCTTTCCCACATCTGGCAAAGCTCCGGCATGGCCTCTCCTCTCCTCCTCCTCCTCCTCCTCCGGGCCGCCTTCCCAGCCCTGCACAGGGCCCCCCCCCCAGATAAAGGGGCCAAAGTGGAGCCGGGATAGGGGGGTGGTGCACCCAGGATAGTGGGGGGGACCCGGGATGGTGGGGGGCACCCAGCAAGGAGAGGGGTGCAGGATGCTCCAGGACACCCACACCGCAGTGTCACCCCACTCCGAGGCGCAATGTCACCCCCCCAAGCCAAACCACCCCCTCCAAAGCCAACCCCGCCCTCCGCCCCTCAAACCGCCCCCTCCTGGGCCGGGGGCCAAAGCGAAGGTCGCAGCAGGTAAATGATTGACCCCAGGGAGCAAAGGGCTGGCACAGGGATGGGGGGATCCCTGCAGCCTCCTGCTCCCACCCCAGTGGGAATTTCCCCTCCCAAAATACACTCCGGACCAAGGGTTGGGGTCCCCCCACACAGTCCCACCCAGGCAGGACCCGGCCTCACCCCCAGCACTGTCCCCCGTCCCTGCACACTTGGAAATTCAGTGTTATGGGGTGCTGGGGGTGGGCACAGCCAATCGCGGGGCTGCAGGACCCCCGGTGCAGCCCCAAGCAGGGACACGAGGACACCCCTGTCCTGGGGAGGACGTTACCACCAGTGCTGGAGTGTGGCCAGTGGCCCATGACCAACACCCATTTCTAATGCAGCTGCAAGAGGCTTTTTGCACAAAAAACCCCCGGGGGGCTGCCAGCATCACATCAGCACCAGTAGCCCCAGTTTTACTGGGCTGGGGTGCTCCCTGTGACCCCAGGATTTTGGGGAGAAGCCAAAGAACTGAGCGACTCGGGGCAGGGGACACACAGCCCAAACATCCCAGCTCATAAACCCTCCGAGCTCGTAAACCCCGGGCAGCACCAACACCCAGTCCAGGCTGATAGCAAAAGGGTCACAGTCCGTGACCCCCTGTCCCCAGCAGCCTCTTGGGGCAGGGACTGTCCAAACACAGCTCTGGCCCTGTCACCTCCCCCGGAAAACCAGTTCAGGGACATTCATGGAGCCCCAGGATGCTGTCAGGAGGCTGTACGCGCCTGCACTGCTGCAGGATTTGGGGAAAAAAAACCAACCCTGTGCTGACACCAACCTGCCCAGAATGGGATGTGGGGTCTTAAAACGGTGGGTGAGATCTGGGATGGCTCAGGTGGGGACAGAGCCATGGACAGGAGGAACAAAGGAAGGAGAAGAAAGAAGGAGAAGACGACGAAAGGAGAAGAAAGGAGGAGACGAAAGGAGAAGAAAGGAGGAGACGAAAGGAGAAGAAAGGAGGAGACGAAAGGAGAAGAAAGGAGGAGACGAAAGGAGAAGAAAGGAGGAGACGAAAGGAGAAGAAAGGAGGAGACGAAAGGAGAAGAAAGCAAGCAGGAGGAAGGAGAAGGGCAGGCAGGGACTCCTCTGCCACCCTCCCGTGCATTCTGGTTGCAGTGACCTGGGGAAGTCCCCATCCCCGTCCAGCCCCTGGCTCACACAATTTCCACCATAAATACACAAACAGAGAGCAGGAAGATAATTATTAATCTGTGTGCCAGAGCTGCAGCCTGGTGGGGAGCAAATCGCCCTCACACTGCACTCTTGGGGAGTGTGTTGGCAGACATGGGGCTGCAGGGGTGCACGCCACCCTCGTTAGTGCTAATTAATGCTTGAGGAGGATAAACCCGAGACTCCGCATCCATCAGGCTTACCCGACATCGGCACCAGCTCCTCCGCCACCTCCACGCGAGCACCACAGACACACCGTCCCTCTTGGACTACTTTATTTGGTAAAACTCTGAAAACCCCCGATCGCTGGAGCTTTCCCAGGACTCCCCTCCCTGAGGAGTGCGCTGTCCCGCTCAGCTCCGGCACCCCGATAAAATCCTCCCCGACTCCGTTCCCACAGGTCTCACCCCCAGAAAGATCCTCCTTCCATCGCCCTCCGCTTCCGAAAAAACACAACGAATCGAAAAGAATCAAAAAACGAAACCGAAAGCAAGGAGAAAAAAAAAAAAAAAAAGATACTGAAGACAACAGTGAAGAATGGATCCGAGGGCAGAGCTACTGGTGGGTGACTCCAGTAAAGCCCAGTTTAGGGGCAGCAGCTGAGTCTGCGGGATTTGGGAATCGACGCAGGCGATGCCGCGGTGCCTGAGCGACACCCCCAAAAATCCCCCGCCAGACCCTTTCCCCGCGTCCCCTCGGTCCCCGAGCTGTGGGTGGGGACAAGGTTCTCTTGCTCGAGGCGGGGGAAAGGATCCCCAAATCCTGCTAATGGATGCGGGTCAGCTCCTCCACGATCTTTATCAGGTCGTCCACGGTGGCTTCTCTCTTCATGCCGCTGCCGTCATCAATCTGCGAGGAGAAAAAGCATGGGCTGAAGAACATTTTTGAATTATCGCCCGGTGGGAAGGTGGGAGCTTAGGATTTACGGGTTTAGCGCAGCCTGGATGCCTGCATGGGGTCGTTTGGAAGGGTTTAAGCTCACGTCACCAGTCTCACCTGCAAATTTGCCACGACCTCCTGCATCTTGGGCCTGCTGATGTCCAGGAAGCTTTCGATCAGGTCACCGTCAATGAAGCCCGTCGCGGGTTCTGTCTTGCGTTCGGTGTGAAATGATCTCCAGGTGCTGCCGTCAAGGAGCCAAATCCACAGGGAGGAACGGCCAACGGGCGCACAGACAGCCTGATGGCACTGCCACAGGGTTTAAGCCATGTTTTAGGGCTGGTTTTAGCCAGATTCAACCTCAAACCCTGCGAGATAAACTCCTCTCTGCTGCAGGCACCTTCTCTTTGAGCGCAAAGCCCTGGGCACGCAGCAAACACGCTCCCACCAGAGACAAACCCCTGACACCCCACCCCACACCTGGCTCAGCCCAAATTCACGAGCCAAACCCCGGAACTGACTGGCCCAGGTTCTCGGCTGGACCACAGAAGGATATAAGGAGTGTTCGATCTTGCCCACGCTCTTGATGACTTTATTCAACCTGTTCTGCATGTCCAGCAGGAGGTTGTACCAGCTCTCTGACAGCGAGGTCACCAGCCCTGCAAAGGGGGAGAACACAGATGAAGGCGCTGGGCTCATCCCAGTAGCTTCCAGTAGGTTGCTGGGACTGGAGTTGAGCTTGGAGAGCTGGGATAAGGAATAACCAGAGCGTTTTCCTCTCCTGGAAGCAATTTGGGGACAAAAGGAGGTTTCTGAGGGGAGCACAGCACACGATGGGGAACACGGGGACATGAGGGAACCCCATCAGTGGGGACAGGGACCTGTCGCCCCCAACCCCAGCCCGGGGAACCCCCACCCTTACCGATCATGCCATTAACCGTGCCGAAGAGAACCGAGCCCTGGGTCGGTGTGGACGTCTCGCCCAGGTTCTGCATGACCAGGGAGCCGTGACAGAAAACGTTGACGAACTCTCCCAGGTGGGACAGTCCCACCTCCTGCAAGTGCTGACGCTCCTCATCGGTGGTGGCCGCGCTGAAACGCAAAGTGCCCAGTTCAGGATGTGCTGGAGGAACAGGAAAGCTCCCGCAGTTCCCCCCTCGCCGCTTTCAGAGCTGGGGACACTCCTCCCAAGCTCTCCATGAAGCGTGGAGGAGACCAGAAGGTCCCGTCACTGTGTCCCTCCCGTCACACGCTGCCACAACCACCCCGCAGCCAGCTCACCTGTCCTTCTGGCACACAAACAAATTGAAAGCGTTCTCTGCTCCTAAGAAGTTGTCGTCGTCCAGGATTTCCACGGCGCTCATCCAGTTTGGATTGAAGTCCCGGGCAATCTGGAAGGGGACAAGAGAAGTGGAAAAGCGCCCAGATGGATCTTCATCCCACCCCCAACGTCCAGGTGGGATCCGGTCTGTCCCTCTCTGCTCCAGACGAAGTGAAAAAGGCACCGAGGACCTTTGGGAGTTGGCCCTGACCCGAGTGGCACTTGGGACAATGCCAAGACGCTCCCTGGGCAAACGCAGCCCATGCCAAAGTCATGCCCAGAGCCACTCAAGCGATTTAAAGCGCACAGATTGTCTCGGTGCCTCCAGCTACACTGCGTTTGCTGACAGAGAGGCAGCGACAGCAGCACCAAGCCGTTCCAGCTGCCCAGATGGCAGCTCCCACCCTGGCAGGCAGCAACCACGCACCAGCACCCACTCTTCCCCAGGTTCCTGATTTATTGCCCGATTCCTGGAAGCTCGGGGATCTGTCCCTCCAGAAACCATGGGGATCTGTCTAAAAACACATCCAGGTGATGCTGCACAGCCCTACAGCCTGGTTTTCAAAGGTGGGGTGAGCCAGGCTCTGTCTTTTATCACCTTAAACACTGTTTTCCCTCCCCAGAGCCTCTTGCAAGAGGCCGCATGAGCTTCCAGCACGCCTTCGAGCAAGACTATTTAACAGCATCAATACCTCCTCAAAGTTTCCTTCCATGGGCTTGTAGGCCAGGAGGAGGACGGAGCGCATCAGGTCGCCCACAAGGATGAAGTCGCCCTTGGTCTTCAGGTAGAGCGCCATGATGTTGTTGTAATGGTTGCACTCCGTGCGCAGCTCCTTCTCCGCCGTCCACTCGTACAGGCGCACCTGAGGGGAGGGACAGAGCTCTGAGCCAGCCAAAATGCGCTCCCCCACAGAGATCAGGGACCTGGAGCAGCTTCCAGCTTGGAAACGCACCCAAAAAATAAATGAGGGTGTTGCGAGAGCCCTACCGTGCTGTTGATGCTGGCTAAGAGCTTCCCGTTGAACTCCACCATGGAGTACACAGCGCCCTTCACCTCCTTCTCGGCCAGACTCTGCAGCTTCCCTGGAATAAACCCGTTATCGCCCCGTTATTTGTCCTGCTCACCCAAAGGTATAAGCCCAGGGGGTTCAAAACAAAATCGCTCTCCCTAGAAATGTCTCAGAGGATATGTGGGCAGGTAACGCAGGAGTGACATAAATCATGGAAGGTCCTGAGATGGAAGAATCAAGGATCATCAAGTCCAACTCCTGTCCCTGCACAGGACAACCCCAAAATTCACACCATGTGTCTGAGGGTTTTGTCCAAATGTTTCTTGAACACTGTCAGGCTTGGGGCCGTGACACCTCCCTGGGGAGCCTGTTCCAGTGTCCAGCACCTCTGGGTGAAGAACCTTTTCCTCATGTCCAACTGACCCTCCCCTGGCCTTCCTGCCATTCCCTTGGGTCCTGTCATGACCAGAGGGGCAGACACACGCAAAGCAAATCCCAAAATCCCACTCTGGTGAGGGATTCTTGGGCATCTGTAGGAAATGGGACATGAGTTCTGTGAGGTCTGAGAAGCTCATCTCCGATTGTTGCCACATGAGAAGATCTTGTTCTTACCGTCAGAGTAGTGGAAGACGACGATGCGGCCCTGCTTGGGCTCTGCCTCCTCGGGATAGACCATGGCAGTGCCCACGATGAAATAGGTGTTGGGGTCCTTGCCAAGCTTGCAGGAGACCAGGCTGAGGGCATACTCATTCTGCAGAAACTGGTGAGCATGAAGCACTGTGCAGAGAGGGAGAAGGCAGAAAAACAGGGTCTTGAGACGTGGCCAAGATGCCTGCCTGGAGATCCCCTCTCCTGTTCCCCAACACCTTGTGCCATCAAAAAAAAACGCACTATGTCTTAAAACTATGTCCTATGGTGGATGCTCCTCTAGAAAAAATGCTTTGACTGAAGGAAACCTGCAAGATCATAGATGTTTGCAAGTCTGTGAATCATGGAGTCATAGAATTTTTTTAGTTGGAAAAGCCCCTCAAGATCATGGAGTCCAACCGCTCCCCCACCCCTGGCACTGCCCCATGTCCCTGAGAACCTCATCTCCATCTGTTCAACCCTCCAGGGATGGTGACTCCAGCACTGCCCTGGGCAGCCTGTTCCAATGCCCCACAGCCCTTTGGGGAAGAAATTGTTCCTAAATCCAACCTCAACCTCCCCTGGCGCAACTTGAGGCCGTTTCCTCTGGTCCTGGCGCTTGTTCCTGGGGAGCAGAGCCCGACCCCACCTGGCTCCAAGCTCCTTTCAGGCAGGTCAGAGATCAGAAGGTCTCCCCTCAGCTCCTGTTCTCCAGGCTGAACCCCCCAGGTCCCTCAGCCACTCCCATCACGCTTGTGTTCCAGCCCCTCACCAGCTCCGTTCCCTTCTCTCAACTTGCTCCAGCACCTCAAGGGATTTCTTGGCGTGAGGGGCCCAGAACTGACTCCAGGATTCGAGGTTTGGCCGCCCCAGTGCCCAGCACAGGGGGACAATCCCCACCCTGGTCCCAGTGCAGATCCCAAGTCTCAGCCACATGCTGACTGGCTCTTGCTGGAGGAGAACACTGGCCTAGGGTAGGGCTGGCGTTTGGGACCGGTACCTTCGAAGGTGTGCTGGTCTATGATGAGCAGGTTGTGCACCTCCACCTCCTCACCAAAGGACGTCTCGTGTGGCGCTGTGCTGCTGGAGAACAGCTTGCTGGTGCTCACACTGCTGGACAGGGCCTAGGACCCAGGAAAATGGAACAAAACAAAAATAAAAATACCAGTAACATCCCTGTGCTATCCACACATCCTCACGCTGCTCCACAAGGGCTGAGGCAACTGGGGAGTGGGAGAATGAACGGGAGAGGAGGTGGAACAAGGAGCTGCCTGGGCCTGAGTGAAGGGACTGCGCCAACAGAGGCGGGTGACATGCGTGGCAGGGGTGGCAAAGCATTAACAAGAGTTTATGAAGTCTTGTGCCTGGATCCCTGGGAGACAGAAACCACCTGAGACCCAACAGATGCCTGTACAGGAGGACCGATGGAGCAGCACCCAAAACTGAAGGTGATCTGACAGAACAGCGAGCAGCACAGAGCCCTTCTCACCCCCACAGAGAGATCTCACCACCCCGTCTCCTCCCAGGCTGCCAAAGGGAGAGTTTGCACCCAGAGAAAAGGAAAAATCCACATCACGGTTTGGCCTGAGGAATAGGAAACGGAGCAGCTGCCTCTCACCTGGGTGCTGGCGCTGGGCCTGAGCGCTGTGGTGCCCCCACTGGCATCCTGCACCTCGATACGGCTGGAGAGCACGCCGAAACACTGCGAGACCTCTTGGTAGCAGATTTTCCTGCGGAAAAAACAGCTATGTGAGTGGGAGAGCCAGGACAGGCCACCTCGAGGAGAGCACAGAGGCTCTGGAGACAAGAGACAGAGCTGGTCAATTCAGCCTGCGTGCTGAGCACACAGCAGGGACATTGACTGCAAAAATCCATCCTCAACCCTGTCCCACGCGTGGGCTCCTCAAACCAGGCTCTCTTCTCCTCAGCTCAGCTCACCTGGGTGATTCGTAGAGGGGAACCGTGCGGATATGCAGCTTCTGGATCTCATCAATGGTGCCGATTGTCAGGGTGCTGTTATTGGCCAACGCCAAGCTGTACAAGGGGGAGAAAAATTAAATCCATGAGCAATGATGCTTGTAAGGTGGGTGACACAGCAAGAACCTCCCTGTCCTCTACAAACTGCTGATCCTGGATCCCTTTGCTTGAGGCGCTGGAGCGAGTTGAGAGAAGGGAATGGAGCTGGGGAAGGGGCTGGAGCACAAGTGTGATGGGAGTGGCTGAGGGAGCTGGGGGTTCAGCTGGAGAACAGGAGCTGAGGGGAGACAGGGACACAAAGAAACGGCCTCAAGTTGCACCAGGGGAGGTTGAGGTTGGATCTTGGAAACAATTTCTTCCCCAAAGGGCTGTGGGGCATTGGAACAGGCTGCCCAGGGCAGTGCTGGAGTCACCATCCCTGGAGGGGTTGGACAGACAGAGAGAGGTTCTCAGGGACACGGGGCAGTGCCAGGGGTGGGGGAACGGTTGGACTCGATGATCTTGAAGGTCTTTTCCAACTAAAATGTTTCTGTGATTCTATGATTCTATGATCCCAGGACCCCCTTTGTGGAATCCAAACCTCTCCCACCCCATGTCACGCACGGTGAGGCGCAGGCTGACCTGTCAGGATACCCATCGGAGTTGAGGGGACACATGTAGTTCACTTCCTTCAGGTTGACGTTGGAGAAGACCAACTTGTGGTTGCTGCTGTAGATGACGGTGGGCCGGTCAGAACAGGCGAAGACGTTGGTGGTGGAGAGAGAGCGGAACGTCCTCAGGACGGTGGGCTGGGTCCCAAGGGTCACCTTCTTTCGGTCACTCAGCAAACCTGCAGAAAAGGAGCGTCGTTGTTGGGAGGTGCCGCAATGGAGCTCGGAAGAGCAGGATGGCCGAGTGCAATGTGGCTGCAAGACCTTGGGAAGGAATGAGGGTGGGGAAATCATCCCGCGGTCAGCAAAGGAGCCCACTGGAGAAATCCAGCAACTCCCAGTGCCCACGGCCAGTCCCATGAACCCGTCACAGCGAAAAAGCCAAGAAAAAGAGCGGTATCTCCAGAAGGATGAAAGAAAATACATCAAGCGAGTAAGAGGGCAGGAGATCAGCCAGGGCAGTCACCTGTCTCAAGGCTGAGGCCGAAGTAGAAGAGAGCTCCGTCCCCCAAGGCGCACAGGAGGTAGTGGCTGCTCTCAAAGGTTGTCATCAGGATGGAGCGAGGGATAATTTCTGCAGGAAGGAGAAGAGAAGGTTGAAGTCCCTCACGACACAGGTCAGGGACCGCTGCCGCCCCTCCCCGGGATATCCCTACCTCCTCCCAGCATCTCTTTGTGCAGCAGCTCAAACGAAGGCAGCTTGAGGATGCGGGCGGAGATGTCGGTCCAGAGCCCGATGGCACAGAGCGGGGACATGCCGTTAGTGTCCCCCAGAGGGGTGATGTCCAGGCAGGCCACTTCGTGCTCCATTTCCGTGCAGCTGGCAGGGAGGAGGAAGCAGACAGAGGTGTCAGTCTTGAGCACAAAGATAAACAGCCAAATCTGAAAGCCCTCGGGTCAGGATGAATGATGTGCACCCACCTGATCTGCCGGAGCTCTTGGGGCCGGATCTCCAGGTAGTAGAGGGCTCGTCCCACAGCCACCACCACCTGGCTGCTATTACAGGAGGCGACACTGATGTTCTTGCCGTTGGGCTCTTTCCACTCACTCACCAGGGCTTTGGGTTCTTGGCTAACGAGTCTGACAGAGGCAGAGGTGATCTGGGGAGAGAGAAGACCCCTTTGTTCAGAGCCAGAATGACACATTACTCCCAACATTGGCCCAGGAAAGCACTGCAAACCCTCCTCCAGATAAACAGCGCAGATCTAGGCCAGCGCCACAATCAATAAGGGCTGTAGGGTCACCACAAGAAGACATATCTGCATTTCCCTAGAATTTGCATTACCTGGATCAATTGCTGATGCGCCACATTGCCGCAGAAGAAAGTCTGCTGGTCATCCACGAACCCTGTGAGCTCCGTCTCTTCCACCTCCTCTCCGTTTAACATCAGAACCCTGAAAAGGAAAGGCAGCTCCTGTTATATCACGCTCCAACATGTGGCCGAGAGCCTGGCTCAGCGTTAAGCCCACCTTACCTGGTCTGGCCGACGAAGGACAGCACCAGCATGTTGTCCGTCTCACGGTGAGCGTCTGACCTCAGGGGCCACAAACCTGTGACAAAGAGCGGCCACGTTTGCTCACACTGAACATTCCAAAAGCCGGTGGGTGGTGGCAAGTCCCCTGTCACACACCCCGACCTCACACAACGTGTCCCCAGCTGGGCCCTCTTGGGCTGTGGGTTGTTTTTGACAGCACAGAACAGCTCACACACCTTTAATTCCCGGCAGGTCGATGCTGGCGTGTTCGTGAATCCCAATGCCATTCCGGATGATCCGCAGGGAACCCTCTTTAAATGCGCCCGAGCATGTGACCAGCTGGAGGAAAAGCAGATGATCTTTACCAGCCATTGCTGGGAGGGTTCCCCACTCCTCCTTGCAGTGATGCGCTCTCAAAAGAAGTTTTTCGCAGCTGATCCTTCCCCGCTGTGCAAAGGCAACCATAGCCTCCCTGCTCACACCACTCTTCAGCGCAAAACCTCAAAACCATCCCTGCACCTGGATGAGACTTTGAGATTCTCCTTTTCCTCGCACGGACAACCCACACGCACATCTGGCTGTTCCAAACATCCCCAGTGCTGAGAAAAAAGCAGAATCTATGTTACCTGCCCTTGGCCTTGTCTTTCCAGGTCTACCACACACATGTCGACGATGGGCCCGAGGTTGGTGAAGGTCTCCATGGCCACCACGTAGGAGCCTTGCTCGTTGCTGTCCACGTTGAGCTGCGAATAAACGCAATCGTTGGCTTTCAACAAGCAAAACCGAACAAGTGGAAAGGGCGTAGGGCAGAAAGAAAGGGAAATGTACCCACATACGCCTCTCGAGGCCATGGTGAAAATAAATATGTACAAAACTCTGTCTGGACACACAACTAAGGCAGAAGACGGTTGTCACGTACCTTCACAAGCTGTGAATCCCCAAGGCGAGAGCCGACAAACACAACTCCGTTGTCCAGGTAGGTCAAGCACTCTGCGATGGATGTCTGAGGATTGAGGAGATGCAGATGAAGCACCATGGGCACGACAAGGACCCGGTGGCGCCCTGCACGCACCACAGCTCAGCTGCAGCCCGGCGGGAAGGCACACGAGGGGAATTTCATCCCTTTACAAAACCCACAGAGACTCCAAGCGTCTCCCAGGGACAGCACACAAGCTCCAGGCAAAACTCCAGGCACATGGTGCAAACTTTCAAACACCCAGATAAAGAATTTCCCAGCGACCGAGAGTTCAGAGATGTGACAACGTGACACATCCCTCCACCCCGCGCTCCGAAAGCGTCACCGTTCCTGCCACCCGGGAGAAGTGACAGGGACGCGTCCCACCTCGCCGAGCAGCTCCACGCGCAGGTCCTTCAAGGTGACGGTGCCGTCCATCTGCTCCTCCTTCTCCAGCAGCAGCATGAAGAGCCGCCCTTCCATGTCCCCCAGCAGGTAACGTGACCCGTTGGGATCCACGCGGTTGTGGCACACGATCGTGCTTTGCTGCACAGAGAGGAGGAGGGCATTTTTATTAGGAATCTGTTGAAATCGCCCTGAAAGTGCAAGGACCACCTGTGTGCACACCAGAAGGGAACAACCACATCCCAGACTGCTTCAATAAACTGTATCGGTGAACACAACCAGAATCTGGGGTCAAACATTCTCATTTTGGTCACTAGGAACTGCCTCATGCCCCTAAATTAAATTCCACACCATTAGCATGTTCACAGCCCGTTAAAGACGCCATCAGAAAGCCTGTTTTCCCAATGCTGGGCTTTCCACAGGTGCAGGGATGTTATTTGGGAGCTGCATCTCCAGCCCCAAGCCCTGCAGACGTTTTGCTCTGTGTAGTAGATGCTGCTGGGCCTCCTGTCAACATATTTGCTTTAAAAATTCTGATTTTCGCAGATCTTCATTCCCGGCCTCAAGTACAGACGTGCCTGTGCTCTGCTCACAGGTCAAGGCTCAGATCCGTATGTCAGCTCCGCCTGCTCCAAAATAAGACTTTCCATCACAGAGCACCACCATTCACAACAATATTTGTGTTTCTTTACCAAAGATTTATAGCTCTTTTCTAATCTGGCATTATTTCCAACTTTAAAGGACCTTCTGATCCCAACTCAAGCCTCTGTCAGCCCCGAGCAGCACCTCGGCCGCACCATCTGTGCTTCCTGCGGCGTTTAAACGTGGGCACCATCCCGCTCCTTTGACAGAAACCACAAGCTCAGCTTCTGTCACAAACTCTCCGAGTCTTTTTTTTGCTTTTGAACAAGTGTCCCAGTCATACACCGGTGGACTCAAGTCTGCTGCTTGAAATAAAACCAGGCTTTGGCCTGGCCGCATGCCCAAGCTGTGTGCTGCCTCCTATTTAATCCCATTTTCTGGGGCCCAAACGAGATTTTTGCGTTACTGCGGCATTTCCGAGCGCTCCATGGAGAGCAGAGCCATGCGCTGTGGCGCAAACACACGTACAAGGATCACACATGTCCCTCAGTCCCCAAAAAACACAGACCAGGCATCATACTTGCCAAATCTCTGTGAGTTTTGGGAGTAAGTGCCCTTACTAGGCTGCACCTGGAGACACGAGTGGTTTAAATTAATGGAGAAATTCCACAGGATGCATTTTTAGAACTTATCAGTCACTCACCTTGATGATGGGTGGAGCTATAGCAAGATATTTATCTCCGTTGTGATAGGTGATGGACTCCTGCCCGATGATGATCGCACCTCCAAAAGGCTCTGGCACTGCACAGGGGTGAAGACAAATATTTAATTTTTCAGAGAACCTGTGCAGCACAACGGGAAGGAAGATGTTTTACAAAAGACCAACCTGCGATGACCATGGAGGCTTCGGCCTCTACGTTCTCCTGTTTCCAAGGCCCTTTGTTAAATTCCTTCTCGCGCAGGGACACCTCGTACGTCTTGACGTGTCGACCCTGAGGGTCCTGAAAGAGAAGCCACAGACGGTGACGTGCACTAACGATGTCTCATCTCCTGCAGAAACACCAGTGAGCTGCCGCTGTTCCTCACCCTGCCCACCCCTCTTCAGCCTTCCCCAAACCGCGCAACGGGGCTCAACATCCACCATAACACTCTCCCCAGCTTGATCCGTATCTTGAACAACCTTTGAAGAAACCCCCGCGCCAAAAAAGACTGAAAAGTATTTTTGAAGAAATCTCTGTGCCAAAAAAAAGGCTGAGAAGTATTTTTTTGCATTTTTAGACAAGCGATTTTCTGGGATTCAGATTCATCCGACGCACGGCTCGATAAATCTGGGCACGAGCAACACCAGGCGACATCACCACCACCTCCAGCTCAAGTTCAGGAATTGGGGTGTCAGAGCAGCTGAGCTCCCGTCTCCACGCTCCTCTCGCCTTCCAGCCCTTTTACGTCTCAAAAGCTGAGATGAGGCTCTAAATCACAGCGAGCCGGGTTTTCTTAGTCACTACTTCAAAAGAGCTGTTCAACTTTTTATTTATTATGCCTCGCCGCTTTCCAGATCTGAGGAAAAGAGGGGTTTTTCACACCTCCTGGCTCACCCCTCGCAGCGTCTGCCGCTTGGCAAACAAACCTCCTCCCCGGCAGAGCTCTGGAGCCTGAAATTCTGGCAAACCCAGCGGTGCAGCCGTGAGGGAAGCAAGGAGCTGAGAGAGAAGGGGAAGGCAGGAGGAGAAATAGCTCCGTGGGGAGGAGAAAGTTGAAATTAAAATGGCAGCAGAGTCATTAATGAAACTTCGGACATTTCTGGGCCTTTTTACTCCACACCACAGCAGCTTTCAAGAATTTTTTTTTTTGTTTTTATGCGCTTCTCCTTTTTGTGGTGTCTTCCTCTGGTTTCAGAACTACACCAAAACTATCTCAGATGCTGCTATTCAATTCAGTCCAAATCGTGTGATAATGACTAATAAATTGAAAAGCAATCAAAGCAGCAGCTTGGAAACGTTCCCCTCTCCACACACACCCAGGGACCAAAACAAAGTGAGAGTTTTATGTAAAGCCTAATGAGTCAGAGCTTAGATCTCGCTCCTGCTACAACGATAAAGTTCATGTCGAGTGTTAGACACGGAGCAAGCTGTTAATTTACTCTTTATTTGTATAATATATGTTTATAGTCAATGAACTCTTAACAGATTCGCTCTGATTTAATCTGTAAAGATGTCAGATGTCAAGATAAGACCTTTTTTTATTACGCTCTTGAGCACTGAGTGGAAACCGCTGTGCTCCCATCCACACCCTGACACCGAATTGAAGAATTTGTCCAAATTACCATCCCTCTCTGCCTCAGTTTCCCCAGTACGTAACAGCAACGGCACTAAGCAAACTCAAGGGTACACTCAGCAGTGAATTTGATATAGAGAGGGAATAATCAAGTTGCTGCACCTGTGTGGTTTGTAGCAGCAAATTTACACTGTGAGAGGTACAAACTACATTAAAACTGAACTAAATTCACACCAGAGCCTGCGCCGCCATCCCACAAACTCCCGGCTCAGCCCAGGCTGGGCCCGGCTTTGACAAAGCAAAGATAATCCCTCGCTCAGCCAGCACAGCAAAGGCTCTTCGGTTCAAAACAAGCGTTCAGAGAAACACTGTCTCTGGGACAGAGCACCTGGGCTATCGGAGAGGTTACGGCCCCGCTTCACGCTCCTGAGGGGCCTCCCAAATCCCAAATAAAGATATATTGCTTTTTTTTTTTTTTTAAGAGGAAGGCTCAAATCTCAGAGCAATGCCTGGCTCCAGCTCTAATCCACCTGCTCAGCGCTCGCTGGAGAGATCCACGCTCTCCTCCTGGGCATTCCACAGGGGAATGGTCCCATCCAAAGCATCGGCTGCCCAGCTCTCCAGTGGGAAAGCATCGCTCCCCTCTCCCGGAAACGGATAAAAAAGTAGCACTAACGAAAACAGACTTTCCTCAGCCGCACAACGAGCCTGCAGGAGCCAGAACCGTCTCTCACTCGGCCCAAATCACTTTTTTCCATTGGTTCCAACACGCTGCTGCTGCTCCAAGGCCTTTGGAAAACCTTTAGAGACCTTGGCTGGTGCCTCAGAACAAGGTACCTGGTAGACAAAGCAGATGGTGGGAGCCTGACAGCCGTAGAGGAACTTGACATCGATGACTTGGAGCTCTTCCAGGCGGATGTTAAAAGCTTTTAACTCCTTGTTCTCCCGGTCCAGGGGAATGACCTTGAAGAGGCCGTCATAGAGCCGCAGGCCGATCATCCGGCACTCGGGGTCGATGATGCCGATGATGCCGGTCTCCGAGGGACGACCGATGCGATCCTGAGCGAGACATCGGCGGAGAGGGGACAGAGAAAGGGCAAAGAGCATCAGAAAAACATTTGAGAATAGGACGTGTGAGTTACCGCCCCCCAGGTGAGGAAGGACTCTCTCCCAGCAGGTTTAAAATACCGCCTGGCAAGGAAACGGCGATTTGGGCACCTCAGCAGCAGCTCTTCCACCCGACAGGCAGGCAGAGCTCCCACAGTGCACAATTCCTCCCTCCTGGCAACCCTGGAACGGGTTTTCTCATCCCAACTTTCTGCTGAATGACTTCAGAGAAGCCACATCGCCATCTCCGCTTTCTATCGCAGATGGAGAGCGATGTTCTCCCGCTGCTGTGAAGCGCTTTGAGCCCCACGACCAAAAATCACCCTCTGGAAATCCAGCGCCGTTATCGGCCCCCACAGACAGGGTCTGATATCAGCATCTGCCACATGTCACAGGGCAGAACTGTGGCACGGAAAGATTAAGCCCTTTTCCCCCAAAAACATTAACATGTTACAGGACTTGCCCACCTACATCTCCTGCCTGTAACCCCCTGCTCAGCCCCACCAACACTCCCCTGGTGGAAGTTCAGCGCCTGGAAACAGACGGAAGATGTTTTGGGTGGAAATCATTTGGCTAATGACTGATTTAATCCAAAGAGACATGTGAATTTCTGACCTGCTCACAAGGAGCGATTTTAATCCACATAAAACAAAACAATAGAGGATATCTATCGCTATTAACAACATTGTACAGCCATGATGGTAACTTCAGAAGTTATTTTTCTGGTGTAAAGACCAGATGCGAAATATTGCAGGAGTCATTTCCCAGGAAAAATCCTACCTTGCAATGAGTTTTGAGGTTTAATTCTTTTTACGGCAGGAATATCTCAAATTAACCTTATTATTCTGCAAACTACCCTGAGAACAGAGTTGTAGCCGTGTCCCCAGTCCCTGAGCCTGGGACTGACTCCACGCAAAAAAACCACTCTGGAAATACCAGTGGCAGCAGGCGAACCACACCGGAGTCAGCGGAGGGCAAATAATCACAAATAACGAGGCAGAAACCCCCCACCCTCCTCACCGGGAAGGTAAAACCACTCTCGAGGATGGGAACTGGCCCCTTGGCGGTGCTGTGGCTTCACTCACCTGCACGTTGCCGTGGGCGCGGGTGATGATGTCGATGCTGTCGCCGTTCTGCTTGTACTCCAGGATGCAGGCGTTGTACTTGGCCGTCAGGATGAACAACAAATCCTTGCTCTCCCCCTGCCAAAGCAAAGCGGTGCCATGAAGTCTGGGAGGGTGACAGAGCCAGCAGCAGCCTCCGCACACCCATACCCCCGCTCCCTGGCTGCGCGGGGCCCCCCTGCCCCGTAGAGAACCCACCTTGGGGCGGAAAAGCTCCATGACGGCGATCTTGCCGTACATCCCCACCTCCTTGACGGGCCGCAGCCCCTCCGCCGTCACCACATAGATCTCCAGGCGCGTGTTCTTGGCGATCAGCAGGTTCAGATCCTCCGCCGAGGTGAAGTGGCCTGGAAAACGGAGAGGAGAAATTGCCGTTGAGTCGTACGAAGAGATGAGGGGGCACCTTGGGGTGCTGTCGCCATAAAACATGCTGGAGTCTCCTGATTTTGGGGGGTCTGGCCTGCACCTCCACAGCCACAGACTCAGCACCAGCACCCCCTCGGTTGTTGCACCCCAAAACTCCAGCATCTTCCTCCCACAACACCCAGCCCCCTCGGCAACTGCCTTCCTCGAGCTCCGACTTCTCATCCTTCCCCACAGAATCTCATTCCCGGGGGTCTTTTCCCCCACACTCCCTCCTTGCAACGCCCCAAAACACCTCACAACAGGACACAGAGACAGATGTCACCAAACCAACCCCCTGCTGCTCTCTAAGTCCCCCAGGAACCCCTCTTCACCCCCACACCCCAAAACCCCACTCAGCTCTCAGAAACCTCAAGCCTGGCCCAGAGAAACCCCCCTGCACCCCCAGCCCCCCAGGAACCTCAGCGCAACCCCAGTGCCCCACATCACCCCCATGAACCTCAACATGCCCCCCAAAGTAACTCAAGATGCCCCCAGCTCCCTCAACGCCCCACAGCATCCCCCAAAAACCTTAAAGCCCCCCGAGCTGCCCCTTAACACGCCCACAAACCTCAGGGCACCCCCAGAGCCCTCAGTGCTCCCCGCAGCCTCCACCGCATCTCAGCATTCCCCAAAATACCACAGTGCACTCACAGCCTGACCCCAATGGACTCAGTGAACCCCCCGGCTCCCCCCAGTGCCCCAGCCGCCCCCTCAGTGCCCCCAAATCACCCCAGTGGCCCCAAACTCCCCCAGTGCCCCACAACTCCGCGATGGGCCTCAGTGCCCCGCTGACCCCCAGGCACTTCAATGTCCCTCCGGTGCCCCCCAAGGACCTCTTCATCCCTCCCCCAAACCCCCGGTGTCCCTCAGCCCCCATCACCCTCACTCCCGCTCAGGCCTCGCCGCCACCGTTAGGCCCCGGGATCCCGGCGCCGCCCCCCCGCCGGTACCGGTGACACAGCCGTTCACGGCCGTCGGCTTCTGTGCCGTCACCACGTAGTTGTAGGACATGGCGGTGGCGGGCGGGGGCCGGTAAAGCGGAACAGAACCGGGACAGGGCCCGGGCAGGACAGGGCGCGCAGCGGGACCGCGGCCTCTCCGCCGCCGCCCCCGCCCCTTCCGCCCGCCGCCGGAAGGAGCCGCGCGGGCGCCGCTCTAGGCGGCTTGGAGGACCCGGAGGAGCAGACGAGAGGGCAGGTGGGGATGGGGAGTGCTCCGGAGGTCCGTGCTTTGGGGGGGGTCCCCACTTAGGGGTGCACCCCCTGGTCCTCCCCAAACCTCAGGGGATCCTTGCTGGGGAGGGGATGCTCCCACCCCGTATCCCCCTACTTGGGAGGTGCAGACCCCCTACTCCTTCCACCGCACCCCGGGAAGGGGGGTGCACCCCCCGGCCCCCCCCCACACCCCACAATACGGGGTCCCCTCTGGGGAGGGGGTGCATCCACCCAGGTCCCACGCTGACAGGTGGAGTGCATCCACCCTGGTCCCCTCCACATCCCAAAAAGGGGGTCCCTGATGGGGGGGTGTCCCCCCTTTCCCTCTGCCCCAGGAGGGGGTCCCTGCTTTTCGGGCTGCTCCCATCCTGGTCCCCCCACCCCAGGATGGGGTCCTTGCTCAGGGGGATTCTTCCATCTTGGTCACCCTCCCCCCGAGGGAGTCCCGGCTGTGGGGTTTGTCCACCCCCCCCAACCCCTTTTGGGGGTGACAGTGAGCCCAGCCCCCCCTCTCTGATCACGCACCCCGTATCCCGCCCCACCCCACGCTGTCCCGTGCCAGGCCACGCTGTCCCCACGGGATGCCCCAGTGGGACACCGGCCTGTCCCTGCCCATGGCGAACCTTGTCCCCCCCTTCATGGCGAACCTTGTCCCCCCCCAGCCCCCTCCGCTCCCGACAGACTTCGGACTCGGTGCCCAGGGCTGGCATCCTCCGCTGTCCCCACCGTGTCACCCACATGGAGGTGAGACAGGGCGGCGGGGACCCCCCTGCTGCCCCCCAACCCGTTCTGGGATCGGGGTGCCACCCCTTCCCCCCCGCCACCGCCACCCCCCTGTGCCACCAGGTCCCCAAGAAGCTGGTGAACTCGGCGGCGGGCTGTGCGGATGACGCGCTGGCGGGGCTGGTGGCCTGTCACCCCGGGCTGCGGCTGCTGCGGGGACACCGCGTGGTCCTTCGCGCCGACTTGGCTGCCATCCGGGGACGGGTGGCCCTGATCTCCGGGGGGGGCTCTGGCCACGAGCCCGCCCACGCAGGTGAGCCCCCCGTCACCGCCACCATGTGCCGGTGGCCCCCAGCAGGTCCCTGAGTCCCCGTGTCCCCTCCGCAGGGTACATCGGGAAGGGGATGCTGACCGGCGTGGTGGCCGGTGCCGTCTTCACCTCTCCGGCCGTGGGCAGCATCCTGGCGGCCATCCGGGCAGTGACGCAGGCTGGCGCAGGTAGGGTGACATGGGGGGGGACAGGGGCTTCACCTCCCGCCACGGCTTCACCCCTTGATGTGGCTTCGCCCCTTGACACGGTGTCACCCCCTCCCCGCTGTCCCTGTCCCGCAGCCGGGACGCTGCTGCTGGTGAAGAACTACACCGGGGACCGGCTGAACTTCGGGCTGGCGCTGGAGCGGGCACGGGCTGGGGGGGCCGACGTGCGCATGCTGGTGGTGGGGGACGACAGCGCCTTCACCGCCCCCAAAAAAGCCGGGCGCCGGGGCCTGTGCGGCACTGTCCTCCTGCACAAGGTCTGTGGGTGCCCGGGGGAGGGTGGGATTTTGGGGAGGGACGGTCCCCTCATCACCCAGCGCTGTCCCGTGGCAGGTGGCAGGGGCCATGGCCGAGGCGGGGGCCACCTTGGATGAGATCGTGGAGAAGGCGTCGGCGGCCGCCAAAGCCATGGGTACGTGTGTGGGACCCCGGGGGTGCTGTGCCGTGTCCCCCCCATCCCTCACATCCTCGGCACAAATCAGAGCCCCCCCCGCAGCCCCAAATCCCACCGGTTTCACCCCATGTTCCCTCCCCGCACAGGTACCCTGGGGCTCAGCCTGTCCCCGTGCAGCGTCCCCGGGTCCAAGCCGACCTTCCACCTGGCTGAAGATGAGATGGAGCTGGGGCTCGGTGAGGAGCTGCACCCCCCTCCCATGTCCCCCCATGTCCCCAGTGGGGGCTGAGTGTCCCCTGTGCCCCGCGGGGCAGCGGGGTGACACCTCCCATCTCCGCAGGGATCCACGGCGAGGCCGGCGTGCGCAGGATGAAGGTGAGTGGGGGTTCATCGCCCACCCCCCAGCTCCCCGGGCCCCCCCACTCTGCCCTCACACCCCCCTCGGCCCCCCCAGGTGCTGCCGGCGGACGAGGCAGTGGAGACGATGCTTGCGCACATGACGGACCCCTCCAATGCCTCCCACCTGCCCCTACGCCCCGGTGAGCCCCAAAACCCTCTGTGACCCCCCAGGCAGGGATCTCATCCCACTCCTGAGCCCTGGTGCCCGCCGGGGGGTGTCTCACCCTGTTCCCCCCTGGCAGGAGCCTCGGTGGTGCTGGTGGTGAACAACCTGGGCGGTTTGTCCTGCCTGGAGCTCAACATCGTGGCTGGTGCGGCCGTGCGGCACCTGGGTGAGTGTTTGGGGGGATTTTTGGGGCACATTTCCCTGGGTTTGGCCCTTCTGCTCCTGGGGACCCCCTCACCTCACTGACAGATCCCCCCCGTGCCCACAGAGAGCCGAGGCGTCCGCATCGCCCGGGCTTTGGTGGGTTCATTCATGACGGCACTGGAGATGGCTGGAGTCTCCCTCACCCTCATGCTGGTGGATGAAGAGCTCGTGGGGCTGATCGGTGAGTGGGGACGGGGGCGCAGGAGGGTCCCCAGCTCCTGGGACAGCCAGGACATGCCTGTCACCTCCTGCCACTCCAGACGCCCCCACCACAGCCGTGGCTTGGCCCAACCTGGCCACGGCGCCAGCGACGAGCCAGAGACCGGAGATACCAGCACCGACGGAGGAACAAGGGACTGCACAGCATGAGGCCAGCACAGGTACCGGTGTCCCCGGGGTGCTGGAGTCCCCCGGGGGGCTGTCACCTCCCTGTGCCTCAGTTTCCCTGTCCTGCAGGGCCTGGCACAGCGCGGGTGCAGCGGGTGCTGGAGCGGGTGTGCAAGACCCTGCTCGAGATGCAGGACAAGCTGAACGAGCTGGACCGGGCGGCGGGGGACGGGGACTGCGGCCACACACACGCCCGGGCTGCCCAAGGTGGGGGCTGGCACCGTGCGGTGACGTGGGATAGGGACTGGGGGGGACAGGGGACACGAGCCACCCCCTCCCGGGAGCCGGGTCCTCCCTGGGATGTCCTTTCTTGGGGAGCGGGGTACCCCAGGTTGTTCTTTCCAACGGGGTGCAGGATCTGACCCTTCCTGGTGGTCAGGGTTCCCCCCAGCCATCCCTTCCTGGGGGACAGAGTCCTCCCGAGTTGTCCCTTCCCAGGGGACAGGGTCCCCTCAGCTGTCCCTTCCTAGAGGACCCCTAGCCGCCCCTTCCTGGAGAACAAGGTCCCCTCAGCTGTCCCTTCTTAGGGGACAGGGGACTCCCAGCCATCCTTTCCTAGGGAACAGGGTCCCCATACCAAAGCCACAGTCCTGACGCGTCTGTGTCCAGCGGCAGCTGCCCCAAAGCATTGGGGGTGCATCCCTGCTTGTCCCCAAGGGACAGGGGACTCCTGGGACAATTTGGCGTCCCCAGCCCGTTCCCGCCTCTGTCCCTGCAGCCATCCAGGAGTGGGTGCACACTGGGTCCCCCCCGGCAGCCCCGGCTCCACTGCTCTCCGCCCTGGCTGACCTGCTGCTGGAGAAGATGGGGGGCTCCTCTGGCGTGGTGAGCACAGGGACGGGGGGTGTGGGGCTGCCTCGTCACCCTCTGGGACCCCCACTGTGCCACCACCGTGGGCAGTGACGAAGGATGGTGTCCTGGCAGCTCTATGGGCTGTTCCTGACAGCGGCCGCCCGGTCCCTGCTCAACCACGATGACCTCCCAGCGTGGGCTGACGCCATGGACGCCGGTGTCGAGGCCATGCAGCGGTGAGTGCCGTGTGACCCCTCCGTCCCCTCCGCAGGACCTCCTGGGACCCCTGTCCCCTCCCCAGGACCCCTATCCCCTCCACATCACCCTGACACCCCTCGCACAGGTACGGCGGAGCCGCACCAGGGGACAGGACAATGGTGAGTGTTGGGGACACAGGGCAGAGCTTGGGGGGCTGGCAGTGTCACCGCATCCCCAATTCTCAGCTGCTGTCCCCAATTTCTCCCAGCTGGACCCGCTGTGGGCTGTGGCGCAGGCTCTGGGCGCCCTGCGCAGCCCCGGTGCTGAACTCCTGCCGGTGCTGGCGGCCGCCGTGCAGGTAACGGGGCAGGGGGGAGCCAGGGAAATGCGGGGGGGACAATCACCAACAGCCTGATTTTGTCCCCTGCAGAGCGGGGAGGCAGCAGCTGAAGCCACCAAGGAGATGGAGGCCGGGGCGGGCAGAGCCAGCTACATCGGCTCAGCGCGGCTGCTGCAGCCTGACCCAGGGGCCGTGGCAGTGGCGGCCGTGCTGCAGGCCGTGCTGGAGGGGCTGCAGGGGTGACAAGCCATCTGTCACCCCCCTGTGGCTCCAGTGTACCCCCAATAAACCTCTGTGGTCCCCTGAGCTACCCCAGAGCATCTGTCAACGCGCGAGGGATGGGGCGATGTGGATATTGGCTGGCGGGGATGGAAATGGTTCACCCAGGATGTCCCCAGTTTGCCCAGGACGTGTCCCCAGGTGCAGGGGACAGGAGCAGAGATCCAGCTGATCCTGTGCTCTGGCGTGAGGAAGAGGAAGGAAGCGGCTGGGGCAGCCACGAGCTCTCCCCAGCGGGTGCTGGGAGAGGAAACCGCAGGGCTCACATGTCCCCAGGCACGGGGCTGGGATGTGACGCTGGGAAAGGGACAACAGGGGACATGGCAGAGCTGTCCCCACAGCACAGGGGGGCCCTGAGCAGGGACAAGGGCCTGGGGGGAGCACAGGACCAGCTGGCGGGGACAGGCCCGTGGGCACCGGGACCTGCTCCTGGGCACCCACCGCTCCCACCACAGCTCCTGGCGTCCCCTTTGTCCCCAAGGACACGGGCACAGGGACGCTGCAGAAGCCATCAATTTATTACATGTCCATAAGGGCCCCGGGAAGCTGCCACTGCCCTGAGATGGTCCCAGTGAGGGGGACAGCAGCGCTGACAGGCACAGGGACGCTCCTTGGGTGGCTTCTGACCCAGCGAGGCTGTGACAGCTCCAGGGCAGCCAGTTTGGCACCCGCTGAGGTCCAGGCACTGAAAACCAGCCGGACCCGGCAGGAACAGGCAAGCGAGGGCCCGAGGATGCGGGCAGGAGCATCGCGCTGCGGCTGCCCGCATCCTCCAGCAGGCAGGGGGCCAAAACAAGCCCAAGAAGAGGCAAAAAAAAGTCCTCACCGCAGCGCCCAGCGGCGTCCTCAGGTGTCAGCGCTCAGCGGTGAGCAGCGGCTGGGGGAGAGGGGTGGTGACCCCGCTGCCTGTGCCCCCTCCTCAGCCCCCCCTTCCCTCCCCACCTCAGGGCTGTGGCGGGGGGCAGGACCCCCAGTTTGGCTCCCCAAACATCCCGTGAACCCCGAGAGCTGAACCGGTACCTGGTGAGAGTCCGAGGAGTCGGCGTCGGGGCGTTTCCAGCTGGGCCGGGCCAGGGCGCCCAGCACCAGCACCCCGAAAAGGAGGATGAGGAGCCCCAGTGTGTTGGCAAACACAGCCTCGGCTGGCAGGAGCTTGTACTCTGCCGTCCCATTCTTCCTGGGGAGAAAAAAGGGACCGAGAGCTTTCCTGGAGGTGCCAAACCTCCCCCTAAGCCCTCACACCCCCACACCTGAGCAGGGAATCGCTCACTTCCCTGCGCTCAGTTTCACTCGACGCCACTTCTGCCATTGAGAAACGCCGCCCAGCCCCAACCCTAAACCCGCCGCGATGCTCACAGGCTGAAAAAGAGCTTCTCGTTGATCCCCGACACACACGAGGCCACTGACAGCATGAGGACGGTGGCACCAAAGAAAACGTGGATGGGTTTGTAGAAGGCGCGGAGCCAGGTGGGAGCCCAGGGCAGCAGGAAGGTGCTGAAACCGGCCACCCACTGTGGAAAGAGGGGGTGAGGGCGAGGGAAAAGGGACAAGGAAAAGGGGGGTCTGGGGCAGCACCCACCTGGCAGGAGAAGAGCAGCACAGTGACCAGCCCCAGCCAGCTGTGCAGCGAGTACATGTTTGGCGTCCCGTGGGCATTGTGGAAGCGAAAAACAGCCGCCAGCCCCAGCACGGCCAGGACGAACGCAGCCAGGGCCAGCGCACTGTGCACAACCTTCCAGGGGAGCTTGGGGCCACGCCGGGCGGGGGGCAGGCGGTAAATCAGGGCGGCTGCGGGGCGAGAGGGTCAGGGCAGAGCCGCGCCAGGGCCGCACCGCGCCGCGCACCGCCCTCACCTGCGCCGTATAGCACCACCATGCCCGTCACCATCAGCACCGGGTGCCAGTTGAACGTGCGGGCGCTGCCGTCCAGGGAGAAGCCGCCGCGCCAGTGCTGGCACCAGGTGCCCACGAAGGCGATGCAGAGCAAGCCCAGGCCGCCCAGGAAAACGCAGGAGGGAAGGAAAGGCAGATCCAGCATCTCCACAACAGGACGGTGGCACCTGGGGGGGGAATAAAATGCGCGGTGAGGCTCCAACAGGGCTCTCGCTGCGTGCAGACACCCCTGGGGAGGAGCCAGACTGAAAGGGGAACCGGTACCCCGAGCGGGGGCGGCTCTTTTTCCATCTCACCAACACCCGCAAACCTGCACCCCAGCCCCTTTCACCTCCCCGCTGGCACCCACACTCCCTCTCAACCTCCCCTGGCACTTTGTACACCCCCAGCCCAGGGCTCACCCTAGTGGGGTGCGAGGAAGCCCCCCCATACCTCCCAAACCCGGATCCTGGCAGCCCCAGCACCCCCGCTCCCTCCTGCACCAGCCCTCACCCCACCAGGACTTTGGGGGACGCGCTGGCAGCAGCCCCCCAACCCCTGTGTAAGTGCCTGGTAGGAGTGAGGCTCTGCTTGCTTGACTAGTGATTTGCATCTGTCTCCAGAAAGAGATATTTATGTTTCCCCGGGGCGGGGGACGGCCCCGTCCCCCCCCAGATCAGTCACCCCATGGGACCATGAGGCAGGAGGTGGGTGGGACATGGCCGTGGCCCAGCACACAGGTCACGAGCTCAACCACCCACTCACTCCGAGGCCTCATAGCACTCATCACAGTGGTGAGTGGCATCACAGCTCCCCTGGGCCCAGGGACTTGTGACCAGCCCCACAGCTTCCCCAAATCCTGGGCCCCATGGTTCCCCTGGGCCTGACCCTACAGCTCCCCTGGGCCTGGGGACTTGGGGTCTGGCCCCACAGCTCCCCCAAATCCTGGGCCACATGGCTCCCTAAGTCTGGGGACGCAGGGCCTGGCCCTATAGGCTCCCCCACGGCCAGGGCCACACGGCTCTCCTGAGTCCAGGGACTTGGGGTCTGGCCCCACAGATTCCTCAGGCCCAGCCCCACAGCCCCCCTGGGCCTGGGCACTTGGGGCCTGGCCCCACAGCTCCCCCAAATCCTGGGCCCCACGGCTCTGGAGACAATGGGCCCAGCCCCACAATTCCCCCACAGCTGGGGCCCCACAGCTCCCCTAGGCCTGGGAATGTGGGGCCTGGCCCCACGGCTCCCCAAATCCTGGGCCTCACAGCTCCCCTGGGCCCAGGGACATGGGGCCTGGCCCCACAGCTCACTGAGGCCCGGCCCTACGGCACCCCTGGGCCTGGGGACACGGGGCCCGGCCCCGAGGCTGCCCCGAAGCCGGAACACAGGGACCGGCGGCTCCTCCCGGCGCCGGGAACACGGAGCCGGTCCCGTACCTCAGCCCCGCCGCCCCCTCGGGCGCCTCCATGTTGGACGGCGCCGCTCTGGCCGCTCGCCTCGGTGGTGGCTCCCGCCCAAGGCCACAGGGCGAACCAGCGAGAGGAGAGGCCAGAGCGGCTCCGCGCGCGGTTCCTCCCAAGCTCCGCGCTTCCTTCCCCGCCTCGGTGGCTGCGCCGTTGCCGTGGAGACGGAAGATGGCGGCCGCAGGTCAGTGCTGGGCCCGGCCCGGGGTGCGGAGCGGGGACCCCACCGGCACCCACCGCCCCGGGCACTGCCTGTGCACCGCGGGGGCGGGCGGCACGGCGGCCTCCCGGGGCGGTGGCTCTGGGTGAGCCCCGGTGGCCCCGCGGCCTCTGAGGGACCGGGGAGCGGGGACGAGAAGGGGGGACCGGGGGATGCGGGGGGACACAGGGGGGACCTGGGGATGGCGAGGTGGCTGTGTGAAGGCAGGGGGTGGCATTGTCAGCCCTTTTCCCCTATTTCCAGCCCTGTGCTCCCTCGCAGAGGAGGCAACCCCAGCACAGGCCTCTCCCGCCGGGACACGGGGATCCCCTGTTTTCCCGGGCCCATCAGCACCTCACCTCCGTCCGTGTCCTGTCCCTCCTTCCCCAGTGCTCTAGCGCCGCTGTCCCCGGGCCATGCGGCTCCTCGCGTGTCCCTCCCAGTGTCCCCGTCCCCTCCCTGCCCAGGCGGGTGCACGGTGCTGGGGTGAGGAGGGTGACGCCGGGTCACGATGTGTCCAAACCTGTCCCCATAGCGTGGCCAGCTCAGCACTGCCCGCAGAGCCCTGGGCTTTGTCCAGAGCTCTGAGTCTCGCACGTCTCCCTCATCCCCAAATTTCACAGAATCATAGAATTATTTCAGTTGGAAGAGACCCTCAGGATCTTTGAGTCCAACCATAACCTAACTCTAGCACTAAACCATGTCCCTAAGAACCTCGTCTAAACGCCTTTTAAACCCCTCCAGGAATGGTGACTCCACCACTTCCCTGGGCAGCCTGTTCCAGTGCCTGACAGCCCTTTCTGGGAAGAATTTTTTCCTAATATCCCACCACATCTGTTCCTTGAGATCAGGGTGACTCTGAGGCTGGAAGGCGGGAGGGGGAAACTGAACGTGAGGGTGGTGAGAAGAGAGGGGAGATGGTTTATTCATGAGTGCTGCTCTGCAGCTGCTGCTGCTTTGACCCAACTTTGAGGAGATTTGTGAGGTGCAGGGAGTGCATTTCCCCCACCAAAATAAACCTCTGCCCCCCTGCAGGTCCTGGCTGAGCCCCTCAGCTCTGCACCATGAGCCGGCTCTGCCCTTGGGGATGCCGGGGCTGAGAGCTCCAACCCCCGGGGAAAGAAGATGCTCCAGACCAGCAACTACAGCTTGGTGCTGTTCCTGCAGTTCCTTCTGCTTTTCTATGACCTTTTCGTGAACTCCTTCTCGGAGCTGCTCCGCACGGCCCCTGCCGTCCAGCTCGTCCTCTTCATGTGAGCACCGGGCAGGTGGGCAGCGCAGGAGGGCTGGCGGAAGGTCTCACCGCATCTCTCTCTCCTCCCGCAGCATCCAGGACATCGCCATCCTCTTCAATGTCATCATCATCTTCCTCATGTTCTTCAACACCTTCGTCTTCCAGGCTGGCTTGGTCAACCTTCTCTTCCACAAGTTCAAGGGGACCATCCTGCTGTCAGCGGCTTACCTGGCGCTCAGCATCGCCTTCCACGTCTGGGTGATGGTAGGGACAGACAGGGACAGTTTAGTGTCCCCCTATGACTCCCTGCACAAATACCAGGCTGGAAAGGAGCCGCCCCATCCCCAAAAATCCTCCTCTCCTCCCCAGGGAAGCCCAGCGGCTTCAGCTTGGTGCTGGCACAGGAGCCAGCACTGGGCTAATCCCTGCTTGGGGCCATGACAGCAGCTCCTGCTTTACCCGGGATTAATCCCCAGCAAACGCCAGCGGCTGGGGAGCCCCGTCCCCAGCACCGAGGGGCTCTCGGGGGTCTTGCCTCTGCCCAGGCAGCATTGTCCCCTTATCTCCTCCTAAATAAAGTCCTTTCTGTCCCCTGCCCTGGCCACCAGCCCCCACAGGAGCCACCCACACACTGTGCCCACCCCCGGACACCCTCCATGGGGCTCTAGGTGAGGGTCTGTCCCCCCACTACTGCTCCAGGGAATCACTTTGGGCTGGGGGGGCGGCCCCACCCCAGGGTTCTGGAGCAGGCAGTGGTGCCAGGGCTGCCCACACCGCGCGGGCAGAGGATTGCCAGGGATTTGCTGGGATCTGGAGTCTGAAGCTCAAATAGGTCCTGCTAAATCCCCTGAGCTGCTTAATCTTTGGGGGGTGGGCTGCTCCCCAAGTGGGTGCTGCCCCCAAAGTAATGCAGGGTTATTCCTGCCTCCCGTCTGTCTGTCCATCCGGCTCAGAACCTGCGCTGGCGGGACTCCAGCCGCTTCATCTGGACCGAAGGGCTGCAGACCCTGTTTGTTTTCCAGCGGCTGGGTAAGGACTCGTGGTTGCAGGGTCCCTGCTGGGCTCCTGCCCCTTTCGGGGAGCCCGGGGGGGTGCAGGTGGAGTCCCCCCTCACCTTGTCCCCCCTGCAGTGGCTGTGCTCTACTGTTACTTCTATAAGCGGACGGCGGTGCACCTGGGCGACCCCCTCTTCTACCAAGACTCGCTCTGGCTGCGCAAAGAATTTGCCCATTTCCGTGGCTGATGGCTCCGCTGGGGTTCTTGGGGACCCACCATCTGTCCCCTTGGCTCCCTGGCAACCCCCGCCGGCCCTCTGCGCCTCTGCGGTCCCTTTGGGGACGGCTCCAGCCCTGTCACCTTCCTCTCGGGGAGCACCGGTGCAGCTCATGCGGGTGCCATGGGTCGGTGGGAGGCTCACGTTGCGTCCCAGCTGTGCGGTGGGAGGTTCCATCCCAGTTCCACAGCATCTGTTGGTATTGGAGTGTTTTAGTAAAAAGTAAACAAATGAATTGGCCGCGTTTTGTAGTTTCTGTGTGCCCTGGCCCCCCCGGGGATTCCCTTCCTCCCAGGGATGGCAGCTGCCATCCCCACAGCCTTATCCCGCTCCCGGCAGCCACAGAACGGGGCTGTTCCCGCCTCGCAGCGTGGGACGTTCGGCCCAACGGAGGCAGAACCGGAGGGACGAACCGGGGTTCCCCCCCAGCCCCGTCTGCCGGACCCGGGACTCGAACCCGAGGCTCAGGGCCTGAGTCCTCCTGAACCATAGAGAGGACGGAGAGAGCGGCCGGGTCCTTTCCCGCCCAGCGGGGGCGGTTGCCGCCGTTGCGACCGTTGCCATGGAAATGGAAGATGGCGCCCAGGAGTGAGTGCGGGGCCGCGGCCAGAAGCGGGGCCAGGCCCGGGGGGCGAAGGGTGAACGGGCCCAGGACCGAGGGGAGCAACGAGACCAGGGCGGGCAGCGGGTTGTGGGGCGGGATCGGGGTTCCGCGGGGCGGGGGCCGGCCCGTGCCGCCCCCACCCACGGCCGCCGTGCCCCCCGCAGGCCGCCAGCGCTCCTCGGCACCGCTGCAGGTCCTGCTATTCCTCAACGGCTGGTACAGCGCGACCTACTTCGTCCTAGAAACTTTAATCTTCATCTACAAGGGTGAGACCCCCACCCCAGATCCCTCCCGGCTGCCCCCAGCCTGGGCAGGCGCTGATGGCAGCGGCTCTGCCCACAGTGCTGCTGCTGCCATATCCCTTCACCAACCTGGTGCTGGACGTGGCGCTGCTCCTGCTCTACCTCGGCACCGAGGCCACGCGCATCTTCTTCGGTAAGTCTTGGGGACAGCGGGGCTGGGGCAGCGTCCCCCGGGGTGACACCGGTGCTGGAGCAAGTTGAGAGATGGGAACGGAGCTGGGGAAGGGGCTGGAGCCCAAGTGTGATGGGAGTGGCTGAGGGAGCTGGGGGTTCAGCTGGAGAACAGGAGCTGAGGGGTGACCTTCTGATCTCTGAACTGCCTGAAAGGAGCTTGGAGCCAGGGGGGGGGTCGGGCTCTGCTCCCCAGGAACAAGCGCCAGGACCAGAGGAAACGGCCTCAAGTTGCGCCAGGGGAGGTTGAGGTTGGATCTGGGGACCAATTTCTTCCCCAAAGGGCTGTGGGGCATTGGAACAGGCTGCCCAGGGCAGTGCTGGAGTCACCATCCCTGGAGGGGTTGGACAGACGGAGATGAGGTTCTCAGGGACATGGGGCAGTGCCAGGGGTGGGGGAACAGTTGGACTCAATGTTCTCAAGGGTTTCTACCACCCAAAACAATTCTGTGATTCTATGACATCAGACTCCAGAACCCTCCCAGGAACTGCTGGGACGCCAACAGTGCCATTTACCATGTCCCCCTCACTGCAGAGTCCCCTGTGGGCGTCACCCCCTCCATAACCACTCACCCCACAGGCTCCAAGGGCAACCTGTGCCAGCGCAAGGTGCTGCTCTCCATCAGCCTGGCCCTGACCGGGCCCGCGGCCGTGATGGCCACATATTACCTGCTGCTGCAGACCTACGCCCTGCGCCTGGAAGCCATCCTCAGCACCATCCTCCTTCTCTTCTACGCCGCAGAGGTACTGCTGGGCGTCCTGGCGCTGCTCTCTTTCTCCAGGTACCGCCAGCCCTTTGCGCGCGGAGGAACCGATGTGCTGAACTCTGAGGTTTGGCGCTGACACGTCTCCTTTCTTTCCTTCTTGGCAGCGTGGATTCGTACTGAGGCCTCGCGCCATGCCAAAGGATCGGGTGCAGGGAGCCGGCAGCTCCGTTTCCAGCTCCAGTGCCCGCAGGCAGCGCTGGGCAGTTCTCCCCACTGCCCGTGCCCATGAGTGACCTGCCGGGTGGCACCAACCCCGGACTCACCCCCCGGGGCTTGTGACACGCGGCTCAGTTCGAGGTATGGGGAATTGTTATTATTTTTTGTTTTTCTACTGCCTTCTCAGAATAAGTCACTATTTTCCAATAAATATTTATTTTTACCTGCTGCTTGGGCATGTGGGTTCTCCCAGTGAGCTTCCAGCACTGTGGCCCTGAGCCGGCTTGGGGGGCCCCTCAAAAGTGTCACAAGATGGTGACAACTGGGGACAGGGCACAGCAACACTAACAGTCCCCAAGCGCCACTCATCCCTCCCACACAGTTGCCCTAAAATGCTCCCAACCCCATTTATTACCTAAAAAAAAAAAAAAAAATCATAGGGAAGAAACGCAACAGAAGAGCCTGACGGCACCGTCTAAAAGATTGACAACGTCATCAAGTTTATTACACAATTTCCAACCTATCGGAAAAAGACAAACAAATCTAATGGCTGCGAGTGGGAGGGGCAGCGCCTCACTGAGGGTTAATCGGGGGTTGCTCTGCACTGTTTCCCCCCACTATTTGGAAAGAAAAAAACCTAAAAATTTGTGTCAAGTAAAAAAAAAAAAAAAACAAACCAGAACTTTCCCACCTAGCGCTCCCTCCCCGGCACCTCACAGTACTTTACAAGTGTAATTTTTTTTTTTTTTTTAGTTAGTTTGTGTGATTTTACCCTAAAAAAAGACCTCTGGAGCCGGGCTTCTCCTGTCCACAGTTCAGAGGGTGATGCCACCCGCGCTGGACGTCACCTTGTGTCCCCTCAGCTTCCTCTCGTGCCGCAGGGACCCCAGAGGGGTGCGGGACTTTGGGGGGCGGGGGTTGCTCCTGCCTGGCTGCCCCGCTGCGCTCTGCCTCCTCCTCCTCTTCCTCTAAAACAAGGAAGATGATGCGGGAGAGGTGGCTCCGGAGCTGTTTCAGGAGATGAGCGTGGAGGTGACAAAGCCACTGTGGCAAGTGACATCGGGGCAGAGACACCCCTGGCCATGCTCCCCCTCTCAGAGCGGGGGGAAACAGGAGCGTGGCAACTCGCAGGGCTTGTCACAGGGACAGGAGCGTCCCCAGATGAGGATGGGACGTGGCCAAAAACCCCGTAGCGGAGTCAGGAGCCGTCTGCCCTCCAAGCCCCAGCACTGTGCGGCACGGGGGGGGCTCCATCCCCTCCAGCCACCCCTGAAAACGGGTGACAAACCCCCCTCTGTGGCAAAAAAAGCACCATTTCTCTTTGGGTCCGAGTGTCCACAGAGCAGAGCAGGCGTTCCCCGGAGCAGTGGGTGCGGGCAAGGCCACAAAGTGGGGGTGGGAGCCCCCCCAGGCACCCGGAGAGAGCTGGGAGTGGCAGGGAAGGGACGGGGGGAGCGGAGGGGCCTCGGTCACGTAGTCCTGGTCGAGGTGAGATACGAGTCCGTTAAAAACCACTTAAACTGTCAAAACTCCTGTGGGGAGAGCAGAGCGGTGAGGGGGGCACCCAAATCCTTGAGGGGAGGACACCTCCAGCCCCCCTGCCACCACCTCACCTGTCTCAGTGGTGCCGGTCCCTCTCTCTGTCCCTGTCACGATGTCGCTCGTGCTCTCGGTTCCGCTCTGGGAAATAATCCTCGTGCCGATCGTCACTGTGGAGCAAATCCCGGTGCCGCCGGCTGCTCTCGCGCGACCGGCTGGGAGAGCGCTCCCGAGATCGGTGTCTTTTCCTGGGGAAAATGAGGAAAAAACAAACAAAACAAAAAGGTTCAGTCACCTCTAGAGATGTCACCGGGATGCAGAGCCCCAAGAGGGGGTGCAGAGGGGCCCCCCCAAGCCACCAGTACCGGGAGGAGCTGCTGCCGGTGCTGTAGGACTTGGCCTCAATGCCGTGCAGACAGTCCTTGAGGGACGAGAGGAGGACGCGGCACCGCTCGTCGCTGGCGACACGGGACTGTTTGATGACGGCGATGGCCGTCAGGAGGGTCTCAATGGCGTCGCTGTAATCGCCTGGGGGACGGGAGAAGGGGTGAGGGACGCGGGTCTATCCTGGGCTGGGGACGCGGGGGACACGCGAGGACACGGCGAGCGATACCTTCACTGGCACCGGACACTGCCTTGGAGATGGCGCTGCTGGAAATCGCCCGGTTCCTGTTCATGATCTCCTCAAACTCCAAGTCGCTCGCAGGGGGAGGGGGCAGGCTGAGCTCCCGGCTGCGCGGAGGCACAAACAGGGGTCAGCCCCCCCCCCCAGAAATCCGGTATCCAGCCCCCCTTATCACCCCGCATCACCTGCTGTGGTTGTAGGGGGCCATGGCTTTGCCGTAGGTGTCCGGTGGAGGAGCCAGCGTCGTGTTTGGGGGGGGGAAGAAGGCGGGATTGAGGTGCAGGGCTGGGGGCACAGCCCCCGGCGGGGGCACAGCCAAATGCGGGGGCAGCCGGGGTGGCGGGGGCATGAGATGCTGGTAGTGGATGCCCGGGGGGGGTGGGGGGACGCCAAAACTGGAGGAAAGCGGGGGCGGAGGCGGCATGGGTGGCGGGGGGAGCCCCATGAGGGGGAGGGCGGCGGGGGGGCGGCTGAAGAAGGGCAGGACGGAGCGGGGTTTCTCCAGGCGGGCGGGTGGCAAAGCGTTCCCCGTGGGCACGGCGCAGCCGTCCACCGAATCCACTGAGTCCCGGGAGTGGGCCCGCGGCGGCACACCTGCGAACGGCAGTGGGAAAGAGCCGTCAGCTGCTGCCAGGGGGGCTGGGTCTCGGAGACCTCCTCTTCCTCCCCTTCCCCATGAGATCCGACCCTGGGAGAGCTCGAGGTGCCCGGAGAAAGATCCAGGCTCCGCTTCCACCTGCCTCAAAGCGGGGACCGGTTCTCCAATTGCCGAGCAAGGAGGTCACAGGGAGAGAGTGAAAAGCCACAAGGAACAGCGAGAAGTCCCCAGCAAAGAGGTCACTGGGTCCCCAAAAGACATTAAATGCCCCAGAGAGCCCAAGATCCGCACACGGATTCAGAAAGGTCTGAAGGTGAAGAACACGAGGGGACAGAACCCACGTGCCGACAGCCACGAAGCTGCTGGAGGAAGGAAAAGTTGGTGCTGAAGAGAGGGATGAGAAACCTTTGCTGTGTCCAAAGATGATGAGAGAGGAGAGGGGACGATGTGGGACGCTGCCCGAGCCATCAAGTGGAGCACCGAGCTGGGGACAAGGGTTCGCATGAACTCGGCTGTGCCGGTGGCAAAGCCCCAGCTGAAATTCAGCCTCCACGGGACAAGGGGTGGGAGAAGAAACACATCCCGCTCCCCCAAAACATGCAGGGAGGACGGGACGGGGTCTCGCAGCGCCTGCTGGGTGCTGGAGCTGAAGGGAAGGTGTGAAAAATCACAGCTGCCCTGCTACAACTCAGCCGGAGCGCTTAAAAAATTGTTCTTGTGTGAAATGAGGCCACGGGATCTACAATGAGCAAGAGAGTCCCTGCGGCTCGGCAGAGACCCCCCCCCGGCATGAGGTCGGGGTGTCCCATCGCTGCGGAGTGAGGCCAGGACCACTTTATCGCCCCCGGGCAGGCCCCAGCTGGAATCCTGCGTCCAGTTTTGGGCACCTTACCTCCGCAGGGATGGACAAATTCTGGAGGGAGATCCAGAGAAGAAGCTACTAAGAGATATTTGGAGGGTCTTAGCTATGTTGAGAGGCTGAAGAGCTTAAGCCCATTCAGTTTGGAGAGGAGGAGGAGGAGGCTACGAGGGATCTTCGCAGTGTGGGAAGCACCTAAAAAAAGGGGATCATAAAGACTTGGGTCAGGATCTAAAAAAATCAGACTCAGCAGCAAAAGGAAAACAACCCGCAGAGACTCCTCCTGCTCCCCCCAAAAACCCTGAGGTCTCGCCGAGCTCTGCTGAGGATCTGGGGGTTCCCACGGGCAGTGTGGAGACCCCCCCGCACCCGCCGCGTCGCCTCCACTCACGTTTGCGAGCCTGCGCCTCGAACTGTGAGAGGTTCTGCCGGGTCGCCAGCCTCACCTCCACCTTCTCCCCATTCAGGATTTTGCCGGGTAAAAGCTCCAAGAGTTTGTGGACCGAGTTCTCCGAGGCGACCACCACCTCCGCGTACCTGCGGGGAAGCCTGTCACCCCCTGCTTGGGGATGGGGACACCCCCAGGTCTCCATCTGTCCTCACCGGCAGAGCCCCCCACCTCCCGCTGAGCCCAGCATGGGGTTAACAACCCCCCAAATCCCTTTCCCTTGATATGTGGGGGTCTCTGCTTTGCTACCCCAGCTCCAGGCAGGGCTTGTGCCCCTCCAGACAAGCCCCCTCACTCCCCAAAACACACAAAACGTGGTTTTGAGGGTCTGAGCCTCTCATTTCCTCACACGTCCTCCTTGGTTCTCACCCTTTGGACTGGCCATTCACTCGGTTCTCTGCGAATTTCAGCTCCACCACATCGTAGACGCCGACCGAGCGGATGGTCTGGATCAGCTGCTGGTCCGTCGTCCACTGAGGGGACAAGAGGTCACTGTCACCTCACCCAGCCCTTCGCAAGGCCCTGGTGCTCCCCAGTTAAGCCAGGCTTAGCGCTCAGGGGGCACTGGAAGCAAATCCACCCTCAGAGCACATACAGGGAGTTTAAAAATCAGCCTTGAGTTTAAAACAGGCCCTGGGCACGGGTCTCAGAGGTGTCTCTGGACAAGATAGAGCTTTCCCAGAACTGTCCCTGTGTCTGTCACCAGGAGAAGGGGACTCGGTCCACAAGAAGGCAGAGCCAGGCAGGTTTTTCTCTCGCCCAGGCTGGATCTAAAACCCCTCAAGGCTACAAATTCCTTTCCCCTGAGGATCACAAGGTCAAACCCAGCCCAGGACACCAGCTCGGCATGGACTGAGGAGGAACAACACCTCAAACCGCCCTGCAGCCCCTCGAGGGATTCTCAAGGGGATCCTCACCTCTGTACGTACCCCAGGAGACCCCAAAAATCCCAGGCAGGTGTGCTGGAGGCCCCCACTCACCCAGGAGAAGCTGCCCACGTAGACGGCGGCTCTCTTGTTGCGCAGCCCGCTGTACGTGTACAGGATGGCGGGAGCTTTGTTGTTGGCTTTGGGAGAGGTTTCTTGGCGGATCTCTGTGGGGGGCTCCGAGCTGCCGGTACGGTTTTCAGGGAGCTGTGAGCTGGCGGCTAACACGTCGTCGTACAGATCCATCTGGTCAGCATTACTGAACTCCGAATCCTACGAGGGGAGAGAGAGTGAGAACCACGGCAGAGGACTTACGACCACCCCCTGCCCATGGGATCCACCACAACAGCTGCTTTTCCTCCTGTGCAACATGGAAATCCCGCCCAGTCACAGAGCCACAGAGTCATTTTGGTGGAAAAGCCCCTCGAGATCAAGTCCAACCATAACCCAGCCCTGGCACTGCCCCATGTCCCTGAGAACCTCATCTCCGTCTGTCCAACCCCTCCAGGGATGGTGACTCCACCACTGCCCTGGGCAGCCTGTTCCAATGCCCCACAGCCCTTTGGGGAAGAAATTGGTCCCCAGATCCAACCTCAACCTCCCCTGGCGCAACTTGAGGCCATTTCCTCTGGTCCTGGCGCTTGTTCCTGGGGAGCAGAGCCCGATCCCCCTGGCTCCAAGCTCCTTTCAGGCAGTTCAGAGATCAGAAGGTCTCCCCTCAGCTCCTGTTCTCCAGGCTGAACCCCCCAGGTCCCTCAGGCGCTCCCATCACACTTGGGCTCCAGAAGGGAGCAAAACTCCAGGAAAATAGAACCACAAGCTTTTACCCCATGCTGGTTTGATTTTCCTCCTCCCAACTTCACCTACAAGTGGTGGAAAAGCAAACCAAACCAAACCCCCTCGGCAGCGCAGCCATTCCCAGCACAAACCAGCCGCTGAGGAAGCTCCTGAACCGCAAATTCGCCTCTCCCAGATCCGCCTGGCGATGCCCACTCTCCCCGGCTGTATTTAATTTGGAGCGCACAGCCAGCGCTGTGTTTACTACAGACTGTCCAGACTCATCACTCACCCAGATTCAGCGTGTGCTGAGCAGCTTTTTATCCTACAAATTACTAAGGGACCAACGCGGAGGCCCCGTGCAGCACAAAAACCAGAGATTCTGCTCCCTAATTTTTAATTTTGGGACTGCGAATGCACTTCGGACAACGTCTTCTGCTAGAGACAGCGCAAGGTGATTAAATCCCCTGCGCTGTGACACCCAGGCAACCACATACACACAACACAGCCCTTGGTGAGATCAGAGAAATAAAAAAAATCCACCCATTTTCCCCCAAAACACTCTTCCTGACAGCACCGTCTGTTTCTAAGGCAAGTTGTAACTTCTGTTTCAGCTGCAGAGCCGATAAAAAGGTTACAGGGATTTCAGCGGGGAGCAGTATTTTTATGCTGTTCTCCAAACAGCTCCAGCGTTTGTTTAACCCGCCCTCCCATGCTCCCGCCCCCACCACGGCCCGAGGCTGCAGGAATTTCGGCCTGAAAAGTTTCAGGAAGTCGAGAATGAAAATAAATAAGGGGCTGCAGGAGGAAAGTGATTTCGGGGAGGCTTCGCCTCGGGAGTTTTGGGGGATCTTCTGGGCTTTATAAGGCCTCCATTGGCTCAGCTGTGTCAAAGATCTTCTGTGTCCAGTCTTCAAAGCCTCCAGTGAAATCATTCCACGCCATTCCCCGCTCTGCAGCTCCGTCCTCTCAACGCTGCTTCACTTCTTTACTCCCAAAGATCCCCGAGGGCAGACCTGACCCCTCTCTGCTCCCCAAAGGACATTCCTGCATCAATTCAAGCTGCTGCTTTTGTCACCCGTCCTGCTCCAGGCTCCCTGGTGACCAAACCTTCAAGGCAAAACCTTCCTGCAGGCACAGCACCAACTCTACAGAACCACAGCAGAATTCTCCCGTTAACTTTGCCGCTCATTTTCCTCCAATACATTCCAGACTTTCCAACGTCACGGTTCTCCTCCAGAGAGCAGACACTATGTCCACTGCTTCCCTTTTGCGTTCAGAGAAATTGCCGTACATTAAGTTTTCTCGTTATTCTGCACATTTCTGAGCTCCAGCCCAGTGACCTCCATGGATTTTCTCAATCCGCTCTCATCCCTGCAGCTCTCCCTTCCACTCACGCCCATTTCCCTGCTTCTGTTAAAAGCAAATTGCATAAAAACATCGCCATTAGGCCACCCTGAAGCCTGAGCAGTTCTGTTTGGTCCCAGGATTGTTTAACATATGAGGAATCGGGTTTATTCCGGGGGTTTTTCAGGAAGGACGCAGGTATGGCAGAGCCAGAGGGCGTCCAGCTGCTACAGGCAGCACAATTTGCTTTGCAAATCACCTTTCTAGTGAGATTCCCGTTATTTTGGCAATGGTACAGGCAGATCAGACCCTGCCCTGCTCCGGGGCGACTCCTCTCAGCAGGGAAACTCCAGCTCCTCCGTCCCCTGAGGCGCTTCACACCATTTCCAGCATTTCCCTTTTCCCAGAAGGTCTCCCAGGTGTCTCCTCCATGGGTTTTGTTTCCAGTTCATGCCTCTTGCCCTCCAGCACAGACCAACTTTTCTTTGCCACAGCCCTTTTTGATCTTCAAACATCCACCTTCACACCCGCTCTCCCAGATCCCGAAATTCCCCCAAAATCTGTTTCTCTAACAGCTGCAACCCCTCGCTTCTCTGCCATTTCCTCCTGCTTTAGATTTCTCATTTCTTCTTGCGCTGCCCTGGCAAACGTTCTGCCGCAAACCCCGTCTCCCCCTCTCCAAACATTTCGCGACCATCCACACGTTGAACTTCCAGTGAAATCCGCAGCAAGACCCTTGATTCCCGACTCGCGATGAATTTGGGGACAGTCCCGTTCCTGGGTTCCCCCTTCCTGGGCACACTGGTCGTGTCCATCCCCGTTAATCACTCCAGCAGCTCGGTTAATCACTCCAGCAGCTCGCTAATGAGTTGGCTGATGCCTGTTATGCTGCTTTGCCCCCAAAAAGGGGGATCTGCTCCCTCCGGCAGGACGCAGCCCCTCACCTGGTTGAACTCCTCCTCAGCGTAGATGTCGATCAGATCCACCCCCTCGGACATAGTTCCAGAGATGGGACCGAGGCGAAGCGGCGAGACGGGGTGCACTGCGGGGGGAAACAGGGGTCAGTAAGGCACTGGGGACCTGCTGCATGTCCCCCCTGGTCCCCAATTTCCCTGCAGGCACCACCCCCCAGCAGCCCTTCACCCTGGGACACACCACGGGGACAACTGCCCCCTTGCTGAGGGACACCCAGGGGACAATGCGGCTCCGTTTCCCCAGACCTGACAGATCCTGGGGGGGCAACAAACCCCCTTGGGGGACAACAAACCACTTCAGGAGGCAACAAACTCCCTTGGGGGGTAACAAACACACTTGGACGGCAACAAAATCCCTCAGGGGGCAACAAACCTCCTCAGGGGGCAGCAAATCCCTCAGGGGGGCAGCAAACACACTGAGAGGGGCAATAAAATGGTTCAGGGGGCAACAAACACACCCGGGGGGCAACAAACTCTCTTGGGGGGCAAGAAACTCTCTTGGGGGGCAACAAACCCCCTCAAGTAGCAACAAACCCCCCTCAAGCGGCAACAAACCCCCCTCAAGTGGCAATCACAACCTGCCCCCCCACCCCGGGGTCCACAGCCCCCCGCGAGTGCCCGTGACCCAAATCCGGTGCCCCCCCCTCAGACAGACCCTGCCCAGCACAGAGATCCCCGGCGGGGCCCCAGCGCTGCCCGCACCCCCGAACCGCGCCGCCCCCCGGCCCAGGCCCCCCCGCCGGGGCCGTGCCCGCCATGTGTGCCCAGCGGGCCCCGGGGAGAGGTCGCGGTGTCGCGGTCCCCCCGGCCCGGCCCGTTACCGCCTGCAGGCCCCGAGCGCGCCCGCCAACCGCGCTCACCGCCAGCGCCGCGCCACGCCCCTTCCGCCCCGCGCCACGCCCCTTCCGGCCCCCGCCCGTTCGGCACCATAGAGTTGGACGGCCCTCCTGTCACAGAGCGGCTCGAGTGGAGGGTAGAGCGGCCGCGGGGGAGTCATGGCGGCGGTCGCGGTGAGGAGGGTTAATGGGGGTTATTGGGGGCGGTGGGGGGATGTGGGAAGGCGCCAGAGGCCTGGGAGAGGAGGGGAGGGCGGAGGTGAGGGAGGCCTGGGGGGCTGGAGGGGATGGGGTGGGGTGGGATGGGGAATTGGGGTTTTTCAGGGCCTGGGGAGTTGTAGAATGGGGGTTGGCGGGCTTCGGGGTTTGGAGAGGTGTGGGATGGGGGGATCGAGGGGAACAGGGCCTGGGGGGCTTTGGGATGGGGTACAGCGGGGTGTGAGATGGGGAGCTGGGGAGTTTTCAGGGCCTGGGGGGTTGTAGAATGGGGGTTTGGGGGCTGTCAGGGTCTGGAGGGCGTGGGATCGGGTTTGGGGGGGCTGTAGGGTTTGGGGGGGTGTGGGATGAGTGGAGCACGGGGAGCAGGGCCCGGGGGGCTTTGGGATGGGGTACAGCAGGGTCTGGGGGGGTTATGGGATGGGGTTTGGGGGCAGCAGTGTCTGGGGGGATCGTAAGGGGAAAATAAAAGGCAGCAGGGTCTGGGGGGGTGTGGGATGGGGGATCATGGCCAGCAAGTTCGGGGGGGCTGCATGTGCTGGGGATGTCCCCGCTGTGCTGCCGCAGCCAGGCCTGATGTCACCTACACTGTCCCTTTCCCAGCTGCGCTCTCTGCCTGGGCGGGTGCTGTGCCAGTGCCTTTTCGGGGGGGTGTCCCCACAGCGCGGCTACCGCGGGGCGTCCCCCGGGGACTCGGGGAAGGACGTGCTGGAGATCCCACTGCCCCCCTGGCAGGAACGGCCCCACGAGCCACTGGAGACCAAGCGTGCGCGGCTGCTGTACGAGAGCCGCAAGAGAGGGATGCTGGAGAACTGCATCCTGCTCAGGTGAGGGGCCCGGCCTTCTTCCTCTTCCTCCTCCTCCTCCTTCTCCTCTTCCTCACTGTCAGGGCCACTCTGTCCTGACAATTCATCCCCTGCAGACAGGGATGTACTTTCCAGGAGTGATAACATCAGCTAAGGGAGAAAGGCCCATCGATGTGAGGGTGGTTTAGCTCCTAACAATGCTACAGGTTTTTAATTAACAAGGAAAAGCCCTGGAGCGTTGCAGGAGAGAGTTTGGTGGGGTCGTGCGCAGCTGTAATCCACAATGGAGGGCGATTCAATGTTGGTTAGAGCAGGGAAGTCTGTATTGTTGAATAAACCCCCAAAAAAGCGCTGCAGAGACCAGCGCTGCCACCCGGCAGAGCCAAAGGCGTGGGGGAGCTCTGGGAGCTGCTGATGGCTGAACCAAAATCTTTTGGGAATTATCTGTAATTTCTGGGGTGTCTGGAGGAGGCAAAGCCCGTCAGGTTTTAGGAGCGGGAGTGGGACGCCAGTGCAGCTCTTCCTCTGCTCACCCGCTCTCCTCTGTCCTCTCTCCAGCCTCTTCGCCAAGGAGAACCTGAACCGCATGAGCGAGCAGCAGCTCAACCGATACGACCGGCTCATCAACGAGCCCAGTAACGACTGGGACATTTATTACTGGGCCACAGGTAAGGAGCAGGTGACCCTTGTCCTGCGCAGGGCACTGGCGCTTCGGGACATGACAGAGCTGGTTTTTTCTGCCCTTTTTCTGTTTTTCTCCCCGCAGAAGCCAAGCCCACACCAGCTGAGTTCGAGACGGACGTGATGGCCATGCTGAGGGACTTCGCCAGGAACGAGAAGAGGGAGCAGCGGCTGCGGCAGCCGGACCTGGAGTATCTCTTTGAGCCGCCCCGCTGATTCGGGGGGTCACCTGCTCCCTCCCTGTCCCCTGGGGCAGAGGAGGGACAGAAACACAGATGCTGCCACCCTCCCTGTGACTCTCCTCCTCATCCTCCTCCTCCCTCGGACTCAGGACACGGTGAATAAAGCCGTGGCTGCTGCTCCTGCTGCGTTTTCAGTGCTTTGCTCTTTGTCACATCAGGATTTGGGCGCTCAGGGGTCACTGGCACGTGCCAGCTCACTGCTGTCCCCACCTCCTACCTGTCCCTTTGAAACCCTTTTTCTGGGGACCCACAGGAGGTGGCCCCACACTTAGAGGGACTGTGATCCCCCCACAGGAGGTTGGAGTGGGACATCCTGCTCCCCGGTGACATGTCACCGCGCCGGTTACCAGGAGACGGTGCCTGCGGGGACATTCCGCAGCCTCGGGGAGCTGCTCGGGGACAGCCCCGCCATGGCGTCCGTCTGTCCCTTTGTCCATCCCCGTCCCCGTGTTAAGCTGCGATCCTCGGCGAGGGGACAAGCCGGGGGCAGCACCGACATCATGAACTTCTACGCCACGACCTACGGGCTGGCTTACGGTACGGGAGTCCCGAAGGACTCCCCAAAACCAGGGGAGGCTCACTCCCAGGCTGAGCCCCCCTTGTCCCTGCTGTCCCCCAGGCCAGCCGTGTTTCCATCCCCGCCTCGGCCACCACACCGGCGCCGGCTTCGTGTCCAACTACCGCTCGGACGTCCCCTCCCTCCTCCGCTCGTGCGGCACCGCAAAGGGGTACGTACCCCCACACCGGGGCGGGGGACAAGTTTTGGAGCCCCTTTGTCACAGCTGTGTTGGCCTTGTCACAGCCAGGACAGTGTCTCGGCCACCACTGAGCACTTCCAGCCCCACTGGCACCTCGACGGCCGTGGCCTCCTGCCGCGGCACCTGCACCAGCCACCGAGCGGGTACCACCAGGAGTGTCCCCCCTGCTGCCTCTGCGCTGGGGGGGTGAGTCCCCAGCACAGGTGGCATCACCAGGATGTCACCAAGTCACCTGGGGAGCGTGACAGCGGCTACACTGAGCCAGGTAGGAGTTTGGGAGGGTTGCTGGCCCTGGGGACAGTTCTGTCCTCAGGAGGGTTTGGGGGTCCCAGGGACAGCTCTGTCACCAAGAGGGTTTGGGGGTGTTGGGGGTCTCGATGCCAACTTCAGCACCAGGAGGGTTTGGGGGAGATCGGTGGCCCCAGGGTCAGCTCTGTCCCCAGGAGGGTTTGGGGGTGGGGGGGGGGAGGGCCCTGGGTCAGCTCTGTCCCCAGGAGGCTTTGGGGTGTCAGTGGCCCCAGGGACAGCTCCAGCGCTGGGGGGGCATCCTCCTCTGTGTCACTCATCCTTGTGACCCCCCAAACACAGGGGGACAGGCTGTCCCCAGTGCCATGACAACAGGTAACGCCGTGGCTGGCTGTGGGGTTGGGGACAGGGCTGGAGGACGGGGCTGGGGACAGGGGGTCTCCCTCCCCATTTTTTCCCCACAGATATCCTACAGAAAATGACCATTGGCGCCACGGAGCCATCAGGCTTCACCAAGGCCTTCCCAAGGGGTGACAACGTCCTGCCAGCCCTGTCAACCCAGCCCGTGAGTCCCCACCCCGCCATGTCCCTTGTCCCCACCTGCCAGCCCCCCAAATCTTCTCTACACCCCAGGGGACACTTTTTTTCTCCCACAGCTCGGTGTCAGTGTCACCAAAACGGATTATCTGCCCTCTGTGCACAGCCGCGTAAGCAGGATGAGGGGTGGGGACACGAGGCAGGGCTGGGGGACAGGCAGGGGACACTCCTGTCACACCTCTGTCCCCTTGCAGGGTGATGAGACACTCCCAGAGTTGTCAGGGCGCTCAGAGCGAGGCAGCGGCTTCACCCAGGAGGTGCCGAACTCCCTGGGCACGGTGGTGAGCAGGACCCCCCCGTCCCACTGCCTTGTCCCCATGTCCCCTCCCCATCCTCACTCACTGTCCCCAACGCAGGACTTGCCCGTGGTGGGTGACGCCGTCTGGTTCGTGTCCCGAGGGCTGCGGGCACCGCGAGGGACACAGGACAGGCTGCTGGGACAGCAGAAGGCTGGCAGGATGGTGGGTGCAGATGTGGCCCTGTCCCCACCTCTGTCCCCTTACCCAGCAGGGACATCCCCATCCGTGTCCCCATCCCTGTCCCCCCAACCCCTCTCCATCCCCCAGGAGCCATCGGGTTTCACCACCAACAACGGCCAGTACGTGCCCCCCCATGCCACCGTGTCCCCCGCAGCGCCAGGTGAGTTTGGGTTGACCCTGGGACTAGGGCTGTCATTGCCCCGGGGGGAGCGGGTCCAGCCCCCTCACCCCGTTTCTCCCGGATTTTCCAGCCCGGTGCTGGCGGGACCCAAACCTGACAGCCAGACCTGTGGGGGGGATCCAGCCCCAGCGCCCCAGCGGCTTCAGCACCAACAACCACCCCACTGGGGTTGGGGACAGCGGTGGCCAGCCCCCCGGGTGACACCAGTGGCATCTCAGGGGCCACAGTCTCACCAGTAGCCCCCAGTTCTTTGGGGAACCCCAGTTCTTTGGGGACCTCCCCAGTCCCGGGGAGCACACAGAGAAATAAAGGCTGAGAATGATCTTCCTGGGCACAATGTCATTGTCACCTCTGCACCCCCACATCCCTCATTTTGGGGGTACCTGCACCCCAAAGCTGGCAGGAGGATTTTGGGGGGGTGGTGCCACCTGGCCAGCAGCCACTGGGGGGCTGTACAAGCCCGGCTTTGTGTCACTGGCCGTGGGATGACACAGCTGGTTTGTGGCAGGGGACAAACTGGGTGGGGGGACAACAGGGAGAGGGGAGGAGAAGGAGCCCCCCAGGCTGTCTGCAGGGTGGGATCACTTGGGGCGACAGGGTCACAAGGTCCCTCCCTGGCCATGGGGTGTGACATGGCACCGGGGGGGGGTGGCTGTGTTGCGGGGTGGGACACCCCGCAGCACCTCCTGGAGGGTCCCACGGGAGATCACGGCGGGACCCCCGGACCAGCCCAGCGCTGGGGGAGATGCTGATGGTGGGTGGGTGGGGCATGGGTGGGGCAGGGCGGGGCAATAATTTGCCAGGGTGGGGCATGGGGGCGTGGCTGGGCGGGACGGGGGCGTGGCAACCGCTCAGGTGCCGAGAGGGGGCGTGTCTCCCGCTGCCAGGCCCCGCCCCCGCGCTCCCATTGGCTGCGGGCAGTTGCCGCGGCAACGGCGTGGGCCCCGCGGCGGGGATGGGGAGCGGCGGCTCGGCGGGGCTGGCGGCGGCCGAGGGCCCGGAGGGTACCGAGCAGCGGCTGGAGGTGCGGGGGGGCCGGGTCCCGCCGGCCTTGTGGGCACAACGGGGCTTACGGAAGCTTTACCTGAGCGGCGCGGGGCTGCGGGAGCTGCCGGCCGAGCTGGGGGCCCTGCGGCACCTCCGCACTTTGGCCCTGGACGGGAACGAGCTGCTGGAGGTGCCCGAGGCCGTGTGCCGCCTGCCCCGCCTGGCGCACCTCTACCTGGGCCGCAACGGGCTGCAGGGGCTGCCGCCCGCCTTCGCCCGCCTGCAGAGCCTGCGCTGCCTCTGGCTGGAGGGAAACTTCCTCGCCCGCTTCCCCCGCGCCCTCCTGGGCCTGCCCGAGCTGCGCAGCCTCCAGCTGGGCGACAACCGCCTGGCCCACCTGCCCGCCGCGCTGCCCCGCATGGCCGGCCTGCGAGGGCTCTGGCTCTACGGGAACCGCTTTGAGGAGTTTCCCCCCGCCCTGCTGCGCATGGGTCACCTCCGCGTCCTCGACCTGGACCGCAACCGCATCGCCCGCTTCCCCGACCTGAGTGGCCTCGCTGCCCTGCGCCTCCTCTCCTACGACCACAACCCCGCGCGGCAGCCGCCCTGCGTGGGGGACACCGTCCGGCTGGTGGGCGACGGGGCGCAGGAGTTCATGGAGGCGCGGCAGGAGCATCTGCAGAGTCTGCAGCGCCGGGAGGAGGAGGAGGAGGAAGGCACCGAAGCCCTACCGGTGGCCCCCGGGGACAGCTCCCCGCTGCTGGAAAACGGGGACGGCAGCTTTGCAGCCCTGCCGGGCTCCCCGGGGGAAACATGAGCCACCAGGCTGCAGCCAGACGCCCTCAGGGATGCATGGCAGAGGGATGAGGATCCCTCACTGCCCTCCCAAGGACTCCCAGCTAGAGCTGGGGAAGAAGGAGGCTCATAGCCTCCACGCGAAGGAAAACGAGGACCAGCATCTCCCAGTTGAGTCAGCAAAGAGCTGCCACCTGGATCTGCACCGCTGGGATCCACAAGCCCACCTCAGAGCATCCTATGTAACCGCAGGGTGCCTTGCATGGGGGGAAACGGCCCCCTGCCCTGACGGGTGACCCCACAGACCCTGCCTTGCCTGCTGGACAGGCCTCACGGTGCTACCGAGAGCCCGGTGTCCCCAGGATGCCAGCCCACGAGCACAGGGACCTGCCTACCACTGCCTCCGCGTGCGCCCTTTGCTCCTGGCTCCGTGTGCCAGGACAGGAAAAAGCAGTGACTTTCGCATCTGCCCCACACAGATCCCATCACCCTGAAGAGCAGCAAGGTTTGAGAGTGAAGACACAGATCCCTTCTCACCCCCGAGACCCCCATTCTGCCGCTGGAATTGGGCTGGGGAAGGAGCCCACGGAAACTCCACCTGGGCACAAGCCCATCTCAAACCTGGAAAGGATTTTGCCTCTGTACGGGAAGAGGAGCAGCTCTCCTTGCTCCAAAATGGGCACTTATCCTTCCTCTTCCCCTCCCTGAGCTCTGTTTGCACCAAACTCAAGCAATAAAAAAGCACAAACCCAAGAAAACCTGGTGTGAGAGAAAGGTGATGGGCTCTGTTCTCCGGGGGGGCTGTGGCTGGGAAGGGGGGCTGTTCGGGAACTGCTGGCAACGCAGCGACATATCCTGGTGCAAAACCACCAGCTCCTCTTATTTTTAAGACGCCAGGGAGCCCCGTTTCCCTCCACCCAGCTCCCGCTCTCTGCTGAGGCACCCTAGTGCTGAACGCTCCCTCCCAGGGCTGGGGTTTGTCGGAGGTTTCAGACCGCGCATCCGCTTTGCATCGCAAGGGCTTTGGGTTTGGGGGCTGGGAGGCAGCCAGCACTCCCGCCACATCCTCTCCCACACTCACGAGGCGTTTTTCCCCCCCCTCCTTGCTCTGCAGCGGGAACCGCAGCTATTTTAGACGCGCTGGAGCATCCTCGTCCGCGGGATGTGCGGAGTGGCTGGTGAAGCTCTTGCCTTTCCAGCGGTAACGAGGCCCCGTTTCCATTCCCGCTTGCGGAGGGTGGGTCCCAAACCCACCCAAGCTCAGGAGGAGCTCGGCTCGCTGTCCCCGCTCGGGTTTGGGGACAGGCCTTCGGTCCCTCCTGCCACCTGGGCAGCCTTCGCTGTGGTGGTTTGTAACGGGCAGAGCATCCTGGTACAGGGCACCCTGGGGTGCACCCCATCGATCCAGGGTGCTGCTGCTTTGCCTGGGGAGACGCTGCCGCTAATTAGCAGGTAGTTAGCCATCGCCCAGTGGGGTGCTGGCCCTGGCAGAGAGCCCTGATGATAAGCAAGACGCGCATTTCTGCCTGGCACAACCTGGCTGCTGTCACCTGCTCCATGCAGACCCCTGCCAGACCCCCAGGACAAGGCGTGCAGGTAGCCCTGGGTGTCACCACACTGGCCCCACTGCCAGCGCCCGATCCAGAAGCTCTGACACCCTGAGAAGCAGCTCCCTGCAGCCTTTTCCCACCCCTGTGTTTCCCACCCTGGCTGGGTGAAGGAGCTGGGCTGGGGTCTGTGGCACCGGTGACAAGCGGCACAGTGACGTGGGGACCAGGAGCTGCCGCAATCAGCAGAAACCTCACACATTTCTACTCCGCACGAATATTTTTGGGGCGTTGCTGGAGCCCCGGCAGCCAGCAAGGCGTGTGCGTAGCGTGCATCATCCATACGTCTGTCTCTATATATATCCCTGCCCACTCGCGCAGCCCCGCGTCGCAGCCGTTTGTGGCCTCGCCGGGATCACGCTGCGATTCCCATCTGCTCCCGCCGGCCGCAGGGACAAAGGGACAGGCTCGGGGGTCACTGTGGCTCTGGCCGGTTCCCCCAGATCGCTGCACGGAGCCACGAGGATTCTTATTTTCGCTGCTTTCAACATGCAGCGCGATAAGAGAAACGCAGCTCTGATGTGACAGCCCAGATAGCAGCCAGGCACAGTGACACCGGTGCTGTTGGTGGCTTGTTGCTGCCAAAATCTCCAGATTTGGCTCACCTGGACATGAACCAGAGCCTGAACAGGTTGGAGCAGCAGTGACCTGACCTCTGCTGGGACACGGGAGCCTGGCAGGGGACAACCTTGTCCCCTTCTGTCCCCCACTGCCAGGAGCCGCTGAGGATCTGGAGGGACACAATCCCAGGCACGGAAGACACGGCTCTCCTGCCATCCCCGCGTTTGGAGTTTCTTTTATTTATTCAAGACCAGCATTGGTTTAATTATTTAAGAGCCACTCGAGCCACTGAGGTGCCAGCCACGTGTCCCCTGCCTGCCCAGGACACTGTCCCCGCTCCAGAGCCATATCCCAGTCTCAGTCCCTGTCCCCATGTCGCCCCCCAGCGACCCAGCCCAGACCCCCCCAGCCCCGTTGGGATAGACACTCACCCCTCTGTCCCCGCTCTGCCACCCTCACTGGCTGTGTCACCTGGGGCAGCATTGTCCCCCAGGGCTGGGGGTCCCCAAAGCCCCTGTGGGGAGCCCAAGGGAGGGTCACACACCCCTCCTAGGAGCCACCTCAAGAGACAGCTGCCTGCTAGGGCTGCCCTTAATGAACCCTCATTAATTACCCTCGTTAATTGCCCACATTAGCAGGTCCAGGTGGCTTTCCTTGTCCCCTCCTTTTGCAGGGAGTGTTCCCCTCCCCATCCTTTCCAGCACGTGTCCCCTTCACCAGGGGGTCTTTGAGCATTATCTGTCCCAGTGTCCCCCCTCCTTGTGCATGTTGTGGGGGGGATGCTCAGTGCTGGGGGATGCTCAGCCAGGTGCAGGTGACACTGCGAGCCCCCCCGGCCCACAGTCCCTGCAGCCACAACTGTCAGGGGACCGCAGGATCTGTCCCCCGCGCCCCCCCCGGCCCAGAGACGAGGCGCAGTGGCAGTTACTGACTGTCCTTTATTACCGAGAACAGGGGCTGCCTCCAGAAAACGAGGGGCCCCGCTCCCCAAAAATAGGATTCTGCAAAGAAGGCGCCCCAACCCTCGCGGCCCCCCAGCCCCCCCGGCCTCTGCTGCTGTTATTGGAAAAGGGGGGGACTGGCCACAGCCCCCCCCACGCAGCAAAGCCACCAGCAGCAGGGTGACATCGCCGGCCGGGCACCCCCTCGCCGGCTGGTCCGGGCTTTTGTCTTTTTTCATTTTATTTATTTATTTTTTTTAATTTTTTTTGGTCTTTTTTTCCTGTATTTTACACACCAGTTGGATGTTACTGTCACATGAAGAAGAGAGATACCTGAACAAGATAACGGCTAAGAGCTCTAGAGTTAAAAAAATGAACACACGAGGCCCCGGGGGAGCCAACCGCAGACAAGAAATCCTTCCTGGGGGAGAGGGGGTGACCGAGGGGCCGTTTGGGGACACCCACCTTGGCACACAGCCCCCCCAGTTTGGGGGGACCCCAGCACAACCCGCTGTAGTGCCCAGCTTTGGGGTGCCCCCCTCCCCAGGCGTGTAAATCTCTTCTTTTTTATGTTAAAAAAAAAAAAGAGAGAAAATGATAAAAATACAAATGTCCCTAAAAGCATCAGTTATTACTGTAGTAGCAGTAGTATGACTTCTCTCCAGATTGTCCAAAATTGGCTAAAGAGGGACTGGGGGGGCCGGCGAACCCCCGTGGGACGGTCCCGCTGTCACCGTGTCCCCAGGTAGCTCGTCCCCCGGGGCGCTGGGGATGTCCCCATCGGTGGGAGAAGGGACAAGCACCCTGGGGACTTTTGGGGTGTTCTGGTGCGGGATCCCCCCCCGTGGCGTGGAGAAAACCCCATGGGGGTTCAAGCAGGTGCCCCCCCCAGCACCCCGTGTCCCCACGCAGTCCCGTGGGGTGGCATTAATGCTCGTGGGGACGCACATGCCACCGGCTGGGACACGCTGTGGCACAGGGATGAGGGTGACAGGGTGACACACTAAAACCGGGCTGTACACAGCCCCGCCAGGGGACAGCCCGTGGTCTCGGCGGCACCCAGGGGCTGTGGCTCGGTGGCACCCAGCGGTGGGGTGTTGGTGTCCTCGGTGTCCTCCCCGCGGGTGCGGGAAGGGTGACAGGTGGCGGGTGCCATGGGGACAGCAGGAAGACTGAGGATGGGGGACCCTTGGCCAGGGGAGGTGGCTCCGTGCCCGTGGGCACCCGGTTGCCTCCGGGCTCGCTCTGGGTGTCCCCATGGGTGGCCGTGTCCTACCTGAGATGGCTGCGGAGGTGGCAGCACCCACCTGTCCCCTCCTCCCGGAGGGCTCGGCCAATGTCCCTCCATCCAGAGGGGCACGGGGACACCCCGGGAGCCGCCTCGGGGACACACAGACATTGGCCACCACGTCCTCGCCTCGTGCCAGTCCTGGTGGAGCAGCTGGACACCAAGTGGCATCGGTGTCACCTGCTGGGGATGGGCAGGGATGTGTCACATCCCACCCAAGTGCTGCTGTGGTCCTGTCAGAGCCGCCGCTGACCCCCCCACAGCGCAGGGCGGTGGGGACGATTGACCACATCCGTCACCCCCCCAAGTCCCTGTGTCCCATAGGGCTCCCAGGTGGGTCTGTCCCCACTCCGGGGACCCCCTGCCCTGGGGACCAGGCAGGAGGGGCTGGGAGAGGCTGATGTAGACACAGGGGGTGGCCCAGGGGATGTCACCTCCCCAGCATGGGGACGTCACCTCCCCAGGATGGAGAACATGGGACTATCCCCCAGGGACCCCAGCGCTGGGCACAGGGCTCATGGGGGGTCCCAGACTAGCCCCCCAGTGCCTGGGTCACCTGGGGATGCTCAGTGTCCCCCCGGGGGCTCAGGGACCATCCCCTGCGGGGACATGCCCGGGATGGGGGCAGGATGGGGGGGTCCCCATGGAGGAGGTGAGCCCGAAAATGGAGGTAAAGCATCGAACCCGGCTGAAGGCAGTGCACTAACGAGCCCGCTTTGGCTAACGAACTGTGTCATGGCTTCCGATCCCAGAGGGCCCAGGGAAGGGGGCTGTCACCCTCCCCCCCTCAAGGTGTCCCCCACCTCGGGGCGGCTCGGGGAGGGCAGAGGGGACAAGACAGGGCACGGGGGGCGGGGGTCCGTGGCCCCGGTTGGGTGACACTGACGGCTCGGAGAGGTTTTATTGAGCTGAAAAAAGGGGGAGATATTAGGGGGGGGACCCTCTTGCACCCACAGCCTGGTCCCCCTGAAATGGGGGGGGCAGAGGGGCTCCCAGGGCTGGAAGCACTCGCAGAAGTCCTGCCCGGTGGCGGGGATGGGGACAGGGAGGTCATTGCTTCTGTCACCCTCCTCGGCTGGGGGTCCTGGCTGGGTGTCCCCCAAATCCCCGTGATGGCGAAAGGAGAAAGCGGGGGGCTTGGGGGACTCCGTCCCCCTCCTACCGCCGGGTCCCCACGAGCCACTGTCCCACCGGTCCCTCGGCTCCTCGGAGGGGTGACGGGGGCCGGGTGGGAATTGGGGGACCCCCCCACAGTCTTGGGGTGCTCAGGCCTTCAGCTGGTGCCACTGTGCCACGGCCTGCCGGGGCCGGGCGATCATGTCCTTCCAGTGCTTCACCTCCCCGGGGCCGCTCTTCCAGGACAGGTAAATCTGTGGGGACACGGCAGCACCTCGGACCCAGCCCCCCTGGCCCATCCTGCTCCCTGGAGCTGTCACCTTTGTCCCCAACCTCCTCCTTCCCCGCTCCCCTGGTGCGTGGCATCATCCCCACGCTCCTTTTATCCATGGATTTTCCATATGGTGATGGAGAAAAACACGTGTGCCAGACCTTCCTACAGCTCAGGGAGCCGGTGCCGCTGCTTTGGCTTAGTGGATCGCTGCTAATTATGCAATTAAGAGTGATTAGGAGGCTGCCGGCCATCGCGTGAAGGGCACGCTCCTCTCCTCCGGCTCCACCACCAGCAGCATCGCTTTGCTCTCGCACCATTTTGCTTTTGCACCATGATGGTCCCGGCAGCTTTAATGCAAAGCGGAGACATCGTGGGCACCATCGGTCTGTCCGTCTGTCCAGCCCCCCGGCTGGCGTTGGGCTTGTGCCACTGGCGACATCCCATCTGGGATGCCGACACCTTGTCCCCCTCCCCGGTTTATCCCAATTTACGTGTTTTGCATGATTACGGCGCAGCATTTGGGGCTCATTGACTGCGGTGAGCGCTAATAACGGAGATTACCACGCTCGTTTGTCATCGTTACCCTAACGAGCGGAGAGTGGGATGGATTTAATGGAAATCAGATCCAGAGGGGATGGATGCCTCCGCTCCTGTCATGGGGAGGTGGTGGGTAACACCGGCACGGGGACAGGGCTGGTGGTGGACGTGGACCCTGGGGACTCCCAGCTGATCCCCACAGCCTGTGCCTGCTCTCCTGCCCAGGATGGTGCCACCACGGAGGGGACTTCAGCAATACCTGGACCCCCAACACACAGAAGCCACCAGGGACTTTGAATTTGGCCTCATTATAGATTTTTGGCAGGTTGGAGCTCCCTCCAGCGCAGGCCAGGTCCCCACCATCCTCCACCTTCATCTCCAGCTCGAGATGGCCCCGGTCACCACCAACCAGGGACCCGGCTGTCCCCCAGCTGCCACCCCTCAGCAGGACACATCTGTGGGTCCCACCACCACGCAGAACGCACCTTGCCGATGACATCGTTGCGGCTCAGCCTGTCCTTGTCCATGACGGTGATGACAATGGTGGTCTCGCGCAGCCGCTCCGTGGGGATGTCGAAGGCGAAGGACTCGTTGAAGACGGGGTTCAGGCACCGCTTCATCACCACCGTCTTCTTCTTCTCCACCCGCTTGTCCTTGTACATCAGCCACACCTTCACGTAGGGGTCTGGGGGGGACAGGAGCTGCTCTCAGCCCCGGCTGGGCCTCGGGCAGCCATGGCCGGCGTGGGGGAGTCACGGCTCGTACCTGATGTGCCCCCGATGTCCATGGCTTTGAGGTTCCGCGCTTTGATGATGTTCACCACGATGGAGTTGGCCGAGGGGTTGTAGCACAGCGACAGCAGCAGCTCCCCACGGCTTCCCTGTGGGACCCACGGAGGCCCTTAGGTGGGCACCCCAAAAAAACATCCCCCCTCGTGCTGCAGCACCCAGCCCGAGCCCTGATGTCCCACCACAGGACTGGGGTGCTGGGCTGAGACCCTCTCGAGCTGTCGCAAGGGGGGACTTTGGGGCTGTACACAAAATCAGAGCAGGAGGACACAGGGCCATCCCCAGTGGGACATTTTCTGGTCTTGCTGGAGGCAGGAGAAAAAGAAAACTTTTCATTTTAGATCTACCTGAACCAGCTCTTTTTGACCCCAAATGAGACACTCACTTTGGGCTACTTAGTGCCTTAATATAAAGATTTGGGAAGAGAAACCTCTCCGTTAGATAGCGAACCTTCTTGCAAAGCAGAAAATGTCCCTGTTGGGGCAGCAAGAGGATGGGACACCAAGGGGACAAGGGGTGGCCTCCCCTCGAGGGCTGTCCCCAGGGGGTGGCAGGGGGACCCTTACACTGCCATCACTGCAGGGCTTCAGATCCTTCCAGAAGGTTTGCATCTGGGTGAGGTCCACCTTGTTGAGGGGGATGGACACCTCCCCGATGGGGTCGTTACGGCTGAAGCGGTCATAGTCCAGGACCTGGAGGTACAGCACCCGTTGCACCACCTTCTCGTAAGGGAACCCTGTGCCGGAGATGAAGGTGATGAGGATCCATCATCATCATCACTGTGGCCATGGTGAGCAGCACACAGTGCCCGTGCTGATGAGGAGATGTTGGTGACAGGCAGTGGATGGGCAGAAGACAGCATGGGACACTTCTTGTGGCCTCGGGCCACCATGGTGGCTGGTAGCAGATTAATTCCCTGTGTGCACTCGCCCAGGGGTGCCTGCTGGGGGGAGAAGGAGCCTCCTCCCATGTCCCTTTTATGGGACACAGAGCAAACTCCTTCAACTTGGCCTTGATGGCTTAGCCAACCCGTCTCATCACCAATGGCCACCACATTGGCCAACCCATCTCATCACCAATGGTCACCCTGTTGGCCAACCCATCTCATCCCCGATGGGTCGGCCAACTCATCTCATCACTGACGGCCACCACATTGGCCAACCTGTCCAATCACTGATAGCCACCACGTTGGCCAACCTTTCTCATCTCTGATGGCCACCATGTTAGCGAAGCTGTCTCATCACCAATGGGCACCACGTTGCAAGCTCAAGCTGAGCTGATCCAGCCCAGGAGGGAGGACAGAGGATCTCACAACAGCTCCACTCCCACCCCAGTCCACTCCAGTCCATCCCAGCCCCTACCTTCAAAGAGGAAGGTCTCGTTCCAGTGTGGGTTGAGGTTCTTCCGCTTCACCTTGGTCTCCAGCTTGTGCTTCTTGTCAGGGAGCAGGTAGATCTTGACGAAGGGGTCGCTGGTGCCGCTGAAGTCCTTGGCTGGCAGCTCCTGTGCCTTCATGATCTTGACGGTCAAGGTGGACTCCTGGAAGTTGTAGCCGACGCTGAACTGGATGCGGCCCAGGTTCTCCCGGCTGATGCCTTCATGGGCCTCGTCATCCTCGGAGCCCGGGGAGAGCTGTGGCGGGGGGACAAAGCGGGTGAGCGTGGTGCAGGGGACCACCAGTGGGGTCTGCACACCCCTCTCCCCCCGCCCTGTTTTGGAACCCAAACTCGGTTCACAAAAGCACCCGACCCCTGTCTGTCAGAAGGCATCAGCCTCTTCCCATTACCGCCATCGCCTCGGATGACTCCTGGCTCCGTGCCACGCGTCCCGGGGACGGGGAAGCGCCAATTAGCCAAATTCCTCCTGACAGCCCGTCCCTCATGTCTCCGGCACCACTCGCTCGCGGGGGGACGGCTGCGTCACCCCGGCTGTGCCACTGCGGTGCCCGGCTGTGATGGGGACGCGGCAGAGCAGGCTGGGATGTGCCGGAGCACTTGTGGCACATGGAGGAGCCGGGGGGATGTGAGGAGATGCCCAGGGTGGGATGTCACCCCTGGGGACCCCGTCCCATCACCCACCATCAGCATCTCGCTGGTCAGGGAGTTGACCAGGTCGGAGACGGAGGAATGTGGCTCCGTCTTGCGGTCGGACTCATCTTGCGGTGGCTGCCCCGGCACCGGCGCCGTGGTCACCGCCTTGCCGCTGGCTGGCAACCTGCGGAAAGAGAGGCAGAGCCTTAGGGGAGAGGGGACAGAGCCGAGGGGACAGCGAGGGGCAGCATCCTCTCCTGGCGGGGACACAGGCAGAGCCGGGCTGCGGGGACACCCGGGGATGTGCCACCGGCAGCTGTGTGGCACCGGCTGTGGCCACCAGCCTCCCGGCACAGCTGGTTCTGGTTCGGTGCCAGCCAGTCCCCTGTGGGATGTCACTCCAGAGCACGGCAGCGGGTCCCATGCCCCGGCCACGTCCCACTCCCCATGGCCACAGAGCCCATGGCGATGTCACCGGCAGCCACCTGGCCCTGTGGTGACCCGGTCCCCACCAGCACAGCTCCTTCCTGCCCCGGCACAGAGCTGACCCATCGGTGCTTCATGCTGTGGCGTGGCTTTGGTGCCCCGGTGCTAACCCCCCCTTTCCATCTGCCATCGAGCACCGTCGGTGCCCCTGTTGTCCCCACACACCCCAGTTCTCACAGCCGGGGCTTGGGGACAGCCACGCTGGTGGCCACGGTGCCGCGGAGGGGGCAGCTGGACACAGCAGTGATGGAGACGGGTGGGCACACGCCGGGGCCACGCTGCCACCATGCACAGGGGACAACAGGGGACACGTGGCGGCAGGGATGGGGGCAGCCCTGGGTGGCTCTAGAGAGACCCGAGAGCGGAGGGGATGCGCACACAGACAGGCACCTCACGATGCACCCCCCTGCGCCGAGACACGGTGACGAACCAGCAGACGGACCAAGGGGACACACACACCATGGCAGGTGGCACGTTGGTGGCACAGCCCCAGCAAAGCCACAACGCATGCCACGAGACACCCACCGACACGCCAAGCACACGCCAACGGGGACATGTCGGGGGGACCTGGGGACGATGGGGACAGAAGCGCACCCACACACACACGTCCCGGCGGGATGGCACCGGGGAGGACCGGAAAGCCCGAGGTAGCTGGGGAAGCAAAATCAGGTTAAAACCAGCACAAATGCAGGTGGCGGCGGGACCCGCTGGGTGAGGAGGTGCCGTGGAGCCGTGGGTGCCGGCGGAGGTCACGGACAGCGAGAAAAAGAGAGAGCGGGAGAGAGCGAAGAGAGAGGAAGAGGAGCGGCATCATCCAGCGCCGGCCTGCGGGGAGGGAACCGCGAGAGAGGAGCGGGATGGACGGACAGACAGACGGAAAGTCGCTGGGACGGGAGACACACCGAAGCGCCGGGCTGGAGCCGCCGGGGACGGGCTGGAAGGAAGAAGCTGAGAAACAGGGATGGAGGAAACGTGTCGAGGAAGAAGAGCGGGAGGGTGGGCAGGTGGGAGCAGGGGGGGCCAGAGCCGGCTGAACCCCCCAATGTCCTGTGTCCCCCATGGGGACGGGGAGCAGGGTGGGGACATGGAGGCGAGGGGGCCATGCGTGCACCAGGACGGGGTTTTCGGGCCAGCGAGCTGGGGGGAAGCGGGGAGCAGGGTCTTGCCGCGGCATAGCCACCCAACCCCATGCCCCATGTCCTCAAGCCCCATGTCCCCATGCCCTCATGCCCCATGTCCCCATGCCACGGCACAGCGGCCGGTGTCCCCAGCAGGGACCAGCCACGCAGCGCGACTCCGGGAAAAGTGCTAAAAGATGGAGTGAAACCAAAGCTGAGTGGGGTAAAAATAGCCAAGAACGGTGCCAGTTCATTAACACGCCAAGTTTCGCGCCTCCTCCTCGCTCTGGAGGGGACTGACACCCCCGTCCCGGCAGCGGGGGGACCCTCTGCCCCCCCGGCCCCAGTGCCGGTGTGGGATGCGCTGCGGAGGCTTCAGCACCCCAGGAAAGCGGGGGGCAGCCGGAGGCTTGCTTGGAGGAGAAGGGGGGATGATGTGTCCCCCCAAGCTTGTCACACTTGCTCTGCCCCCCATCAGCCTTGGGGCTCGAGGACATGCCACCGCAGGGACATCCCTGTGTCCCCGCCGGGCTAGGGGTGGTGGCGACATGCGTCGGGATGGGACACGGCTCAGGTGGCATCATCGGGGGGGTGTCCCTGAGCCTGTCACCCCCTTGTCCCCCTGCCCTGCGCCCTGCTCCCGAGCATGTGTCCCCCCCCAACATGCAGCCAGGGTGGGGGGGATGGCAGGAGAGGGAGGGCGGGGAGGGAGGAGGAAGGGATGGGGGGGTGTCCTCTCGGTGTCACCGCTCCGGTGGCAGAACGGTGGGGCGCTGCAGATGTCACCGTGCCCCGCTGGGCCACCCTGTGCCGCTCCAACCTTCGCACTCCACCTCCTCTTCCTCCTCCTCCTCCACCCTGGGTGAAGCCCTCGTCTCCTCCTCCTCCTCCTGCGGGACTGTCCTTGTCCCTCGCTCATACCTCTTGTCCCCCTGAGTGTTCGGCTGGTTGGGCGGCTGCGTCCCAGCGGGTTGCAGGTCAGGGATATTGGCAAAGTCATCTTGTTCTGAGAGTCCCAAAACCAGCGATAACACCACCATCCGGCCTTCCCTGCCCGGGGCGGCCCCGCCAGCAGTGGGAGAGAGAAAGAAAGAAAGAAAGAAAGAAAAAAAGAAAAAAAAAAGAGAAAGAGGAGAACAGCATCAGGCAGGGAACCGGCAGGAGCAGCGGCAACCTGGGGTCCCTGTGACAGCGAGGGGACCCCGGCTCTGGCCACCGACCCCTGCGCAGGAGACAATGTCCAGGATGGGTACAAAAGGCTGTGGGGACAAAGGTGCCAGCGCCGGTGACCCGTGGGTACCACCACCCCATCCTCCACCAGTCCAGGATGCTGCGGTCCTGCCGAGGGGGAAAAAAGTGCCTGGAGGGGCTGGGGACAAGGGACAGCATGAAGGGAACAAGGTCCCAGCGTCCTTCCCTGGAGGAAGGTGCCACGGACGAGGGTCTTTGCTGCTGGCGCAGCCTCCGCTGGGGCCCGTAACCGCATTTACACTGCGGCGCCAGGGAGGGCAAAGAGAGGAAAGAGCCAAAAGCGAAGTTAATGGCTTGGGCAAGCGGTGGTGGTGAACGCCAGCGGCTCCTTGGTGGGGAAACCACTGCCGGCTCGGCACGTCCCGGCTCTGCGGCTGCTCCCCCCCGTAATTAAAGCGGGAACCAGCATTGGTGCTGGGTAAACAGGGAGGAACGTGGCCCTGGGGATGGGTAATGAGCCGCGCTGCGACACGAGGACGTGGCAAATGGAGCTGGCGAGGAGACGCTCGGTGGGAATTCAGCAGCAGGAGCTGGGGCGGGGAGCCGAATTTGTGTCCCCAAGGGTTTTTTCTGCCTCACCCCGATGCAGAAGGTGCTGCGCTGGCCCAGCAAGGGCAGGATCAGGCCTGTCCTCCCCACCCTGAACACCAGCAGCAGAGCCGGGACTGAACATCCCCTTTCTTGGGGTGCTGGGGGGCAAACAGAGGCTGGAGAGAGCAGGAGGACCCCGGGGAGGACAGGAGCAGCTCTACGGAGGAGTGACAATGTCATGTGCCGAGGAACAGGGGACTCGGCTCAGTCCTTGGCGTTTGAGGTTTGCGAGGCAGCGCTGATATGGAGATGGGGTTAAGCCAGATTAAAGATCACAGGGGCGGAAAGCAGCCTGACAGGCAGCGATACGGGGACAACAGACAGTCACCCTGTTGGCAAAGCTGCCCCCCCTCCTCCTCCTTGGGACAATGTCACTGCTTGGGGACCATGCCGGTGGCCACCCCATGGGCTGGGACATCCCTGCGCTCCCTGGGGACCGAAGGGAGCACCCACACCAGCCAGTGATCTGCAGCAAAGTTGCGGGGCAAAGCAAGTTGGGGGGAGCACGGGAGACCCTTCTGGGGCTTGGGAGCCGCCCCTCCGCCCCATGATGGGGCTGGAGGGGACCTGGCTCTTCCCGCTGGTGACATTGCCCCGAGGTGGTGCCAGCTGAGCAGCTGTGCCGGGGTGAACAATGGAGATGGAGGGAGCAAAGGAGTGATGGAGAGAGCAAGTGAAGGAAAGAGAGGCAGAGAGAGGGATGGAGAGAGCAAAGGAGCAATGGGAAGAGCAGAGGAGCAAGTGAAGGAGCAAGTGAAGGAGAGGGAGATGGAGAGAGTGATGGAGAGAACAAAGGAGTAAGCAAAAGAGCAAGTGAAGGAAAGAGAGATGGAGAGAGGGATGGAGAGAGCAGAGAGTGATGGACAGAGCAGAGGCGCGAGCAAAGGAGCAAGTGAAGGAGAGAGATAGAAAGAGCAGAGTGATGGAGAGAGCAGAGAGCGATGGAGAGAGAGATGGAGAGAGCAGAGGAGCGAGAGAACGAGCAAGTGAAGGAGAGAGAGATGGAGAGAGTGACGGAGAGAGCAGAGAGCGATGGAGCAAGCGATGGAGAAGGAGCGAGCGCAGACTTACAAGAAGGACTTCATGTCCAAGCCGCGGTTGCGGATCTGCCCCACCACGTGGTCCCAGCTGCCGGGATTGGAACGGCTCCGGCCGCCAGCCATCCGCTGTTTGGAGCCGGCAGCGATGCCCTGCCGTCCCGGAGCACCGCGGGAGCCCCGCGGGTTGCCGGTGCCGGTGGAGGAGGCGCTGTGGGCTTGGAGATGCCCCAGGCTTTGGCTGGTGGTGGGTTGGCTGTGGTTGGCGCGCTGGTTGAGGGGTTGCTGGAGACTTTGCTGGCGCATGAGCGTGCGGGGCCTCTGGCATTTGGGGTCGCCTGCTGAGGTGGGGATATACTCAAGGGTAGTGGCTGTGGACAAGGTGGAGTCCTCGAAACTTAGGGAGAGGAAGGGCAGAGGAGAGGAGAGAAAGGAGAAGAAGGTGAAGGGGGAAAATTGGAGGAAGGAAAAGAAAAGAGTTAGAGAGAAGATGCCCCAGCGCAGGGAACGCTCCGGCAAGGGCCAGCGGGTGCAGCGACCGGTTCCTCTGCCTCTCGGCCCCGCTTTGGTCTCGCCGCCGACACGGGGGTCTCGTGTCGCCGCCATCTCGCCCAGGGGGGCCGTTCCGGGCTGCCGGGGGGTTCGGCACTGGCTGGGTGCCCTCCCGCTGCTGCCGCGCAGCCGGTGCCTTCCCAGCACGCCGGCCGCCCTCGTTTGCCAGCTAATTAGGCTGCTGCGTGACGGTGAATCCCCCGGTGCCCGCTCACGTGCTGCCAGCCAGCCCGTCCCCGTCTCTGTCCCTCCCAGCCCAGCACCGCCGGGTCTCAGCATCCCCCGGCGTGCGGGACGGTGCCGGCGGGGGGTCCCGCAGCCATGGGGGTGCCAAGCACCCCGCGGTTGTGCCATGCCACCAAGCTGGGTGTCCCCAGGGCCAAGCCAGCAGAGAGGGACCCCAATGGCGGGGGGGTCTGGTCATGCTCCCAGCCCCCCCAGTCACGGGATGGGGACACAGAGAAGCCAAAATTCCTTCGTTTCTGTTGGAGAGCGAAGAGCAGGCGAGATGCCGGCAGGGGACGCGGTGGTGGCCCATGCTCCGGCCCCGCGCCGGGGCGGCAGGACATGCGCGGCACAGCCCATGCTGCCTGCAAAGCTCCTGGCCACAAGCCCAGGGTCCAGCCAGCCTCGGGGGTCCCCGATGGACAAGGACAAGGTCCCCCCAGACTGGGGAGTCACCTCCAGCAGCGGCCACCGGTGTCACCCTTGGCTGAAAACGCGCGGCCAAGCTGTGCCGTCGTGCATTGCCAGCAGTGGGGGGACAGAGCGGGGGGGGAAGGTTAAATAGCTTAAAAAAAAAAAATAAAGAGGTGAAGAAAGAGCAGAAGGTGAGAGAAAGAGAGAGAGGAGGGAGAGAGGTTGAGAGGAGTGGGGATGGGTCTGGCCCCACGGCCGGGGCTGGAGGCACCCGGGGGCACGGCCCCCCCGCGCCTGCCGCCGACCTGCTTTCACTTCCCCATCACATCCGAAATTAGTTCCATTTACAACCTCTCAGTCACAGGAAACTAAATCTGGCTCCTCTCGGCCCGGCGCCAGCTGGAGACGCCGGCTCCTGCCAGCACCGTGCCAGGCGGCAGCGCGCCCTGCCCGTGTGCCCTGCCCGCACACCCTGCCTGCATTCCCTGCCTGCACACCCTGCCCGTGTGCCCTGCCCGCACACCCTGCCTGCATTCCCTGCCCGTGTGCCCTGCCTGCAAACCCTGCCCGTGTGCCCTGCCCGTGTGCCCTGCCTGCATTCCCTGCCTGTGTGCCCTGCCTGCACACCCTGCCTGCACACCCTGCCTGCACACCCTGCCTGCATTCCCTGCCCGTGTGCCCTGCCCGTGTGCCCTGCCTGCATTCCCTGCCTGTGTGCCCTGCCTGCACACCCTGCCTGCACACCCTGCCCGCACACCCTGCCTGCATTCCCTGCCCGTGTGCCCTGCCTGCACACCCTGCCTGCACATCCTGGCTGCACACCCTGCCTGTGTGCCCTGCCTGCACACCCTGCCTGCACATCCTGGCTGCGTTCCCTGCCTGCCCCCCACACCAGAGGGGGTACAGTAGCTGAGCCCCCCCACGAACACCCCTAAACCCGAAGGCTCTGCACCACATGGCTGCTGCAAGGCAGGATGCTCCACCAGCGGCATCCTCGTCCCCTTAACCCTGCCCTCGCCACCTGCACCAGCACAGCGACGGACGTCTGTGCATCCGTCTGTCCCTCTCCCAGCCCTGCCAGGCTCTGGAGCCACCTGCTGGGGTGGCAGAGCCCGTCCCCACGCCGGCACCGCTGTGAGTCGGTGGCAGCGGAGGCACCGAACAGCGCGTGTCCACGGCTCTTGGTGTCTGCGCGACTCCTTTTTGTCCCCAGCCTCGGCGCATCCCACGGAGCAGCGCGGCATCCCGGTGGGTTTGGCTTCTCCGCCGACACTGGGCAGGGATGAAGGCTGCACAGCTCCCCCCTCTTCCTTGCCTCTCCCTCTTGCCTCCCCGCACACCAGCATCGCGCCAAACCGGCGGCTGTGGCTTCAAATGAGGGTGAACACCCATTTTTGGGGCTCCAGGATTCAGCTGAGGCGGCAGAACTGGCCTTTCTCTTTTGGGAAAGTTTTTCTCCCCATCGACAAGGCTGGAAGAAGCGGCACAGAAGGGGCACGCCAGCAGCTTTGCCATCGTCACCGACCTTTCCGAGGGCACTGGAGCCACTGCCAGGACCCGCCAGCTGCTCAGCCGGTACCACGGTGGTCAAGAAACTGAAGCAGAGACCAGGACCGTAGGACAGAGCCCACAGCCAGATAAATAAATCACCGCCATCTCCCTCGGCAGAGCTATGGTCTCTGCCGGCAGTGGAGGGTCTCACCAAGACCCCCACCCAGCCACGAGCCCTGCAGAATGTGCCAAAACCCTGGTTTTCCCCTAAATCTGTTAAACCAACAATTTTCCCCACCTCTCCCCGGCATCGGGTGGTGGAGCTGCAAGCGCGGTGCCGAGTGTCGGGGGGTAGCACGGAGGGACAGGGCTGGCGACGGCCGCATCCCAGGGACACGGGGACACGGGACAGCAGGTCCTGCCTCTGGGGCATCACCACCATGGTGTCCCCTGCAGCATCCAGCAAAGCCACCCAAAGTGCCAGGGACAGCACCCAAGGGTGCTCCTCCTGCCCGGAGGGGGTTTGAGCTCTGCTCCCCCCGAGCCAAAACGCTGCCGGAGCCCTGGGCGTCCCCTCGGCACGGTGGCCCCGGGGGATCTCTCGGTGGCCCGTGCCGGGACGCCGATGCCGGGATGGCGCTGCCGGCCCGTGCGTGCTCACTCACTTGGACAGGCTGAGTTTCCCTGCGGCCAAGTGACTCTGCACCGTGTGCCAGCGGCCTCGCGCCGCCTTCCCCGCGCCGGGCTCGCTGTGGGCAGAGACGCTGCTCCTCAGGCCGTCCTCGCCGAGCCGCTGCTTCTCCCCGGGGCGGGCGGCGTCGTGGTCCCCCGCCAACCCCGCGGCGGCCGACGCCGTCAGCTTGGCCCCTGATAACAGAGAGCCACTGGGACGGGCGGGCGGCCGGACCCCCCCAGACAGACACGAACCAGCCGGACGGACAGACGGATGTGGTGGTTTTGGGGGGGTGGGGGTGGGCAGACGGACAAGAGATGGACAGACAGACAGAGAGAGAAAGAGAGATATCAGCACTGCAAAAGAAAAAAAAATAAAAAGGGGGGTCCTGGCCGGGGAGTGGGGGGGCGAAACCATCCAAAATAAAAGTGGGGAGGAGGATGGGGAGTCGGGGTCCCGCTCGCCAGCAGCCCGGCCCCAGGGGGGGACCTGTCCCCGCGCCGAGGGGGTGTCCCCAACGCGCAACCCCGTCCTGTGCCACCGTGGGTTTGGGGGGACCCGTCGCCCCTGAGGGGATGGGGAAGGAGGGGTTGCTCGTCTCCATGGGGCTGCCCATGGGGGGGTGCGGGGAGCCCGGGAGGAGGAAGAGGAGGAGGAGGAAGGCGAGTGGGTGCTGCCCAAATACTCACTACACGGAGCAAACCCGGTAAGGAGAGACTCACTTGAGGGAAAGCCGGGGGTCACCGTACGGGGCGTAAGGTGAAATGTTTAGAATAAACTCCTTGGGAGGGTAGGAGCTCCATTTCTGCTGCACTGTGTTGTCATTGTTATTCCAAAAGTCTCTGTCTAGATCGCTACAGCGGCCGCAGACCGGGGGAGAAAGAAAAAAAAAAAGGGAAAATACAAGAGAGAAAAGCTGAATTCCTGCAAGAAGGGGAGGGAAAAAAAAAATACCAGCCCCTCCGCCCCCGGAGCGCCGGGATCCTGCGGAGAGAGACGGGGAGCACGGCCGCCCACCCCGGGACACCGACACACAGACAGACGGACAGACGGACGGAGCAGGGCAGAGCTGCGGAGACAGGAGCTGGCTGGGGAGGAGAGAAGGATGGAGGGGTTAGAGAGGTGCCGGCGAGTGCTGTGTCCCCAGCACGCGTGTCCGTGCGTCCCCAGCACATGTGTCCGTGTGTCCTCCTTGGCAGCCGGGTCCTGGAAGCGCAGGCTGCTCGGTTAACCATGACGCTGCCGTTCATTGCGGATCCTGCACCGAACCAGCCCCGGTGCCGCCACTGAGCCTGAGCCCCCCGGCTCCGGTGAGTCCCCTGGCACGCTGTCAGGAGGGGACGTGTCCCCTCTGGTCCCTGGTGTGGCCAGGAGCAGCTGTGCCCAGGCAGAAGGTGCCCGAGGTCACCCCAGATGCCTGCACCCCAATGACACCCTGGCAAAGAGGTGGCACCCAAGGAGTAGATTTACAACAGCTTTACTCCAGGCAGGGGCTATTTCCCTCCTGGTTGTCCCGGCTCCTCCCAAGAGCCCTGTGGGGTGCCAGGGGGTGCGGGGAGCAGAGCTGGCGCGGGGGGGGCCAAGAGAGCCACCTTGCTCCCCACTCAGTGCCCTGAGATGGGGCGCTCATGCTCCTTTCCCCATCGCATCCCTGGTGCCCATGGAGCAACCTGGGGGGGGCTCCATCAGCCCTGCATCCCTGGGGACACTGCTTTGAGGTCCCCACGACTCCATCATTTCTGCATCCCTGGGGACACCCGCATTGAGGTCCCCATGGCTCCATCACCTCAGCATCTTTGGGGACACCATGCTGAGGTCCCCATGGCTCCATCAGCCCTGCATCTCGGGGGACACTGCGCTGAGGTCCCCATGGCTCCATCACCTCTGCACCCCTGGGGACACCGCGCTGAGGTCCCCAGAGCTCCATCCCACCATGGTCACCGTTCGATGGGTGAGCCAGGAGAGACCCACCAGCTCTCCCAGTCTCCCACTGGGGCTGGGGGACCTGGGGACACCCCTGCACTGACCAGGGGGCTCGGCAATGCTTCGGCACAATGGTGGGGACCACCCATCGCTCAGTGTCCCCTCGCTGTCCCCCAAACTCCCTCTGCCAGGGCTGGGCACGGCCCCTCCTCGCTGGGAGCAGAGGGATGGCCACTTCTGTCCCCAAGGAGGGACCTGGGGCGCCGCAGCCCCCTGCCCCTCTCCCCCCTGACCCTGGCACCTACTTGATGGTTTTCTTTTCGCTGCGGCCTCGGCTGGAATCTGGGGTTCCCACCGTCTCCAGGGAAGTTTTGTACCGCTTACCCTGTGGAGAGGAGAGGGTCAGGGGACAGCAGGGACAGCAGGGACACCCCCACCGCACCTCCATCAGCTGGAGGGTTCGAGCTGGATTTTGCCCCTTTCTCTTACAGCCTCCCGGTCACTGGGCCCCATCCCACCAATCCAGGCAGCAAAATTCTCAATGCTTCATCTCTGGGCACTTAAAACCAGTAAAGGCACTGGGGAGACACTGGCCTGGCCACCCTGGCTCCCAGTCACTGTCCCCAAGCGGCTGGAGGGCCAGGGGGGGCTTGTGCCCTGTGTCACCCCAAGGACAGAGCAGCAGCCACTGCCTGTGTACCCTTCCACCGCCTCACCGGGGAAGGAGCAGGTAATTTTAGGAATAATTGAACCTGAACTAATTGAGTTCACCTTCCCTACCGAACGGGAAGAGCTGCCATATGATAACGAAGCCAGCGCTGGCTCCTAATTGGGGCTTGTAATCAGGGCACTTCGCTGCCATTTCCGACACAGGTTCAGCCTGCTGCTCCCATCCAGGGCGGACAAGAGCATAATTAAAGCCAATTAGCGAACAATTAGGAGCGAAGGCTGCTCCGTGCAGGTGCAGGGAGGCTGAGGTGGGATGGAACAGCTGCCGGAGCAGGCGGCGGTTGTGGACCAGCCCTCCCAGCACGGCAGCACTGGGCCTGCCGCATCCCTCCTGCCCACGGAACGGGGGATTTCTGCCCATGGGCTAATCCTGCCAGGAGGCACAGCGATGCTCAACCTCCTTGGATGCTCTTGGGATGATCCTGCCAAGAACTGCAGGGATGCTGGATCTCCTTGGATGCCCACAGGATGATCCTGGCAGGAGCTGCGGGGATGCTGGATCTCCCTGATGCCCATGGGATGACCCTGCCAGAAGGCACAGGGATGCTTGAACTCCTTGGAAACCCCTGGGCTAATACTGGAGGGAGCTGCAGGGATGCTCAACCTCCTCAGATGCCCATGGGATGATCCTGCCAGAAGGCACGGGGATGCTCAACCTCCTTGGATGCCCGTGGGATAATCCTACAAGGAGCTGCAGGGATGCTGGATCTATTTGGATGCCCATGGGCTGATCCTGCTGGGAGGCACAGGGATGCTCAACCTCCCTGGATGCCCTTTGGCCAGCCCAGAGGGACTCAGCCCGGAGCCCAACGCTGTCCCCAGCTGTCCCCAGCACAGGGATGATGGGGACATGGTGGCAGCGGCTGCTGGCCCGTGTTCCCCCGGCACTCGCCGACCCGGCGCTGCCACCTTTGGCCGTGGTTCCCTGCAGCTGTTCCGGCCCCATCAAGGGCCAGCTGGGACATGTCTTTCCATTCCCAGCCTGAACGCTTTCCCAGGCGATTTATACTGATTTGTTCCTCTGCCAGCTCTGTCCTTGGGCACAACCAGCCCTTCTCCTCCCCAGCACTTAAACCGGTGCCACCGCCGGCATCACTGGGGTGAGCATCTCCCGTGCGGGAAGAGCCGTCGCCGTCACAGCACTTGACCCAGATTTAAATCTGAGGGAGAAGGAAAAGATCCTGGTGCTGGGATACTCCAGGAAGAGGAGCAAGGCTCTGAGGCTTGGGGAGGGATGCTGGATGTCCTGGGGGTGCTGGGGGACACAGCGGGTGGCTCCTGGCACTGCTGGGGACATCCTGGCCACCTTCCCGTGGGGCTTTGCCAGGCAGGAGTGTGCCCAGCAGGCCAGGGGCCAGATGGTTACTGCTTGTCGCAAATATATATATATATACCCGCATACATGTATTTGGAAACTTTCCTTTATGCTGCACAAACGGTTTGGCCCAAACATTTAATTATCACATCTCCTAAAGAGCAAAATACAAGCTGCAGCCGGCACCCGCCACAAACCGCCTCTGCCGGAGCCACACGCTCCGCGGGGGCAGTGTCCCCCACCCAGCGGGACTCCCACCCAGCACCCAGGGGCAGAGGGTGGCCAGGACATGGTGTGTCACACCTGCTCCCCGGCCCAGCACCCAGTTGGGACGGGGACACTCACCAGTTTGCGCTGGCACCACTGGCAGATCCCGCAGAGGACGATGGTGACGCTAAGGCTGACGGTGATGATGGCTGAGACGAGGAGGACGTCGCGGGAGGGAGCTCCTGGTTTGGGGACAGAGCAGAGCCACCGCTCAGCGAGGGGACAGCACGGGGGACAGCATCGGCGTGTGCCTCCCGCTGCTCCCACTGGCCATCGCGGCGCGTTTTGTGCTGCTTCCCCTTGCTCATCCCTTCCTCTTTCCCTTTCCTCTTTGTCTTCCTAATGCTCTACCCTTCCCCTTCCCCATCCTTTCCTAATGTCTATGCCTTCCCCATCCCTTTCCTATCCTTTCACCTTCTACATGCTCTTCCCCTTCTCCATCCTTTTCCATTTTCCTTCCTCTTCCCCACCTCTTCCCCTTTTCCTTCGCCATCCCATCCCCTTTCCTTTCCTTCCCCTTTGCCTTCCTAATGCCCATGCCTTCCCCATCCTTTCACCTTCTTCATCCTCTTCCCCTTTTCCATCCTCTTCCTCTTTCTTTCCTCTTCCCCTTCCCCTTTTTCTTCCCCATCCCATCCCATCCCCTTCCCCTTTGCCTTCCTAATGCCCATCCCTTCCCCATCCTTTCACTTTCTTCATCCTCTTCTCCTTCTCCATCTCCCTCCCCTTCTCCTTCTTCCTCACCTCTTCCTCTTCCCTTCCCCTTTGCCTTCCCACCCCCATCCCTTCACCTTCTCCACCTTCTTCCCCTTTTCCTTCCTCTTCTCCTCTCTCTCTTCCCCTTCCCACCCCATCCCCAGCACAGGGTTTCTCCCTCTTTGGCTCAGCTAAACCCCCACAAATTCACCCCAAACGGCAGCGCAGGCGCCTGGTGAGGACAAGGGTTGCCAGGGAGGGGGCTGGGCTGTCAGCTCCTCTGCTCCTCCCCAGCCTGCCCACGGGGACAACCGTGGGGACCCCAGAAGTGGGGGGACACCCCTGTGCTCCTCCAGCATCAGCCCCCGCGGGCGCTGGGGATGGTGACGGGGCCAGTGAGAGGGGTGGCCCTGGGAGGATGAATATGGACCCGAAGTGGCTTGGGGGGGTCCCAGCCCTGTCCCCTGGCAGGTGCCCCCGCTGTGACATCCCTGCGGGGACCCTGTGGCCATGCCCTGGGGACAGGCCACCGTCCATGCCACGGCCAGACCAGCCTGCCTTGGAGCCGTGCTGCAGTATCAATATTAAACAATAATCGTTAATAATTAATTCGCCCGCAGACCTTGTTATTGTAATGAAATTTGCCAGCGGCTCCGAGGCTGGGATGAGTCAGAGTGGCCCGGGGGGCAGCCAAACTGGGGGCTCAGGTGTCCCCCCCCAGCACATGGCGGGGGTCCCTCGTGTCACCGTCACCCTGGCGTGCCGATGGGTGAAGTCACCCCGGGGTATTTTTGGGGGATAGGGCAGGGGGGTGGCAGCTCCTGGGCCACGGGCAGCCCCCGGCAGCGGCACACGTGTTCCCTCCAGCCAAAAACCCAGCGAGGGGGGGGCCCCTCCAGCCATCGCTCCTCGTGACTGTGTATAAACCTCCCGTAGCAACTGTTGCCTAGGAGGGAATTTGGGACCAGCCCTTAATTTCAAACATTTATAAAGCCCAGCTTGAGAAGCTGCTGGGGGTGTAAAGCAGCCGTGCCAGGGGGGGGCTGGTGCGGGACCCCAACCAGTTCGAGTTCGGCACGTAGGTTAACTGGGCAAACTGGTGTGGCTGGGAATCGGGGTGAGCCCCCCGCAAACGCTGCCTCGCCCCCCCGTGCCCCCCGCAGCCCTGATGCCTACTTGGGGACATGGTGACACACCAAAAGCAGGGTACCCTGCACGAGACGCTCATGCCAGCGGTGACAGTGACCCCAGCATCACCCCGTGACCCCGATGGTGACACAGGGTCCCTGTGCACGGGGACATGTCCCTCTGCCCGTGCTGGCCATGTCCCCAGCGCTAGGGACACGCTGCTGACCCCTGGGGGTGCTGCTGCCCTCAGCATGATTTAAATGACTTTTTTTCCGGGCAATTAGCACTGGTTAATTAGAGAAGCTGAGTGGAACGGAGCTCCTGGCTTGTCCCCAGTATGCCACGCTGCTTGGCGGGGGGGAGAGGGTCCCCATGCTGGGAGAGAGGGTCCTGGTGCAAGATGCCCTCCTCGGAGCGTGCACCTCTGCATGGGGGAGCAAGTCACCCCACGCATCCTCCCAAGCCCCCCCTATGCAAACAGCCCCCCAAGTCCTTGGGAAAGCAGCCAGTGGCCAGTGACAGCAGCGTGCCACCACGTGCCCGAGACCCCTAAGCCACCGCAGGATTAGCCGTGGAGGAAACACTTCAAAACCTGATCCGAGCACAAGCGGGAGGCGCGGGAATCCGGGCGGGAGGATTATTCTGCTGTCAGCAGCGGGAAAAGCCGCAGATCCTGCAGGATCGGAGCGAGGAGCTCAGGGCGAGGAGCTGGCGGCCAGAACTGCTGATGCCGATGGATTTGGCTCATGGCGGAGCGCCGGCACCCTGCCGGGGTGGTGGGTGCTGGGGTCGTGGCAGAGCCGGGTGTCCCTGTGTGGGCAGCCCAGCCCGGGGACATCCCGCGGTGCCCCAGCCGGCTGCCACCTCCTCCTGGCCTTGGGCATCATGCTGGTGGCTCTGGGCATTTTGGTGGCCCTGTGCATCCCAGTGGCTTTGTGCACCTCGGTGGCTTTGCTCATCTCAGCGGCCTTGGGCACATCTTGGTGGCTTTGTGCATCTTGGTGGTTTTGTGTCTCTTGGTGGCTTTGTGCATCTTGGTGGCTTTGTGCATCTCGGTGGTTTTGTGTCTCTTGGTGGCTTTGTGCATCTTGGTGGCTTTGTGCATCTTGGTGGTTTTGTGTCTCTTGGTGGCTTTGCGCATCTTGGCGGCTTTGCGCATCTCAGTGGTTTTGGGCACATCCTGATGGCTTTGTGCATCTCAGTGGCTTTGTTCATCTTGGTGGCTTTGTGCATCTTAGTGGCTTTGTGCATCTTGGTGGCTTTGCGCATCTCAGTGGTTTTGGGCACATCCTGATGGCTTGGCACATCTTGGTGGCTTTATGCATCTTGGTGGCTTTGCACATCTTGGTGTCTTTTTGCATCTTGGTGGCTTCGCTCATCTCAGTGGCTCTGGGCACATCTTGGTGGCTTTGCGCATCTCAGTGGCTTTGTACATCTTGGTGGCTTCACACATCTCAGTGGCTCTGGGCACATCTTGGTGGCTTTGGGCACATCTTGGTGGCTTTGCACATCTTGGTGGCTTTTTGCATCTTGGTGGCTTTGTGCATCTCAGTGGTTGTGGGCACATCCGGGTGGCTTTGTGCACCTCGGTGGCTCTGTGCACACCCAGCTCTCCAGGTAAGACATCGCTTGAGCCCAGCACAGCAAGACTCTTCTGCTCAGGGGCAACTACACCCCTTTCCCCCGCAGTTGCCCTCCCCACAGCCTCAACTGGGCTCCCAGGGCCATATTTTAGGGTGCAAAGCCCCAAAATGCCCAGTTGGGGGTGGGTACAGCATCACCCTGCAACTTCTCGCTCTTGCAGCTCCACCTCCCTGAGCATCCTCACCCAGCGGCGAGACCCGTCGACACAAAATACCCCGGGTGGGGGGAAGGAAATCAAAGCTTTGCAGAGCCCCCCCAGCCCCGGCCACCCACCGCGCTCTCTGGAAGCGCCGATGGAAGCTTCTCCCCATGCCAAGCCGCCTGCCAGCGCCGAGCGAGCGCCCGGCATGCCAACCCGTGCCAAACCGGCGGCGGAAACGCGTCTGCGCCCGGCGAGGGGGGAGCAGGAGAAGGTGCCAAGCGAGCGGCGCTTCCCCCCCGCCACAACCACCAGATTTTGTCACCGCGAGCCGCAGAGGGAGGTGACGCTGAGCCCGAATGGAGACAATGGTGCTGGGGAGGGGGTTGGAGGGTGGCAGGGGGCCCGATCCTGCCCCGTGTGACATCGGAGTGTCCCCTCGCACCGTGGGGAGGCTGCGCCATGGCTGCGCTGCCATGCCAGGGGCTTCCCAGATGCCGTTTGCCTGGCACCAGGGCCGTTAATTCCTCTTCTTCTCGTCCTCCCACTCATTTGCTAGATATTTCCCAAACCCTCTTATTTTTAGGTTGCAGCTGAAAAGCTGTGAATTTGCAGCTTTTCGCGCTCCTGTGCAGGATCCCGGGGCGCAGCGCGGGTGGGAGCGGGGCAGGAGCACGGCGAGCAGAGCAGGCAGATGTCCCCGTGCCCCCAGCGCTGGCAGGGGGACAGGGGCACGGGGGGATACCAGGATGCAAAACCTCGGAGAGGAGGACGAGGCCACACCGCCATCCCTGCAAACAACCCGCCGGGCGTTTTGGGGCTGCGCTGAGCCGGGTTTGGTGTGCTGTGAGGTGCAATGGGGTGGCTGCAGAGCTGAGATGGCTGGTTCTGGTGGTGCCACCTGCCCAGAGGTGGCTTGGCAGGGGACATGGGGAGCCCCATGACCACCCCACAGCTCCTGGCCAGCGTCCCACCATCGGACGCGTCTCAGGGGACAGGAGCCGCAGCTCAGCACCCCAGGCACGCCCGGGGCGAGAGGGAAGGGAACGGGCGTCTGTTCTCCATCTGTGCATCTGTCTGTCTCTCCGTGCGTCCCCCTCTCCAACACATCCATCAATCTTTCCATCCATCCATCCCTCGTACACATCTGCTTTTTCCATCCAGCCATCTGTCCATCCCCCGGAGCTGTCAATCTGTCTGTCTCTGCCTCCCCCACGCCGAGCCACCTGCCCTGGGGGGCTTTGCCTCCGGACTGTCACCAGGCACCCGGCGAGGAGCACCCTGTGCAGGCACCTGTCCCCCAGCACCCGTGTGCCCGGTGCCACGGTGATGCCAAGACACCCAGACCCAGCAGAAACATCGCGCCGAGGACGGTAGCACCCTCCCAAAACCCGGGCACCGGGTGCAGCTGGACATCCCCTGTCCCAAACCACCACCGTCCATGGACACATCCCTGGTGCCACGGTGAGGGGCAGAGCAAGAAACCTGCGGGATGGAGGATGCGACGGGCGTTTTGCTGTTAAAACCACCAGGTCCCTTGTGCACCCAGGTTTCATTTTGCATTGCTGCTTGCGGTTTGGGAATGGCACTGGGGTTGTGCATCACCACATCACCCTCCCCGTGGCCGGTGGGCACCGCGGTGGCCGGTTCACCCTCCTGCCACGAGCCGTAGCCACCGGGAATGGTTCAGCCCATGATTCCCCAGAGCTCTCAGCCCTGAATCCCAGCGAGAGAATGCTCAGGGCACCCGGCACCTCGCCGAGCCCCCAGCCCACGGCATCCCCCTGCCCGCGCTCCGCCAGCTGCCTGCACGCCGCAGCCGCGCCGCTGCCCTGCTCCCGTATGCAGCCAGCGTGCAGGATGCACGACACGTTCACGTGCCGCTCAGCCAAGCCGCAAGGGCCCGGGTGACACGCACACACGCAGCTGTCACCATCCCCGCGGCAGAGCAGACCCCTCGGGGCCACCACCCGTCCCCGCGCCGGGGTGGCCGCACGCAGGAACCGGCGGCGGAGGGAGAATTTGGCTCCTTCCCCTGGTGCTGGGCTATTTTTGGCCGAGGATTTCCGGAGAGACACGTGTGGTTTCTCTGCCTAATCGTCCCCATCGCATCGCTCCTCCCGAGGAGCACCCGGACCCCCCGAGGGCTTTCTGCCCCCACCCCCCTGTGCCCAAGTCCTGTCGGTTTTGCATTTTCCCTCCCCATTCCAAACCACGCTCCCGACGCCGCTGTAACACCCCTCGTCCCCCGGCAAGGCTGGCTTCTGCTCCAGGTCATCTCTGCCCCAAAACACAAATCCTGGTCACGCCTGTCCCCCAAAGCCCCCGGGTATCGCCTCCCACGGCGGCGGCGGCCCCAGCCCCACGTCACCCGGCGCAGGAGCCTCTCCGGTGGCAGCGGCAGGAGCTGGCCGGGCTCTCACGCCGAGCGGCATTGCCAGCTCTCACGCCGCCACCACCACTTAGCCTCTCGCCCCAGGGCCCTCCATCATTCCCGGCCACTTCGGGTGACAGCGGGAGGGAGGGTGGCAGAAAGCCAGATGCTCCGGGTGGGGGAACGGGAGCCAGCAGGCTCCCTGTGCTGTACCCAGCCCCACGAGCCCCAAATTGCTTCCCCAGCTCCCTCACCCCCCTGGGTAGCGTCCCCCTGGCCACAGCCACCCAGGACCCACGCCAACATTGAGCTTTTGTGGCCAGGAAAGCCACCATGGGGACAGGAACCCCACAGAGAGCTCAGTGCTGGGGGGATGCTCAGCATCGGCCCCCAAAGCAGGGGGAGGAAGAGGAGGGCTGGAGGAGGAAGATGGAGAAAAGCAGCTGGGAGGGGAGGAGAGAGGAGGCAGAGGAGGGAAATAAAGGGCTGAGGAAGGCCCCAGATGGAGGACGTGGAGCTGGTGGGAATCCTCCTGCAGACCTTGGTCCCTGGGCTGCATCCTCCAGTGACACCCGCTGAGACCCCGGGGGAGCGGGGACAGTCACCCACGGGGGAGCGGGGACAGTCCCCCATTGCCCCCCTGCAGCCACCAGTGCCCCACAGCCCCATCCAGAGGGCACGGGCTGCATGGAGCCCCCCAAACCGCAGCCCCAGGGTTGTCCCCACAATGTCCCCCGGGTCGGGAGAAGGGCTGTCGCGCTGTGCCGTCCCTGCGGCTCCGGCAGCGCCATCGGCCGCTTCCCTTTCAAACCTCATTAACTCCCCCCAAGGTGACCCTCTCCCTCCTGCAGCAGGAGCTGCCGGGGGACATCAGGAGGGGACAGGGTGCCTGGGGGGGGCCCCCCCAATCTCACCACCCGGCACCCAGCACCCCTGGACCGCCACTGGGCTGGCACTCATGGCGACGCAGGACATGTCCCTTGGCACAACCCAGCCTGTCACCCCCTGAGCGCACCCCAGACCCACACACACCCCCAGCGCCCCCATTCACAGCCCGTCCCCCCCGCTCGACGCTTTGGCTGCTGTTCTGCCTTTGTGCACCGTCCCTGCGCCTCGGCCCCGCCGGCGGCTCTTCGAAAGCCCTTCCCCTGCTGAATCCATCCATAATAGATATTGTAGCCGAGCCCCCAGGGGCTGGGGGGGGCTGGCAGCGATATTATCTGCATCTGTCTTCGTTTCCCTGCTCCCCCCCCCGCCCTTCCCCGACAGCCTGAAAAGCCGCGAGATCAGGCAGGGAAAAGCCGCCTCCGGCTCCTCTCCTGCTCCTTGGCGTTTGGGGAGGGGGATCAGGCAGACCCCCCGCGTGGCTGTGTCCCCCACAGCCCGATCTTTGCTGTCCCTGGGCCACTGGGACATGTGTGTCACACGTCTGAGTGTGGGGTCCCCCTGGGCACAGGGATGCTGAAAATTTGGGAGGTGGTGGGGGGAGAGCAAGAGCAGGCAGGACCCCGCAGGGGGAGCAGGAGAGACCCCGGGGGGGCTCAGCACCTGCACAGACACCCCCCTGCCACGGGGGACAGAACCGAGCTGCCACGGGGGGACAGGAGCGCTGGGGGACGAGGGGACGGGCTGAAGCCATGAGAGATGCTCTGAGATGCAGCAGCAGCATCCCCGGGGCTCGAGTCTGGTGAACCCCAACCCTGAGCATGGTTGGGGTGCCCGGGGGGGCCGGAGCTGCCAGCACTGTCCCCGTGCCGTGCGGGACGCGTGGCTGCAGCAGGTGCCTGGCTCCCGGCGACACCGGCCAGCCCCGCGCGCTGCCAACCCTCCGCTCTTTGTCTGCCATCCCCGGCTGTCGCGCTTCCCCCACGTCCTCCCCACCGCCCCCCAGACCCCCGCTCGCCCCCCCAGGGTATTTTGGCTCATTTTGAACCCGGCTCTTTGGCTTTTGTCCCAGCCCTTGGGGATCTGCTCCCAACACCGCGTCAGCGCGCAGACCTCTCCATCGCTCGCCCCGAGACAGCGCCGGGGGAAAACAAGCAGCCGCCTGGTTATTGATTCACCACCCTCCAACCATCGGGGCTGCCGCGGCGCGGGGCCGCTCGGCATCCTCCGGCCAGGTGGCAGGGACGGAGCCTGGGATGATGGGGATGGGGGGCAGGAGGGTCTGGGAGGATGGGGATGTGGGGCAGGGGGTCCAGAGCTCCCCAACAGCTGCGTGGTGCACTGAGGAGATGAAGCAGTTGGGGTGCAACTGCCTCTTTGGAGAGGGGACAGCTGGGGATGAAGGGGAGGGTCTCGTGTTGCAGCAGGGAGGAGGGAGCTGCTGGTGTTCCCCCCTGGAGCCAGCGTGGGTAGCATGGGGGACATTGTCCCTGTGGCACAGAGGGCACCTTTGTCTTCATACCCAATCTCTGCTTCACACTCGGCCACGGCTCTCCCGACACGTCACGGGGACAGGGGTAGCGCAGGCGATGGCCCCACCGGTGGCACAGCCCCCTGTGACCCCCCCAGCCAAGCCGCCCAGCGGGAGGGAGCTGCTTTGGGAAGCGCCTGCGCTCGGTCCCCATTTCTAACAGGCTCCCTCGGGCGTCCCCCACCCCAGAACCAAACCTCCCATCCCCAGCATCACCTCTGAGCTCCACCTTGCCCCCCGCTTGCCCTGGGAACCAAAGTTTCCCAAATTTCCCCATAAGGCATCGTCTTCCCCCATGAAACGCAGCCGGTGCTGGGGGCCACAGCCACTGTCCCCTGCGTGGTGACACGGAGCAGGGGATGAGGCTGATGCTGAAGGAGCCAGGCGGGGGTCCAGGGGGAACGGGAACTGCTTCCCCAGGGACGTGGTGTGGCAAACACCCGACTCTTGCCAAACCCCGTGGGGGTGTGAGCCACCAGCACCCTCCCAGCCGCCACCGGCGGGGGACAGATCTGCCACCCGCAAGGCACGGCGGTGGCACCGGAGGAGAAGCAGGGGCAGGGGAAAAGGGTGAATTCAGCAGATGGTGTCCCAGCACCAGCTGCCAGCATGGCTGTACATGTCCCTGGCCTCACCATGTCACCCCACGGGCCCAGGTGCCACGGCACAGTGACATGGGAAAACTCCCACGTGATGGAGACCCAGCAGCCAGGGACTGCGGGGCTTGGGCAGGGGTGGAAAGGGTGTCTGTCTCCCCGAACCCCAGCAGACTCTGCCTTTTAACCTTGCAGCCTGCCAAGCAGTGCCAGGTGGTTGGTGGCCCACCGAGTGCCAATGGTGATGGACGGTGGGGACAAGGGGGAAAACCAGGGGGCAGACCCGAAATTTGGAGGGGAAATAATACGGGGGCAAACCTCAGGCACCAGGAGGGAAGGGCAGCCCTGCCAGTGGGGACAGGCTGGCGTCCCTGCTCTGCCACCGACCCGACGGGTGACCTTGGGCCAAGCGGTCGGCGGTGCCGTGCCACACTCCCCTGCCCGCAGGGCATCCCCGCGGGGTCTTGGGGACAGGGTGACATGGGACCGAGCTGCTCCCGGACTGCGGCGGGAGCGCTCAGCCTCCGGGCAGGCAGAAACTTCACCTCGAGGGCAGCTTGTCTGGAGCTGCCAACTCCTGGGGTGGCACCGATGCTGTCACCTACGGCGGGTGACAGCGTGTGGCGGTCCCCAGCGCTGCCCCGACCTGCCGGCTCCCGCAGGCCTGGCGCTGCCCCAGCGACACGCACCGCGGCGGTGCTCCCCGTGTCCCCGCCGGCACGTCCCCACACCACCGCAGGACACATTGTCCTTCTGCCCGCCGGTGGCCGTCCCCTGGGCCGCGGGACACGGCGGGTGACGGCTGCCAGGCCCCGGTGAGCCGCGTCGCACCGGCAGCATCCCTTGCCCTCCGCACCGGCTGCCGCCAGCCCTCACCGGGAGGCTTCGCATCCAAAAATCTCCCCGGCAGCGTCCCAGATTCCTCGATACGGGGCCGAGCGATGCCTCCGGAGCATGAGCTCAGCAAATCCGCGCTGGCCAAAGCCCCTTCCCCGGTCGCCCACCCTGGCAGGTGCAGCGGGACGGTGCCGGGGACCGGGGCTGGGGCACCCCCGGAAGGATGGAGGGGGGGGAGCGATGAAGAGAAGGGTGATGCGCTGCCCACTGGATGTTTGGCTGGGTGCTGGCACCCAGCGAGGCTGGGGGGTCACCTCGGGGGCGGGGGGCTCATCTGGAGGCTGGGGATTGTCCGGGTGTGGGTGCAGCCCCGGGAGGGGGGTGCTGACCCGCGGGCTGGGGTGTCCCCGGGTGGGGGCTGCTCCCGAGCAGCGGGCCGGGGCCACCGGGGCTCCTGCAGCTCTGCAGGGCGGTGACTCATTTGAAAGCGGCGGCGGTTGACTTTTTCTCCCCAAACTACCGTAACTCCCGACCGGCCACAGCCGCAGCCGGGGAGGCGACGGGGGGAACCGGGCAGCGGCCCCGGGCTGGGGGGCGCGGCGGCGCGGACCGGTCCCGCCGCTGGAGCCGCTCAGGGGACACCGTGCGGGGGCTCGCCCCGCCGTGTGCCTGCGTCCCCCGGTGTCCGCGCGTCCCCCCCGGTGCTCGGCGCCGCACGGCGGGCTCACCTGCGCTGGCAGCCTCCGGGTGCAGGTACATGGTGGCGGGCGGCGGGGCGGCGGCTGCCCGGCTCGGCGGGGCTGTGGCTCATCAGACGGCGGCGGCGGAGGCGGCGGGCGGCGGCGGCGGGGCGGGCGCGGGGGCCGCGGGCGGCGGGGCGGCGGCGGGGACCCGCATGCGGCGGCGGCGGGGGCCGGCAGCCCCGCGGAGCCCGTGCTGCCCGCCCGCTGCCTGCTCGCTGCCTGCCGGGTGTGTGTGCGTGCGTCTGTGCGCCCGACCGCGCATCCACTTGCTGCTCGCTGCTGGCGGGAAAGGAAACTGCAGCCACGGGGGAGGGGGGAGAGGGAGAAGCGGCCGTGGCGGGGGGTCGGTGCTGGCTCGGCCCCACGCGGGGACACGCACGGCCGCGGAGGGGGACACACGCGGTGACACACCCGCTGACCCAGATGGGGACCACGCGCGCGCACGGCGACAATCCCCGGGAGGCCCAAGCGCACCCCAGGAGGCACCGCACACACGCGGGGGGTGCAGCACCCCCGGGTCACCCCCTCCGGTGCCACCACACACGCCTCGATCCGCCCCAGCAGGTTCCCGGTTGCCCCGCTCCTGCGGAATCCAGGGCGGGTTTTGCCGGTGCCGGGGCGCGGCGGCCGCTGCCGGGGCACTGCGGGCGCGGCGGCCGCTGCGGGCGGTGGAAAACCCGGCGCGGAGCTCTGGAGCGGGAGCGAGCCGTGCGACTCGCTCCCGTTATCTCCCCCTCCCGCTCCCCGCAGCACGCAAAGGCAATTTCTGCCCCGGTTTTTATTGCGTCTTTGCCATTTGTTACAGAGACGCAGGCGAAGAGCAAACAAACGGGAGAGCTGCTCCGCCGGGGGTGTGCAAACAGCGGGGCCTGCCGGGCACCAGCACCCCCAGCTTGTCCCTGGGGTGCTGGCCTGGGGGTCCCCGGGTGCGATGGAGCGGGGCTGAGCAGAAGACCCCAGCACCTGGTACAGGAGGTGCCCCCAGACGGAGGGATGGGGCAGGGGAGGATGATGGCGGCTGGGGGGGCTTTGCTGCAAGGATTGGGAGCTACGGATGCTTCCCTGCCGGGTGGGGGGCTCAGAGACTCGCCCCAGGTGATGGGCCTGGGACACTCACCTGGACGGTCCAGGGTTTGTGGGAACCTCGAGGGGCTCCTCGCAGGATGGAGGGGATCAGGTGGAAGATCCTGGAGTCATACTGGGCTGGGAAGAGCCAGAAAAAACACCTTGATGGACTAAACCTCCACTTTCCTTGCCCCCGGGCTGGGTTTCAAGCAGGGAATGAAGCAGAAAATATCTCCTTATAATAACTTTAATACAGAAAAACCTGTGGAGGAAACCCTGAACGAGCAAGGACTGGATTTAGGGATAGGGCTGATCTGGAGGGCAAGCGCAGCCCCAGCACCGGGGCTTTCCCGGCAGCGAGGTGCCGGCACCCGGCGCTGCCTGCTCCGGCAAGGCCGGGGTGATGAACCACCCAGTCTCCTGTGCCTGACTCACGCTGTGGGCTCCTCGTTGCCCATCCTGGCTCGCTGCCCGCGGTGGCACTCGCTATGGGGCTGGGGGCTTCTGGCAGCCCCTCGGCGTGGGGCCAGCACGGGGTAGGTGCCAGGGAAGCTGGTTGCCCGTGTGCAGGCGGCAGCCGGCGCGGCTCGCTGGGGAGCCACGTGCCAGGCAAACTTCTGCACGTACACACAGGCGAAGCTCTTCCAGCGAGAGGGACGGGTGCCAGGCTGCTGCCAGCCCCCCAGGACCACAGGTGGGCTGGGGAGGGGGAGCAGCCCCCTGGTCCTCTCTGCTCAGGGGGTGGCAAAGCCTCTTTACAGGGCCATGCATCTTTATTTTGATTTTTTGTTCTTTTTTTTTTTTTTTCCCTCTTTGTGGGAACCTTCTCATTAAACCCTTGGCACAAACCCTTGCTTTCACTCTTGCTTTTCTCCGCTCGCTTCCCACACACTCTTCAAGCAAGCTTTAAAATCCCCGTCCCCCCGCACGCACAGACATCCCGGCAGCACCGTAACCTCCCGCACCCACACTCCGCCGCCGCCCGCCGTCACTTCCACCGGGGCCAAGTGGGTGTAAAACACGCTGCTGACTCACGGCAGAGCCAGGCTGAGCGCCGCGCTCAGCACCACCCTGAGCCTCCGCCGCCGGCCGTGCTCGCACCGCGGGGCCAGCGCCCGGGGATGCATTTCCCTGCCCATCGGGCCACCGCGGAGGGAGAAACTTGGCCAAAACCACAGCTTGCACAAAGTCGAGGAGCTGGGCGTGCAGGGAGATGAACCCCAAATCCCTGGGCAACCTGAGCTCCTGCTATCCCAAAGTCCTGGGTACTCAAATCCTTTGGCAACAGGACTCCTGGCATCCCACATCACTGAGTACCCCAAGTGGCTGGGCAACCTGAGCTCTTGCCATCCCAAACCCCTGGGTACCCCAAATCCCTGGGCAACTGGATCCCTGGCATCCCAAACCCCTGGGTACCCCAAATCCCTGGGCAACTGAACCCCTGGCATCCCAAACCCCTGGGTACCCCAAATCCCTGGGCAACTGAACCCCTGGCATCCCAAACCCCTGGGTACACCAAATCCCTGGGCAACCAGAGCTCCTGCCATCCTGAAGTCCTGGATACCCAAAGCCCTGGGCAACTGGACCCCTGACATCCCAAACCCCTGGATACCCCAAATCCCTGGGCAACTTGAGCCCCTTGGGTATCCCAAATCCCTGGGTATCCCAAAATCCTGGACAATTCGAGCCCCTGGAATCCCAGCCCTCTGGGTACCCCAAATCCCTGGGAAACCCAAACCACAGCTCCCACATGGCCAGAACTCCACCAACTCAACCCAAATTTCTCCAGGAGGTGCTGGCAAAGGCGGGTTCCGCTGCCAAATTGCAGTTTTCAGTTCCCAGCCTCTTTGGCTTTCACACTGTTCAGAAAAGAGTCATTATGCTCCTTTCTTCTCCCTTTCTCTTTTATTTTGTCAATGGGGAGAAAATGGGTATTTCTTATTCTCCCTTCCCACTGAAAGGGGAGAACCTTTTCTTTTTCTTTTCCCCTCACTCAAGCCTTTTATACAAATTAATCTCTGGGCTGAGGCCAAGCCTGGGGAAATTTCATCTGAAAACGATGAAATTTTCAGAGCCTAACGGGAGTAATTACAGGGGGTTAGAAAGCGAACTCTTTTGCAACTTTGACAAGAGCAGGCTGCGACCCGGCACTTGTTCCAGCTAATAAAAATGTTAATGAACTGGCGGCAGCAACGGGGCTCTCCCATCACTCCGTCTTCCTCCTCGGCCGGTCCCCCTCGTCCTCAGAGGCGCAGCCCAGCGATGCGGTGCCGTGTTTGTCTTTCTGTGCAAACACAGAACCGGTCGGGCAGCTGAGCGGGGCCGGCGGCTGCCGAGCTCGCACGAATCCCGGTGTGGCTCCAGGAGGATGCTCATCCCTGCGATGAGTTATTCCGGCATGTAAATAGACAAGCTCGGCAGGTCGTATATGAGCAAAGCGCCCAAAACATGGGTTGTGGCTGCTCAGGGCAGCTGGAAACCCACCCGAGCTGAGACCCTCGGGTGACAGGGGCCGCTGTTCCCCTCGGCATGTGAATAATTGGCCCGGTGGCGACTGACCGCCCTGGTGTACATTTTAATTATGGAGGGAGCATCCATCACGTGCCCCTCCCGCGGCACAGCTGCTCGGTGCCATGTTTGCCGTGGGCACAGCCATCGCCACGCCGTGCCACGCCAGCACAAAGACACAGCGTGTCCCTGCGTGCGAGTGGTGACACTGATGCCCAAGGTGTGGTGGCTCTTCCAGAAGATGCGTCAGTGATTTCAGAGTCCTCGAGCTTTAGGCTGAAGCCATCAAGGCTCCGGAGGGTGACCTGGGAGGCTCTGCCGGGATATTGCCCGTCTGGCTCTCTGCTGGAGGAATTCAGCAAACATTATTAAAAGAAGGAAAGAAACACAACCAGAAACATGAATTATAATTCATATGCAGCGCTGGAGATGCTGAGCCCTGGCTCAGCCTGCAGCGAGCCCCCCTAGCCCAGCCTGCACCCCATATTCCTGCCCCTAATTCCCTTTGGCCCCGGGTGGGTAAATGAGGGAAGATCTGCAAGAGAGAAAAGCACGAGTGGGAGCTCTGGTGTGGTGATGCGGGGGCCGGGATGGTGTTCGACGCCTCGGGGATGGGCAGCCCGGCTGCTGCCGGTGCGGGGAAGGGGGTGTAAAGCCCCGAGGAAGATGGGGAAAGGTGGCAGGTGGAGGCTGAAGGTCAGAGCTCGGACTTTGCCCGCGGGAGCAGCTGCTCGGCTGGTGAGACATGCGCTGGGGCTGCACCACAGGGCTGGGTTGGGTTTTTCCCCTGAGCCCGTGGCACCCCCGGGGTGCAGGGACACCCTCGAGATGCAGCAGGACCCCGAGAACCTCTGCAGTGGGTTTTGGCCAGAGATGCATGAGCGCTGCCCCCCAAAACCCCGCAGATGAGGTGGGTGGCTTGGGGCAGCTGCCATGAGTCCACGCTTGTCCTTTTTGGCAGCACAGAACCAAAACTGTTCTTGCTGCACCCCGCTCATGTCAGGCAGTGTCTCCCCTCGTTTGAGATGCTATTAAATAAAGGGATAAACAATTGCTGGAGGACTCAGCTGGAAATGAAGGACATGTGTTCACCCATCACCTCTCAGCCCTGCACCCGGGGGCTGCTGAAAACCCTGCCCAATGCCAGCACCCATCTGGGAACAGGGGACAAGGGACAGGGAACAGGGGGAGTGATGTGGCAGCCGCCAGCAGCCATCACCCGAGGAGGGATTTTGTTTTTCCAGCCCCGGGTTTGGAATCAGGTTTCAATCGATGAAGAAGCGCTCGCTCCGGCCCCGCTGCCCTGACTCAGCAGGTACCCTCTGTCCGGTGGCCATCGGGGCTGGGCCACCATCGTTGTGTCCCTGAGTCCCTGGGGATGGCCACGGCACCTCCAGGTGCTCACCGGCAGGGCTGGCACCGGCTGGGTCCCCTGCGAGGGGCTTGGGGGCGACATCTGCTCCCGCCACCCCGATGCTGTCCCCAGGGGAGCTGGGAACAGTGACAGCAGAGGTGCCACTGGGGGTGCCTGCGCTGGCTGTGCCGGGCTCAGAACACAACCTGGGAGCGGTTTGCAGCATCATCAATCCCCACTTTTCCTTTTTCCCCCCTGAAGCCTGTTGAACCCCCATCCTCCCTCCCTCAGAACCCTTCGGGGCTGGTCTCAGGGCATCTTTTTTTCATGAGCACTGGAAGGCGTTGACGGTCGCTGGCCAGGGAAGAAGATGCTCCACAACCACTGCCCTTTCTGCCTGCCCCAAAGTGCTCCTGAAATGCCAACGTGGGCCTGAGAGCTCGTGCTGCATCCAAAACAAAAGCTCTCTGCGTCCCCGTGTTCGTATAAAATGCGGTACACGGCTCCGTAATGAACACTGACCTCTATTAGGCATGCTATTAGTCTCATCAGGAGTTCCTAAAGTACATCGCTGGGTTTTTTATTTTGTTTTTTTTCGGTGGGTAGAAAGGCAGGCGGGTTCTGCCGAGTAACCGTACAATTAGGAATCAATCATCCCCGCGACTGCAGGCGCTGATGGAGCGGAGCCGCTGGGGACGGCCGGGGCTGACGATGCGCAATTTCCACAGCACGGCTGCAAGGGCAGGAGCGAGGGCGCGGGCGACCGGGAAAAATCCCACAGAGAGAGAAAATCTGCCTGAAAATCAGAGAGAAATATAAAAGGGCCGGAGAAAGAAATTGCTGTTACGCTCATCGCCCCGACTAGCAGCAGCTCCCCGGCTCTCTCCCACGTCTGGGTGTCCCTGCGTGGCCGCATCGGTCTTGCTGCCTCCCCAGGACAGGTTTTGGGGTGAATCCTCCCTTCAAAGCCTCAGAGATGTTCCAGCAGTGCCACCGAACCCTTGCTCTGCCCTGGTATTAAACAAAACTCCTCTTAAGGCAGCACCAGGGTGGGCAGAAGCAGCCTGGAGAAGAAAAAGCTCTGGAGAAGAAAGAGCTCTGGAGAATCATAGAATCATTCTGCTTGGAAGAGACTCTCAAGATCATTGAGTCCAAGCGTTAACCAAGAAGACCAGGCTCTAGAGAAGACCCTGTCTGGCAAGACCAGAGTCCCAGGGGTGGGACAGTCTTGGCTTTGCAGTCCCCATGTTGGATTAGGGGCTGCTGGGTGTCCCCAAAGCCACAGGGTCCGGCTCAGCAGAGCCAGGGAACAGTCACCCAGGAGCGGGGACCAGCCTGTCCCCGAAGCTGCAAAAAGGACTGATGGAAAAGCCATGAAGTGGGGACATGGTGGGGAAAATGTGAGGGAAATTCCTGGCAAGGCAGAGCCAGAGGAGCGCGGGGCAGGGGTGGTGGAGCTTTAAACCAAACATCTCTGTTCTGCCGCAGGTGTCGGAGCAAAGTCCAGGCCAGGCAGGTGTCCTGGCTCAGGAAAATCCTCCAGCACCCGCCTGTGATGGATCCAGAAATCCAGAACCCCCCTGGGGCAGGGGGAAAGGGAACAGGGAGGATGAAGGGACAAAAAGTGGGAAATCAGCTTTGCCATTGCACCCTGGCAAAAAATACCCATTTGCGGAGGAGCAGACTCACTAATGCGAGCGCTTAGGAGAAACGTTTCTAATAGCTGTTGAGCAAAAGGGTTTATTAAGAACAGGTTGTGCCAAACCCCTCTAATAGCCTCGTTAAACGTCATCGGCGATGGAGGAGAGAGGGGAGCGCAGGGCACGGCGGACAAGAGTGCCCCGGGGCCAGAGGGATGCCAGCGTCCCCGGGGGGATTTGGCAGCACCAAAATTCTCCAGCGGCATCCAAAGCAGCTGCAGGGAGAGGAGACAACGTGGAGGGGATGGATGTGGTCACAGAGAGGAGCTGGTGGCCTTGTCCCTCCATGGTTGAAGGCGTTGGCAGAGGCAACCATCACTGTGCCAGGCATGGGACCAGCCCCTGCCAGCAGCCCTGGGGACAAGGAGGAGGGGACGGTGGCTTTGCACGGCGGCCGAGCAGTCCCTGAGCGGAGATAACGGGTAATGAGGGGATTAGCGGTTATTAAATGGTAATGACCGCGCTCAGAGCTGAATAACAACTTCTTGTCCCCAGCTGTGCCACTGGCTGGGCCGCGGGGACGGTGTCCAGGCAGCTGGTGGGACTGGGAGCCCCCGCACCACCTGGCAGCCCCGGTCATCCCGGTGTCCGTCAGTCCTGCAGACCTGGCCCGGGACGGACACACTGTCCTGCCTGTGACAGACCCCGGATGGAATTGTGCCACCGTGTCCATCAGCCTCCAAGGTCTCCTGCTCCCCATCCCTGTCCTCTCTGCTCAGGGGACAGCACCAGAGAGGGGGACGGCAGCCCCCATCCCATCTGATTTCTCCCCGACACCATCACTAAAGCCTCTGGCACCTGACTTTGTGCAGGGGAAGGATTTGTGTCCTGCAGCTCAAGAGGGTGACTCCGGAGAAGGCTCCGCAAAATAGGATGGTTCTGCTCAGCATCCCAGCACTCAGCTCCCCCCAGAACACACCAGCTCCCCCCGAATATGATGTGTGGGGAAGGGAGAGCTTGCAGCAGCTCCTACACCACACCAGCATCCCAGCCGCTTGCCGGCAGATGTTGGGGCTGTGAACACCCCGCACGCTCGCAGCAGCCTGCGGGTTTCAGCATCACCGCCTGACACCGGTCCCCGCCTGTCCCTGCCATCCCCAAGGCTGGCAGCAGATGTCCCGCACCAGGTCCCCGCGGCTCAGCACCAGATGGGCCGTCAGCGAGCGGCCCCGTTGCTCCAGCGCAGCGCAAGGAAAACAATTCCCGGCACGGCGGGGAGCACCGCGACGATGCTCACGGCATCTCCGGCTGCCCCAGCCTGTTATCCCGGTGTGGATGGTGTGGGACCCGTTCCACGGCGCAGCCGCCTGCCCTAATTCCCAAAGAGGCTTCGAAAAGGCAGCAGCCGCCTGCCTGCGCTGCCCAGCACCTGCTGCCCGCGGCTGGATGAGCGAGCCTGGAGAAGATTTGGAGAACGGGCCATTTAAACTGCCTCAATGTGGATTTGTAGCGCTTGAGCAGTGCCTGCTGCTTTCCCCGGGTCCCCCTGGGGAAGGATTTGGGGGTTCCTGGGGCTCAGGCTCTGGGGATGTCCCCATGGGGGCACAGCAGCAGGAGGGGCTTTGACCACTGCAATTAGGGGCTGTGTGACGAAGCAGAGGCAGGAGCTGGAGGAATGTTTGGGGATGGATTAGAGCAGCGCACTTCAGGCTGGGTTGTGCATGAGCTGGGGCAGCGCCAGCCGTTAATTGGGCTCTGGTGGGTCTTGCCTTCATTAGTGGCAGCTCGTTGTCAAGAGAGAGGGGGAATGGGATGGGATGGGATGGGATGGGGTGGGATGGGGTGGGATGGGATGGGATGGGGTGGGATGGGGCGGGATGGGGTGGGATGGTTAAAGTGTCCCTCTGAGGAGCATCCAAGCAGGGTGTCTCCATCCATTACCAGTATTTTGGGGTTCCAAATGTGGGTGAGTCCCTGCTCCCTCCTGGTCAACAGAAACACACCCCAGGGCAGGTTATTCCTGGTGGGAATAACCCCCTTCCTTTCATCCTCATCCTCCCGGCACGTACCGGGCTGGCATGGTGGGTCTCCCACCCCTCAGGATCTGCTGTGGGTCACATCCCACCCTGGGGAACTTCTCCGCATGTGACTCAACCGCTGCCGCTTCCCCCAGCGGTGTCCCCCTCCATGGCTGCATGTCACCTGCTGACGCAAATCCTCCCACCCCCAAAACCCGGGTGCTGCATTTAGAAAGGTTTTATTGGCAATGTCAGGGAGGAATCAGACACCCTGAGCTGCCGGTGTAGGGGTTGATGTTGTGATCTCACCCCAGTGCGGGGGGTGCTGTGGGGAGGCTGCACCTCGAATCCTGGGGTCAGTTTTGTGCCCCGCACCCCAAGAAAGCCCTTGAGGTGCTGAGTTCAGAGAAGGGAATGGAGCTGGGGAAAGGGCTGGAGCACAAGGGTGATGGGAGCGGCTGAGGGAGCTGGGGGTTCAGCTGGAGAACAGGAGCTGAGGGGAGACCTTCTGATCTCTGACCTGCCTGAAAGGAGCTTGGAGCCAGGGGGGGTCGGGCTCTGCTCCCCAGGAACAAGCGCCAGGACCAGAGGAAACGGCCTCAAGTTGTGCCAGGGGATGGCGAGGGAGGAGATGTGGGGCTGGGGACAGAGCTCATGTCCTGCCAGCCCCAGGGTGCTGCAGCCTGGAGCTCTTCCAGCAGCCCTGGGGGTGTGTGAAGGGCTGGGGTGAATTGGGAGCACTGGGATGGGAACATAAGGAACCCCAGGATGCACTGGGAGCAACAAGAGCACTGGGGTGCACCAGGAGCATCAGGATCCCTCAGAGCACAGGGGTGCTCCAGGAGCACTGGGAACACTGGGATGCACCAGGAGCACCAGGATGTGATGGGAATACAAGGAAACCCAGGATGTGATGGGAATACAAGGCAACCCAGGATGCACTGGGAATACTGGGATGCACTAGGAGAATCAGGTTCCCTGTGAGCACCAGGGTGCTCCAGGAGCACTGGGATGCATTGGGAGCACTGGGATGTGATGGGAATGTGAGGAACCCCAGGATGCACTGGAAGCAACAGGAGTACTGGGGTGCACTGGGCTCATTGGGATCCCTCAGAGCAGAGGGATGCTCCAGGAGCACTGGGATGCATTTGGAGCAGTGGGAGGCACCAGGAGCGCTAGGATGCACTGGAAGCACTGGGAGCAGTGGAATGCACTGGGAGCACTGGGATGCACCAGGAACACCGGGATGCACTGGGAATACCAGGACACACCAGGAGCACTGTGATGCAACAGGAGCACTGGGATGCACTGGGATCTGGGAGGCACCAGTATGCACCGGGAGCACTGGGATGCACCGGGAGCACTGGAAAGCACCAGGATCCAGGATGCACTGGGAGCACCAAGGGCACTGGGAATTGGGATGCACTGGGATCCAAGCTGCACTGGGAGTAGCGGGATGCAGTGGGAGCACCGGGAAGCACTGGAATCTGGGAATCAGTGGTTTCCAGGAAGCACCGGGAAGCACTGGGCTCTGGGCTGCACCATGAGCAGCAGGAAGCACCGGGATTCACTGAGATCTGGGATGCACTGGGATCCGGGGTGCACCAGGATGTACCGGGATGCACTGGGATGTACCGGGATCTGGGATGCACTGGGATCCAGGATGCACCGGGATGTACCGGGATCCGGGATGCAGCGGGATGCACCGGGATGCACTGGGATCCGGGATGCACCGGGATGCACTGGGATGTACCGGGATCCGGGATGCAGCGGGATGCACCGGGATGCACTGGGATCCGGGATGCAGCAGGATGTACCGGGAAGCACTGGGATCCGGGATGCACCGGGATGTACCAGGATGCACTGGGATCCGGGATGCAGCGGGATGTACCGGGATGCACTGGGATCCGGGATGCACCGGGATGCACTGGGATCCGGGATGCAGCAGGATGTACTGGGACCCGGGATGCAGCGGGATGTACCGGGAGGCACTGGGATCTGGGATGCACCGGGATGTACCAGGATGCACTGGGATCCGGGATGCAGCGGGATGTACCGGGATGCACTGGGATCCGGGATGCAGCGGGATGCACCGGGATGTACCGGGATCCGGGATGCAGCGGGATGCACCGGGATGCACTGGGATCCGGGATGCAGCGGGATGCACCGGGATGCACTGGGATCCGAGATGCAGCGGGATGTACCGGGATCGGGGCTGCCCCGGCGGCAGAGCCGGCGATGCGGTCTGAAAGCTCCTCCTCGTGGCACCCGGGGAGAACTACCGAGCCACCGAAGCACCCGCCGGGCAGCGGCCACCGGCAGAGCCCCGGGGCCACCGGCCGGCAGCGGCGGGCCGCGGGGCCGCGGCGCACGGCGCGTCCCTCCCGTCCCCAGGGTGACACGAGGGGTGAGCCGCGATGGGCCCGAGCTGCAGCCCCCGGGGTGGGCCCACGGCTCCCACGGGACCCCGCCAGTGCCCGCTGTGACGCCGGGGTTGTGTTTCCACCGGCTTCCAGGAACGCATTAGGTTAATGCACCAAATCTGATTTCAGGCCGCGGTCCCTGGCTGGGTCGGAGCGCGGGGAGCGAGACAGGAGCGCTGTGAGTGGAAAATCACTTCTGCTGCCAGCAGCAATTTCTTTTTTTATTTTTTTCCCCCCTTGCTGGCAAAGGTATTTAAAATAAAAGGGGGAGAGGAGGAACGGGAGCAACCAGGACTCTCAGGGCAGCGTGTGGTTGTATTTCCAGAGCGCTGTGCCCCTGTCCCCGCACCAAATGGGCTGTGCCAAATGACAGGCTGTTGCTTCTCCATGGGAAATGTCCCTAAAGTGCATATTCCCAGCACCAGCTGCGGGAATCCCTCTCTGCTGGTCCCCTGGCTGTGTCACAGCCATGGCTGGGAGCAAAAAGAGAGGGTTGGAGTGGGGCTTGGGGGTCGTTTAGGATGCTGGGACCCCGTGGTGGGGTTACACCTCCGCTCATCACCCTTTCCAGATGCTACAAGCGGGATTTGCTGCTGAAAAAATTGTACTTGGCTCTGCACAGGAAGGGGTGGCCGGTTCCCTCCCTGCCATGCTGTACCCTGCAGTTATAGATACACAAGGAAAAATCAATACCTGGCTGCAAAAAAAAAAAAAAAAGGCAGCAGCTGCGAGTTGCTTTTTATAGCAAGCTGTCCCATTTGCATCCTTCCTCAGCCCTGACCCAGGGAGACCGACCTCTGGCTAAATTAGCTGCGTCGTCCCAAGGGAAACGGGCTTTAAAAAGCAGCAGCCAAAGACGAGGAGGTGAGGCTGGATGTGCTGGAATATTCCACAGCAGCCACCCCTTTTCCTGGCTCCTTGCTGCCCCAAGCCCGTGTCCCTCGCAGGGATGTCACCATGGTCCCCAGTGGCTTTGTCTCCCTTCCTGAGCAGGACTGGGCAGCGGGATGGGGTGGCCACCAGCATCCCTGGTCCCTCTTTCCCCTGGGATCATTTTCCAGAGGAAATAAGGATGTGTGGCAGCAGCAGAGCCTGGCTAACCCCTTTCCAGGGTTCAGAGAGGGATGTGGAGCAGGGAGCACCCAGAGAGCAGGAACAGCCCCCAGGAAGTGGAGAGAGGGATGGGGGACCCTGGGATGCAGCCCCAGGATGGAGAGGGGCTAATCCTTTCCTCCACATGCAGAAATCCCACTGGTGTCCCCCGGATTACAGAGGTGCCATGGCAGAGGAGCAGAATATACCAGTGTATCTAGGTCACCGATGAGCAACTAAATGAGCTCCCTCATTAGCTGCCTCCACATCGCACCTACGTGGGGATGGGGCGTGTGAATCGGCCTCTGCCCTGGGGAAAGGGGAATTTGGAAACCCCTGAGTGGGAGGGAAAAAACAGATGGGTCCGTATCCCGATGCGACTGAAGCAAGACTGAAGGTGGGGAGCTAATGGTGGGGTGGCAGTGGGACAGACAGGGGACAGCGGGGACACACGGGCTGAGCACAAGCTCCAGCATCCTCAAATCTGCCTTGGCTCGCAGCTTCCCTGCCCTTGATCGGAATGCTTTCCTGGACAGGGGGCAGGGCTGAGCCCCAGCTGCCTTCGCAGCCCAGGTGCTGTGCATGAGGCTCCCAGCTGCAGCAGATTAATGATAAAATGTACCCTGATAAAAGGGCAATCAAAGCAGCGAGAAGCCCTTTAGGATGAGGCTCTGGCTCTGCTGTGTTTGCGGGAATGGCTGCGTCCTGGGGCTCCGGAGCTGCTGGTGCCATGTCCGAGGAAGGTGAGTTACCTCCTGGAGGCTGGGGATGAACCAGGAGTTTTCCTCCACTTTTTTTTATCCCAAATAACTTTTACCCCTTTAGTGCTGCCTGGCTGGGACTTGCTCTGCCTGGGGGCACCAGCCTTGGGGATGGCACAGCCCTGTGCCATTTCTCACTGAGCTGCTCCTAACCTGGTTGTTTGATGTTGAGCCCAGCAGTGTGGGATGTGACCTTAGAGTCACAGAGTCATTTTGGTTGGAAAAGCACCTCAAGATCATGGAGTCCAAGTGTTCCCCCAGCCCTGGCACTGCCCCATGTCCCTGAGAACCTCGTCTCCGTCCGTCCAACCCCTCCAGGGATGGTGACCCCAGCACTGCCCTGGGCAGCCTGTTCCAATGCCCCACAGCCCTTTGGGGAAGAAATTGTTCCCCAGATCCAACCTCAACCTCCCCTGGCGCAACTTGAGGCCATTTGCTATTGTTCTGTCACTTGTTATCTGAGAGAGGAGACCAACCCACTCCATGCTACGACCTCCTTGCAGATAGTTGCAAATGCTGCCTTTTTTGGCTGAACCCCAAACTGTGGCCGTGGGCTGACTTGAGCCCTGCTGTGTTGTCACTGTAACGCACAAGTTGTGTCCCTCCCTGACTCTGGGTGCTTGTGGCTGTGAGGACAAACCACTGGTGACCCAGCCAGACTCTGGCAAGGAGAAGCAGGTGGTTGGCAGAGCCAGGGCTGCTTCCCAAGGGCAGAGAGCAGGTGAGAAGATGCTGGATGACCTGGGGTGCAACCACCAGCAAGAGCAAGTCACCAGCCCTGGAGGGGTTGGACAGATGGAGTTGAGGTTCTCAGGGACACGGGGCAGTGCCAGGGGTGGGGTAACGGTTGGACTCAATGACCTTGAGGGGCTTTTCCACCCAAAAGAATTCTTGTGATCAGTTGTAGTACCAGAATCTTCAGGTGATGGGTCAGCAACAGCCGGCAGCAGCTGTGTGGCACTGGGTATGTAATTGGTGTCACTGCCAGCAGCTGAGGCTGATGCTTTTAAGGATGAGTAATTACATCAGCCTAATTTTGAAAAAAAAAAAAAAAGAAATCGAGCTCTTCATGTCTTGCCAAGCTCATTTGCAGGACAGCCTTGTCGCAGTCGGAGCCATGGTGCTGATGCCCAGGCAGCCGCGATGCCCGCGCATCCCTGGCTCCGTGCCCAACAGAGGTGGACAGAGCACAACTGTCCATCCCTCTGCCCCCAAAAATGGGGCTCGGTGCCCAGTGCAGGGGGGGAAGGGGTGTCCCCATCAGCACCTGGGCAGCTGGAAGGGCTGAGGCATAAGCGGAAGGGGTAGAGGGCACTGGAGTCCTTGTGCATGCAGTAGGGAGGGTCTGGGGTGCATGGACAGAGGAAAGCAAAAGGCTTGGGACAGAATCCTTTATTTTTAGCCTCTTTATTAAATTTTGTTCACGTTTTTGGTATTTCAGTGGTGGTTGGGTGAGGAGAGGGGACTTGGGGAAAAATGTACTTGAGTCTTCCTGTGCTTGAGTGAGCTCCAGATGTGTTTAAATGCTCAGCCACCTACGCATGGGCTCTCCCAGGGTCTTCCGAAATACTTATTTGTTTTAAGAGCAAATTTTTGCCAGTGAGAGGTGCTGTGCTGGTGTCATGGGGTGAGGATGGTCAGTGGCCCTCAGTGACAGTGTGTCCCAGGAGCTGCCAGGCTCCTTAGGTCCCTGTGGACTTTGTGTCCTGCTTGGGTGGTGTAAATCAGCCTGGTCTCACACAGATCACACTGATTAGGGGCTGATGGGGTGAGGTTGTGTTCGTGGGGCTTGTTCTCCTGGTCCAGGGCTGGCGAAGAGCTGGAGTCCCCCTGGTCTGGCTGCAGATGCTCCTCTCCAGGTTCTACCATCCAACACCCGGGCATCCCTGCTCACTGCTGCATGCCTGAACTTGAACTTGAGCTGCTGTCACAGCACAAAAGGAGCTGACAAGGACTGGGGGGGCTGTGTGTGCCCCTGGCAAAGCCCCCGTTGTCCCCTGATGTACAGGGACAAGATGTGCTGGTGACTTGTCCTCCCCCAGGAGGGGACAAGCTGGAGAGCAGCCAGCCTGGGTGCAGCCTGTGGCATGTGAGCGATGCTGATATAATATATCTCCTTGGCTTGTCTAAGCATCTGTTTGTTTGTGTGGGTTTATCTGAACAGCAGCCGCGGCAGTTTGGCACGCAATATGGTGGCTGCTGCGGCGCGCGGCGGCTTTGAGCATCGCTCCAAAATGGAGCTGCCTACACGGCCGAGCCGAGCGGGATGGGCGAGCGGCTCCAAGCTGGCACCTACAGCCCTGCTCATCCTCTCCTCTCCCTGCTCCTGGCCCTGATCTTCTGTGGTGGCCCAAACCTATCTCGCAGCAAAGCCAGAGTGTGATGGTGGCACGTCCTGTGTCCTGGAATGTCCCATGTCCTACCACTGGGGCATTCTGCTCCTGCTGAGCATCGCCTGCCTTGCAGAAGCATTTTGGGTGGAAAAGACCCCTGAGATTGAGTCCAACCGTTCCCCCAGCCCTGGCACTGCCCCATGTCCCTGAGAACCTCATGTCCGTCTGTCCAACCCTCCAGGGATGGCGACTCCAGCACTGCCCTGGGCAGCCTGTTCCAATGCCCCACAGCCCTTTGGGGAAGAAATTGGTCCCCAGATCCAACCTCAACCTCCCCTGGCGCAACTTGAGGCCGTTTCCTCTGGTCCTGGCGCTCGTTCCTGGGGAGCAGAGCCCGACCCCCCCTGGCTCCAAGCTCCTTTCAGGCAGGTCAGAGATCAGAAGGTCTCCCCTCAGCTCCTGTTCTCCAGCTGAACCCCCAGCTCCCTCAGCCGCTCCCACCACCCTTGTGCTCCAGCCCCTCACCAGCTCCGTTCCCTTCTCTCAACTCGCTCCAGCACCTCAAGGGCTTTCTTGGGATGAGGAGCACAAAACTGACCCCAGGATTTTTATTCCCCGTGGGTGTGGGAGCTGCTGGGGACACGGTGACAGAAGGCACCTGCTCCAGCCCAAGGTTCCCCAAACCCCTGTTTCTGCCTGTGAGCCCTTGCACCCCTAAATCCCAGCATTTTGGCATCACACAGCGGCGCATGTCTCAGTGTGTGAGCTCTGCTGCCTTTGCTGCCAAAGCTTTTTTTTTTTTATTTTCAGATTTTTCCTTTAGAGACTTGTTTATGGCCGTCAGGATTTGACAGACTCTTGGCACCCACCCCATCCCCAGCAAAGCGATGCAGCGGCAGAAACTCCCGTCCTCTCCCCGCATCCCCGAGCCTTGCGCCTCGAGACCTGTTGGGGGGGGCTTGTCTGTGCAGGGAAATCAACTTAGAGACTTTTTTCTTTTAGAGCCAGAAAAAAGACCTGGCACAGGGATGACAGCAGCAGAAGCCAAAAGGCTCAGATGGTTTTAAATGTCAGGGAGAGGTGTAAATGTATCTCGGAGACAGCATGTCCAGGAGTGACGGTATTTCACAGACAGCTTGATCTCCAGAGCCAGCATCCCCTTGGCTTTCTCCCCTCTTGGAGCTGTGACTTTGCCCACTCGCTGTCCCAGAGGCTGCTGTCACTTGCCCGTGGGGACAGCGCTGGTGGCCGTGGCCTCTGGTGAAGAGGAGCGGGGCGATGGCAGGGATTGCTCCGGAGGAGCTGATGTGCAAGCGCATCTTGTCTCCTGCCGCTTGTGTGACCCTTTTTCATTCTGAGCTGATCTACCCTGACATTGGGAGGCGGAGGGAAGGGAGAAGCGGTCATCTTCGCGCTTTTGCTGCTGCGTTATTTGCCTGCTCTCCCCTGCAGCCCCCCCAAAACAAGAGTTTTAAGTCTCCAAGAGTCAGCAAGTTCTGTGCGCCAGCCCATCTGTCCCACTTCCCTTAGCAACCACTCGTCCTTTTCTCCTTCATTAAGTATCTGAAGCCACTCCTGACCGCCAGACCCTCTCTTATTTTCCTTTTTTTTGGCTCTCTGGATCATCCCTCTTGCTCGTCACTGTCACACAGACTCCTCACCTAGGAATGCGCTGCCCTCCCACGCAGGGGACACGTTTGTGTTGTGACAGGCTCGGTGTTCGCTCGTGTTCTGGGCGGGCTCTGGTTTCTGCGCCTGCCTGCTGGCTATTTCTTTGGAGCCTGATCTTTTCCAGCTCTTTCTCCTTCCCCCTCATCCCGATCCACATGCTGCCTCCTCAGCCTGTGTCGTGATTTTTGGGGCTGCACAGGGAGTGGGAATTGATGTTATTTATGTCCCCAGCACATCTGGGCTCCAACCTGCGGGGTAAAGATTAAATAGTAATTCTCGGGGAAGAGACTTTGGAGGTTTGGAGCTGTGGCATGTGTTAATGTGCTGGCTGATGATGTGGGTACTGAGCAAGTGACTTCCAGAACAAAATAGCTTAAATTGCAGCAGCCGAGGGGAATGTGCACAGCTGGGGCTCAGGGTGGTCCCAGTGCCCCGTCTCTCAACATTTGCACACTCGGCATCTCTGCTTTGCTCTGGGCACGGCCAACACAGCTGAGAAATTGCATTTTTAGCGTTGTCTGTTCAGACTCACCCTTCCTTGTGTTGCCTTTGCTCCCTGGCACGAGCCTGCAGGGGAACCCGGCACCCCTGGGGATGCAGCGTGTCTGCTGCTTCATCCTTGCTGCTTAAATTTATCTCTTTCTACTTTTTCCTCTGCTGTGGTTTGACCCAAAGATGCGCGAGGGAGGACCAGCCTGGGTTTATGCTGCTCTTCTCCCATCAAAAATGGGTTATGAGTGAGGAGGGAAGCTTCTAGAGGCCACCTGGACGCAATACCTTCTGCTTCTGGGGCAAGGATAAGGGTGTTGGTGCACCATAAAACCAAAAACTGCCCTGCACCTCTTGCTGGGGCAGGGCCTGGAGGAGAGACCCACCAAAAAAAAAATTAAAGAGCATCTTGGAGACTCAGACACTGTGGCGGCATTTCAGTTGCTGCTGTACCAACCTGTATTTGAGGGAGGATGCTCTGCTGTGTTTCATGGGCTGGTACAAAAGGGAGCTGCTGTTTGCAAGGGGAAAACTGGGAATTTCTCTGAAAGGATAATTATTCTGGGATATTGGTCTTTGTAGCAACCTCTGCTTTGCTCCTAAGCCCATGGGCTGTGATCCCAACACCACCGTGCGCTGCTTTGTGGAGGAGCGGTGCTCTAATGCCAGGAGGAGGAGGATGTCAATGGGAAACGGTCTCCAGGCGGGAGCAGAGACTCCCCCTACGGCATTTCAGAGCTGGGCTGAGGCCAAGTGGGTCAGAAAGGTCTTTGAGGTCCTGGAGAAGGGAGGGATGGCTCTGCAGCCTGCTGTGAGGAGTGGGAAAGGAGCCAGGAGCCGGGCCGGAGGGGAATCCTTAATGCGAAACCTCCTGGTTCAGTACAACTGCCTCCATCCCGCTATGCATCATGAGCACGAGGTTCTTGAGGATGGAGCACGTTTGGCCTAATAATGAAATTGTCCAAGTGCCCTGGCTCCAGCTGCTGATTTCTAGTTGTGTTTGACAGATGTCCAGAGATGTGGCAAATGGGGAGGGATGGCACCTCCTGCATCCCCCCCCCCCGGGCGGCACCTCCTGCATCCCCCAGTGGAATTAATGCCCCTCTTGCTTTCTAGAGAGCCCGGGAGGCTGCAGGTGCTGCTCGGTGAGAAGAGGCAGACTCTGCTCTCTTAAACTGCTCCTCTCTGGTGCTGACAGGCACAACACAGCTGAACCGTAAGTTTTCCCCATCCTGCTGCAGCGATTCCCATCACAGGGGGTTAGTGAGCTGCTGCCAAGTGGGACGCAGCTCATTCTTGGGGTGAATTCTCCTGGTTTGCTATCTCGGCCAGCGTTTCTCTGCGGTGAAGCTGTGTTAACGCCACCTGACCGAGTCCCATGGAGCCAGCTCTCCGGCTTGCGGGGGTGAACACATCCCACAGCCCTCAAAAATCCTGTTATAAATCCTGATTCATTTCTGGGCTGGAGCCTCTCCTTCCATAAGAGGTTTTAGCAAGGAGGATGGAGCCAGGGGCATTTGAAGGGTGGGCGGTGAGGAGGAATAAGAGAGCACGTAGGAATTTGGTGGGGGGGATCAAGCAGATAAAGAAAATGACATATTATTGCACATAAATTAGGCAGTGCTGGGATGAAGCTGTGGCCTCTGGGCTGCCGGTGCTGCAAACACAACATCATGAGTCAGGTCCCCAGAATGGGGTTTGCATTTTTCTCCCCTCTGAGCCTTTAGGGTTCATTTCTATGCTTTATTTTTTTTTTTTCTTTTTTCTGCAAAACTATGAGGCTTCACAATCCAAAGCAAAGGAAAAAAGCAAACTTTAGCACACGGCAATGCATATCTTGCTGCGAATGAGGGGTTTGTCCAAGAGGGAGCATGCAACAGAGCTGGAGGATGATGGCAAATGTACCGAGAGCCCAGAGCACTGATTTAACCACTCACTCTGATGGAGATGCCACCTGCAGCTGCTGGGCAGGAAAAAAGCCCTGAGCTTTGCTTAAGCAGCCTCAGCAGCAGGGAGAGAACTCCAGTGAAAGGTTATTTAATGTTCCTCTTCAGTGGAGATGGCTATTTACCAGTGAGAAATTTCTGGGCTTGAAGAGTCACAGCTTGGGTAATGCTGGATAATGTCCTTGGTGGGGGGGGGAAGAGCTGGCGGGATTTATAGCAAGTCTTTGAGGCTCGGCTTCCATAGTTAGATCTGGCACAAATTTAGAAAAGCAGCTGGAGGATGAGTTTGTGCTTGGAATCATTAGCAGCAAGGGCTGTGCTGAATTACCAAATGCAACCTGGGGGAGAAACTGTTTCTAGGCTTTCTGTCAAGGCCAGGAAAATAGCGTGTGCACATGGATGTATTTACTATGTGCTGGAGAGGTCTCATCTCTGAAATGCGCCTGAGCTTGCAGTGGGAATGAACCTGTTTGGGGGGTTCAGGCACACAGGGTGGGTGAAGAGCAAATCCTGGGCTGCTCCGTGTTACACCAACCTCTTGCTTTTCAAAAGGCAAGAATGGGGGACAAGGTGCCCGGTTTGCATTGAGTGGGAGCTTGTGTTTGTCCCCAGCTGTAAATATGCCTGTAAAATACTGATGAACTCTATTATACAGGAGGGGGGAGTTTTTTTGCAAACATGCTGAGCACAGGAGAAGCGCCTTCCTCAGAGCAGTGATTTTTAGTCAAGAATTGAGTAATGCCGTTTATCTGCAGCAGCTGGTCCTGCTGCGGGGACATCAGCATCTGCTGGTGCCTGCCTTGGGAGCTTTGTGGTGCAGGGGACAGGGAGGAGGTGACAAAGGGGACAGTCTGGGAGGCTGGTGGCTTTGTGTGGTGGGATCCCAGCCACTTCTGCAGGCATCAAGGCAGGGCAGGTTTTTGGGGAGATCTGGTGGATAGCAAAGGACTTGGGTAGCAAACACAGGCGCTTCGTGCTCCTTGTGATGGAAACAGGGGACAGGGACCCCTCTGGCTTTGTTTTTTTAGAAGTACTTCCCAAATTCTGGTTATCTGGCATTGTCTGAAGGAAGCTCAGCGTGGTGTTCCTCTGATCCGGTGGCGCTTTTCTGTGGAAATATGGTTGTCTGACATTCCTGAGAGAGTCGGGGGTGGTGGGCGAGTGTTTGTTTCCGAGGGGAATATTGGGGTAATTGTTCATTTTTGGTGATGGCCTGTCCCCAGTGACCCTCCCTTTGAAAACTACAGGAACACCTCGCCATGGCACTTGTTGCAGTCGCCCCTTCGAATTTTTAGGTTGGATCTTGGGAACAATTTCTCCCTGGAAAGGGCTGTGGGGCATTGGAACAGGCTGCCCAGGGCAGTGCTGGAGCTGCCATCCCTGGGGGGGCTGGACAGACGGACATGAGGTTCTCAGGGACACGGGGCAGTGCCGGGGCTGGGGGAACGGGTGGACTCCATGATCCTGAGGGGCTTTTCCAACCAAGATGATTGTGTGATTCTAATTTAGCCACGTGAAGCAGCCACCCTCGCCCGCAGGGTGCTCTGCAAGCCTGGAGCCTGCTTTCCCTCCGCTCGAGCATCCTCTGCAGAGCAGCTGTCACCAGCAGCAAAGCGATGCCTTTATCTCCCCGATGCGCGCGCCTGGAAGAAGCTGCGGGATGACGGTTTGGTGGCGAGAGACTGTTTTAATGCAGAAAGCCATCTCAAGGCAGTTTTAGCCTGCAGGGAAATAGAGATAAACCTGGCACAGCGCCTGCAGCTGCTGTGGGGTGATGGGGGTCACCCTGGTTTGGGGTTTTGCGGGGCTTGGATGTTTGAACCGCTGTGTCAAGGAGGCTGCTGGGCTCTCAGAAAATCCTGGGTAGGCTTGTTAAAATCATGGGGGGGGAAATAATATATTATTGTAATCTTTGTGGAGCGGTTCAGGGAGACTGGCAGGGTGGGGGTTGAGGAGGAGAGGGGCTCGTTAGCACGGGACTAACGAAGTGTCTGGCTCTGCCTGGGAGGCGAGCAGGAGCAGGATTGGAGAGCAGAGATTGGATGTGCTGTGCTTGGGGGCGGCGGGAACTTAAAACAAACCCGGTAATAATAATAATAAAAAGCTTCCCATGTTCACAGCTATTTTTGGTGGCTGACGGCTCCTGGGTTTTCACATTGCAGAGCCTTGTTACTTTTCCAGTTTTCCTGGAGAGGGCTTTGGTTTTGCTTCTAGGTTTAGGAGAATGTGATCCTTAACCCCCGAAATCCCACTGGTTTTCTTCAGGACACCAAGATTGGTGGAGCTGGATGGGTTCTTTGGTCACATCCCTCCTACAGCGATCTGGACTTTTCTCTTCTCCTGGAGAGCTGATATCGGTGATTCCATGGCTGTGGTGACAGCCCAGCTCTGTGCAATACCTGCGTGGGCAAGGTACGACACACTCCAGTGTAAAAAAAAAAAAAAACAAAAAACAAAAAAAAACCCAACCAAAAAAATCCCACCCCAAAACCAACAACAACAAAACCCCTCCCAAAAAACAAAAAAAACCACCCCCAAAACCAACAACAAAAAAACCCCAAAAAACCAAAAAAAAACCCCAAAACCAACAACAACAAAACCCCAAAAAACCAAAAAAAAACCCAAAACCAACAACAACAAAAAAACCCAAAAACCCCAAAAAAACCCACCCCAAAACCAACAACAACAAAAAAACCCAAAAAAAACCCAAAAAAAACACCCCCAAAACCACCAACAACAAAAAACCCCAAAAAACCCAAAAAAAACCACCCCCAAAACCAACAACAACAAAAAAACCCCAAAAAACCCACCCCCAAAACCAACAACAACAAAAAACCCAAAAAAACCAAAACACCACCCCCAAAACCAACAACAAAAAACCCCCCAAAAAAAACAACAACAAAAAAAACCCAAAACCAACAACAACAACAAAAAAACCCAAAACAACAACAACAACAACAAAAAAACCCAAAACCACCACCAACAAAAAAACCCCCAAAAACCCCCCCACAAAAACCACAACAACAACCAAAAAAACACCAAAAAATTCCCCCTGCACTTGTGTTCTGGGGTTATTCTGCAGCCAAACCAGCACGGAATAGTCCAAGGGAATGGTGAGGGCTGGCAATTTATGAAGCCGGTGTTGCTGCTGAAGGTTTTAGTGTGTCAACGGAGGCGATGTCCTGATGGAGAGGCCGTAAAGCAGCGGTGTAAGTGCCCTCCGACAGGCTTTATCCGAGCTATCCGCTGCGATAACTGGCTGATATATGTGTCTTTGCTGCTGTAACTCTGCTCTCCTACATCCCTCCCAAGATGTAGGGCTTGTCACTGATGCATGTCCCTCTCCCCGTCATTGCCCTGGGCACTCAAAACCAAAATCTTTCATTTTTCCCCAAGTTGGGAAACTTGTACGTTAATGTTTTTTGCTGCAGAGGGTGTAGGTGGGGAACAGGTTTGGCAAGGCTAAAACGGTTCTCAGGGGCTTGGCGAACATCCCATGTCTTGCCATGCGCTCCCATCAATGTCTTAATCATGCAATTTATTTTTTTTTTTTTTCCTGGCAAGTATTTATTACCCCGAGTGCTTTACCAGCCGCCCTCGCAACGATACAGGGCAATGCCCTTTGCGTGGGGGCAGAGCCGGGGGATTTCTGAGGGGTGTTAAGTCCTTTTCTTAACACTTGAGGGAGTGTGACGGAAACAGTCTTACACTAAACAAAGTCCAGATTTGTTGGTAAATCGTGTCACTGCCATAGAGGAGCCTGGAAAGAAAGAAGTGCCGAGAGCTGGGGTGTGCTCTGTGGCTGTGCTATTAATATGGTCTGGCCCTTTTTAACGAGCTTTTTCTTTTTTTCTTTTGTGGAGCTGGGTTAGATACGGACAGCTGGGGCTGCTCGCAAGCAGAAAACCCCAGCTCTATGAGCCTAATTGCCTGTGATGACTTGTGTACACTAATTGGCAGGATCTGGGCTGCTGTGTACTCTATGCCACCATTCGAATCAAAAGCCTTGAACAGCTGCTGGTGGTATTTTCATAAATAAAATAATCACTTCTGGTTTTCCTGGGATTCTCGCTGCTTTTTGCTCCAGGTTTTGGCGCTTCCAGGAGTTTCTGCCCACCCCATCGCGCTGCTCTGAGGAGAACAGGCCCTTGGAAGTGCCGCACGCCGGAGAAAATGATTTGTCTAAAATCCTATATTTGGCACCAGCTTTTTCATCCAAACCAGAGGCCACTTTACACCTGCCTGGCAAGATAAAGGGACTTAAAATGAGCGCGAGTGTGATTTTTATGCCTGAGCGGTATACAAAGACCTCAACATAAATGAACACCAGAGCTTCAAAGCTTTTGCTGGGTATTTTTCTACCACCTATATGCTGTCAGGCTATTTTATTTTCAAGGTACAGTGCTATCACTGAGCAGACCATTTGAAGGCTGCTCTACTTGCTTTAAGGAGGAACGGCCAGACGGGTAATTGCCGCTATCTCCTGCTGAATGAGCTTAACTGTTTTCTGGGACGTGTATTCCTACCCACAGGAGGCTTTTTTCCCCCTCTACTTTTCTAATTTTTTTGCAATAAGAACACCCGAAGGATGTCCTTGGCTGATACTTTGGTACTTGCTACGTTGAGGTCGCTGCTGTATCTGACCGGGGACACCACTGTCCTTCTTCCCACCCAAATGCCATAACCAGAAGGTTGGTTTGTTTGGTTTTTTACGGTGAGTCCATCATTTTGAGGATTTTTGTTGGTAAGTTGGTGTGAGCAGGAGAAAATTGCATTTGGATTGTCAGAGCAGCAGCCGCCGCCTGGGCCACGTGGGGCTGCAAGGGGTTACAGGCAGCAAAACCTTTATTTCCATTTCAGTCACGTTATAGTTTTCGAAGCCTTTTGATTAAAAGGGTGAGTAAATTTCAAGCCCAGTGATAATAAATTGCTGCTGGGGGTTGGAAAACGGGGTGCGGGCAGCAGGTGATGGGGTCCATGGGAGAGGCTGCTGTGGTGTGCTGGGGGTCTGCTCAGGGAAGGGATGCTGGGAGAGCCAGTTATGCCCAGTTTTTCCCCAAAAGGCAGCACCGGGGCTGTCTCTGGGGGAATAAAGCTGTTCCCGTTGCTGGAATGGGACTGGGGGGGCTCCAGCTGCCACAGGCTGGGATGGACGCGTGGCTGGGGGCTGGCGGCGGGAGCAGGCGGGCTGTGGCCCCGGTCCTGAGCAGGGGGGAGGCTCAGGATGGTCGCGAGGGGACCCTGGGCGGGCTGGGGTGTCCCCAAGGTGCGGCGGGGGCGGCCACACGTTACCGGCCGCTCCCCGCAGCGCCGCCAGGGGGCGCTGCCGCCCCCCGTACTCGCGCTCTCCGCCCCCCCAACCCGCCGCTCCAGCCGTCGCCATGGTGACCGCTGGGTGCGTAGCGGCCCTTACGAAGCTGACGCAGTGGGCGGCCCGGCACGGGCGGGGGCGGCCCCTGCGCGGGCGGAGGCGGTGTTAGAGAATCGGGGGGCCGCCGGGCCCCCGGCATGGAGGTGGCGGCGGGCCCTGGGCCTGCGGCGCTGGCGGCGGCGGCAGAGAGGTGAGGGAGGGGGGAAACGGGAGGGCGGCGGCGACCCCCGCACCCCGGGCCGCTCCCGGCGGTGGGCTGGCAGCTCCCCCCGGCACCGGCGGGGCCTTCCCCGCGGCGGGAGGGCAGGGCCGTGCGGGCCGGGAGGGGAGGAGGCCGCTGCGGCAGGTGCGGGGGCTGTGAGGGGCGAGGCGGGCGGGGTGCGGGCCGGGGCTTTGTTCGGTCCCGCCGCGCTCGGGAGGCGGCCGGCAGGTGCGGGAGGGCTCGCTGGCCTGCGGGGAGCGGCTGGTGGTTCCCGCAGGGGCCGCGGTTTTCCCTCCCAGCCGCAGGGCCTGCACCCCATAGGAAGGGACGATCCTCTGCCCCAGGGAGCACATCGGGCCGGGGGGGGCGGGACGGGGACGGGACACAGAATTGGGACCCGACCCCCAGCCCGAGCCGGCCCTTGGCTGCCAACACCACCCGGTGCGGGGGATCGGTGGCTGTTGCTGATTGTCCAGGAGAAGCTGCTGGTGTGCAGAGGGTGGGTGTGACACATGGATTCCTTCAGCCTTCCCGAGTTCTCTGCAGGGACCGGCATCTCAGGCAGTTAGGCGGCACTAAAAGTGGATCTGTCACCGTGGGGGATGAGCCCTGACCGTGGAAATCCCCGGTTAGGGTCACGGAGACCTGCCTGCTTGTAAGAGTAAACGATTTATCACTTTGAGATCTTAGAGCTGGGATTGATCGCTCAGCCAGAACTCGTGCTGTGCCCGTTCTGGGAATTGGTACCTCTGTGTGTGTTTGTGTTCAGGACAGGCTTCAGTCGCCACTTGGAATACAGGAATGGTGATTGCGGAGTCTGCAGGTCCCGGTACGCGGGACGATGCTCACAGCCGGCTCCAGGTGGGAAACAGCGCCCGATTGCCAAAGATAGTATTGATACACGCAGCTCCTGGGACGCTGGAGTGTTGCAGACAGAAAGCAGCAGATCTGTTTGATGGATTAGCCGGCACGTTGAGGAAAATGGTTCTGGAAGGAAGAATAACCTCCGCCCAGATGGGAAGGAGATTACTCGCTGGCCAGGATGGAACCTGGTGATGTTACCTGGTCATGAGTCGCTACATCCCACTGAGTGTCATCTTCTGGTTGAACGGGGAAAGTGTCTGAGCTTGTGTGGTCAGGCTGAGTGGTTTTTAAATAGTCGTGGTTGGGAGATAATGAAATTGGAGGAAGTGGCTTTTGTAAAGGCAGAGTCTTTAATCTTTCGGTTTTATGACATTGGTGAAATATGTGAGGAAGCATCTACACCGTTAAGGAGGTTATTTTGTGATTGAGGAGAAAGGAATATCTATTGGGCACTGCTGGAAAGCTTTCTAAATAGAAAACGTTATCTGGGTGAAGTTATTTGTTGTCCTAGGTGTTAGCTTTCTGTGTCATAAAAGTTTCAGTGGGTTCTTAAAGCTGCTGATGAGATTTCTGCCCAGCCTGGTGGATGTGTCAGGCTGGAACGGTAACGGGGACAAGGAACTCGAACAGCACCCGCTATGTGGTTAATAATGCATAGAGCCTGGAATTTCTGTAACCAGAACTCTTTGGAAAAGAGGAGTAATGTTTCCCTTTCATTTGTATTTAGATAAAAGAACAGATTTGGGAGTTACTGTCTGTCGTTGTACAAATTTTTACTCCTATAACGTGCCATAGACTCAAACTTACATACTTGAATTACATATATTTGCCGGCACCAATCTTGATAGCGCCGACCTGTAAAACCAGGTCTGATCAGAATTCCATTTGAACTTCAGGTGGTGGGTTAGATCCTTTGGATTCCTATAGGCAAAATCAAGTTGGAAGTCAGAGAAACAGGGATTGTTGACAGTCCCTGACAGCTGAATTGTTGTGGGAAATGGGCAATGTGAAAGTCAAACTTCAGTGTTGTGTGTCCACCCATTCCTCATCTTGTGCCCTGGGGGGGAACGTTGTGCAACGGTATGATCTGAGCCGTTAAAATTGAGAAATGTGCTACTGCAGGAAGGAAAGTGGGAAGGATGAAAATAATCCCTCTGATGACAAAGTTATGTTAAAAAAGAGGAATAGGGTGAACCAAAATACCCATCAGTGTGTTTCATTAAAAAAGGAATTAATGTAGATATTAAACTGTTTGAAAGTGTCAAGGAGACTTGTCTTCAGCAGCTACTCGGCGTGTTTGCGTTGTACTAAATTTTGGCTGAGTTTTAGTTTTTATGAAACTTTGTCAAAATTCCTCGTGAACAAATAGTTATGACCAAAAAAATCCGCTTTGTAGGTATGCGCACGGATACGCTTTTGGGCTTTGGGTAGGAATATAAATGTCATGTTCCTCATGCTGTATCTACCTCAGTTCGTTCTAAGACAGACGAGATTTTTCTGTATCACTTAAACACCATGTACATCTAAGCAGCAACTGGAGGCACAAACTTGGAGCCGTGTAGCTGCCCCTTGACAGACCCGCTTATCTGCGTGTTTTTATCAGTCCCACCTGCCTTTAATTCCCTCTGTAAAACCCTTTGGCATTTCCCGTGGGAAAACCAGCCGTGTAATCCATGTGAAGTTCAGGTTGTATCTCTATTTGTGATGTGACCTTTAATCCCAGGGTGTTGAAGGTCCAGATGTTTAGGCATTTTATGATGTCCAGTGTAAAAATGGGCAGGGGGTGTTTCCTGTGCGGCCTCATCTTAGAAGTGAATTAATTTGGAGTTAGCTCATCAAAACTAGGTCACTTTGCTTTTTGAGTTGCTGTAAAATTGTATGGATTTGCAAACCAGATTTACACACTTCTTCCAAGCCTTTGTGACTTAAAGTCTCCTTAAAGCAACATAAATACTAATTATTTTGCCTGGAAGGGACCCACAAAAACAAGAACCAGACAGGGGAAGGGTGTTTGAGACTTTTTCTTTGGGTAGCAAAGTTTTATATTTTTATATCTGCTCTAGAACAAGCAGCTTTTAATTGGAGGAGTTTGCCTGCACCCTGCTTTTCTGCTGAGCAAACAGAATATTCCCTGTTTCAGCTTTGCCACCCCGGTAGCAAAATAATATTTGGTTAAAACTACAAGACACTCTGAGTCTGACAATGATCCAGAGGATGAATAAGTACATCCTGAGCTGGGTTCAGCAGCGGAGCTTGAGGAAGTTACATTTAAAGAGACAGCAATTGAGGTTCTTGGAAGAGCAGAACTATTTTTATCTGTGTTTGGAGAGCGGGGAAGGAGCTGATCAAAGCGCCCTTTGTGCCATCGGGAGCGTGACAAACGGACCCTTGGGATCTGGGGATGGTCGTTCTTGCTGGAATATAGATTATCAGAGTCAATCACGCTTTGAACTCGAAGCTACTTTTGCACTTACATTTTCTGGCTTCTGCATTGTACGTACATGACATTGTAATTTAAATGTATGTCTGTATGTGTTTCACAGGGGGTGGGAATTGCTGTGATGCTTCTAGTTAGAAACTCCATTCCTTGGCTTTCAAGCGAAGGCTTTGGTTTGTGTATTTCCAAAGAGAAATCGGAGGAAAAACATCTTGAAAATTTGCCAGGTGCAGTATCTGTCTGGCTCTGAACCTTTAAGATGGAAGAAACTGAAATTAATTTTCTGATTTTGATAAGATATGGGAAAGTTTGCCCATTGAAAAACTGAAATCAAATTGCTGCTTATTTTAAGAGCGCAGATATAGCTGGGAGTTGATAGTCTACTCATAGTTGACCCTGCTTACTACAGCTCACTCTGCTTTCCAATAATTCAATATATTTATTTGTCTCCTGCAGCAGCAATTGCTCCACAGCCAGTTCTGGAGTGCAGGGTGCTCAGCACTCGGGTTCTGCTTGTTTGGGTGCCTGAGTTCAAGTCATGGTCCCTGGCGTCTTGATCCCTTTCGGTATAAAACTAAGTGTGTATAAGGATGGAGCCATAACTGATCTGTCTAAAAAAATAAAAAGTCTAAAATACTGTGGACTATTTAATTATTTGAAGCATCATTACATCTTGAAAAAATGATAACGATGCACATGAAAATCAATGGCCGTATGTTTTAGAAGCAACATACAGTAAAGTGGAATGTTCTGATATAAAATGCCTACAAACTTTGGTTTAGGTGCAAAGCGTAATGCTGCTGTACCTTGGTGATTTTATATAAAAGGTAGAATCCCTACTGAGCTTTAGAGAAAAATGTGCCCTCTGTTCTCAGCCACTTCTTTTTTTTTTTTTTTCCGTTTTATCCTTTTTTCTCCCCTCCCCAGTGAAAGGGCTGCAGGTCCCTTACCTCATCCTCTGGATTTGTTTGAAAAGATGTCGAGCTAAAAGATGAAATACAAAAGGTTGCTGATTATTTTTCCTCTTCCTTGCAGCAAGAGCAGAAAATCTGCATGGCAAGCAGGGGCTGCCCAACTAACCAGGAGTTTTGCTGTGGGCTCTTAACCCCGAAGCTTCCAGTTTTTCTGCTTTTACAGGAATTTTGCTTTAACGGGACTCGTGCTCCTGCGGAGCCCTGGAAATTCTCCTCCTCCCACTGGAGTTTCAGCCTTCTGCTCACAGGTTGGCTACAAAAGTCTACAGGATTGCGTGAGAATTCGTGGCTTTTAGTTGTGTTCAAACTGGGAACTCGGTAGCCAGCCTGCTTTTCGTTCTTGCCTGTTCCCTTGTGCGAAATTCAAACTACAAGGGGATTCCTCAGTGATGTCTTTGACCTTAATAAGAATTTCTCCCTGAAATCAGGGTACGAGATGCGATCTAGAGTCTTAAATTGTAGTTTTCATTGTATTCTTGCCATTTCATCAGGCAAAGCTGCTATTCAGCAAGCAGTGATTAAAAAAAACCCACTACAACTTTTCTAGGAAGCCAACACTAAGGTAAATTTTTGTCTTTTGAGTTGTTTCAACCGATCTCATTTCCATAACCTTATGATCCTTTTCAGGAGCTTGTTCTCCCACTGTTTCTTATTTCATGTATTTTGGTGCTCCGTGATGTGTGAAAAGATTTGCTTGGAGCATCTGAACAATGAATGTCATTATTGAAGGGCTTGTAACTCTTTGCTGAAGGAGAGCAGAGCCTTTGCTGATACTGAAATTGTTTGAAATTCTCCTTTTCTTGTGAAGACATGCTAAGATAATTTTAAATTGTGTTTATGGTTACTAGGAGTAATTAGTAAATAGGTGCTCTAAGCATCTGCTGTGTCTTTTTTTCCCTCTGTAACATCTGTTTCTTTGTGGTTTGTTGGTCTAGAGATATGATTATCGGCACAGACCTGAGAGATCCTGAGTTTAGATCCCAACAAGCTTCTAGGCTGAGCTTATTATTTTCTGAAGAACAACAACAGTGCAGATGAAATTGTGAATCCCTTAGGCCACCTTAGATAGAATTGAACTGGATAATAGGAAGGAACAGGGAAATTCAGGACCTTGCTGTTATAGTAATAGTTTAATTGCAGTAAGTACAATAGAAATGGTGAGGCTGGTATAGGGAATAAAAAAAACCCTCCAGTGCATTTCTACCCTGTGAGGTTTCCATTCAGATCTGATCTGCTACTCCACGTCTGTTAGGAGTTGGAGTTTACACAGCTCTGCATCTTTTAGAAAGAAGAATGAAATTTAGTATTATGTCACTGCTTGTCTTTTTGGCAGAGATCTGTGTACTGTGCGTGCTGGTGGTTACAGCCATAGATACAGCCTGGATGTATTTTTGGAATATAGATTCCAGCTCAAAAGCCTGAGCTTCTGGAGGTTTGTCTTTCCCCCGTGTGATCTGCCAGATGATCTTGCAAAAATGTGCTGGTTTCTCTCCTGGGAAATTAACTATTTCACCTCCCATAAAATAAGAGCAAGTCCGATGCCTCTGGGGAGCTGGCAGCACCTCAGCCGGCCTGTGACGGTCCTGAATGAAGGGAATTCCACCGTCTTGTCTTGTAAACTGTATTTCCTGGTCATATCAGGACCATTTTAAAGCTTTCTTCATGGAAATTCAACTTAGTGCAGTCTAATAACTTCCCTTTGTGCTCAGCTTGTCTTTGTCAGTCTCCAAAATGTACGGTTTTCCTTTTCCAAAACACAGCTCGGATTCTGGTGTTTGAAAATTCGGATGTGAGCAGCATAATACTAAATGGAGTGAACTCAGCGTAATTCTCCATCGCTAAATGGTTCCGGACGAGTAAGTGGACGCTTTGTTGGTTGTCTGCTGTTGAACTCCAAACATGACATCTTTGAAAAGGGCACCAGCCAGTTTTCAAGAACTTCAGCCTCAGACTTTCTGGAAATGGCAGAGTTTTTCTAGCCCAGTGATCTGTTTGATTCCAGAACATCCCTGCAAAGACGTTGTGTCCTATTTCACCAGTCCCATGCGACTGCGTTGCCTCTCAGCCCAATTTAACCTTTGAAACCACAGGACCCTTTTTGTGCCCGCGTTCTGCCTGGTTCCGCTGTTTGTCACCATCTCCATGGCACCCACCAGCCGCTAATGACAACGCTGCACTAAACGAGGCTGTTCAGATAGGAACCTTTTGCTTGGAGGGGAAATGTGCCCGTGATCCCGTCAGAGGAAGTAAAATTCCCATTTGCTCTGCTGAATGATGGATGAGTTCCGTCCTTAAAATAAAATGAAGAAGCATTAAGTTGCGATTTCTCTCCTAAGTTCCTGCTGTAGTGGGTGCTTTTTCTTCCCGGCGTGGAGCGGAGAATAATGGCAGATTTCTCTCAGAGATCCTCTGTGCTGTGGGATTGCTCTTCCCCTCACCTTTGTCATTTTTGTTCATTTTCTAGCAGAGAAAGAGGCTGCTCTTTCTTTTCAAGTCTTCCTTCCGAGGTTAATATGGGGCTAAAACTATTTGGCACAGGAATAATGAAGCGCATAGGAAGTGAGCGATGCCTTTCCTGAGATCTTGTGTGCGTGTTCTGAAACTGGAAGGGGTCGAGTTTTCCTTGAGCTCCAGTGACACAAGAGGAGCTCAAAATGCCTTTGTGTAACTGTGGTGGTAGAACTTCATTCTGCAGGAAGCCACAGGCTGCTTTTTCCAGAAGCCCTTTCCCCGCTAAATTTCATGCTTATCGCTGGTTCAATGTCTTGCTTTTGGAAAATAGTCTTTTATCCTCTTTTTTTTTTTTTAAATAGAAAACAAAGAATGCACTTTTGTCCAGATCTGAGAGCAAACCCTTTTGAACACCTCAGGGGCCATAATCAAATTTAACTCGCTAGGAAACGAGGAGTGTTGTTCTCGGTTCTCCACAACATTACTGGCCTGGAAGAGTCTGCGACGAAGAACTTTGCGTTTGACTCCCGGTTCACTTTGCTTTATAGCACTCTAGCTCTCTGCTGGTGGCAAAGAGGATTTATTGATTCTCAGAGGCCTCAGTCTGACTTTCATTGGAGGAATTGGCACAGGTGGGTTCGGAGGTGGAACCGCGGAGGTTGGCGCAGAAGACGCGAGTTCTGCTGCGCAGGGCACTGAGTCGGTGCGGTGCGGGCGGCTGGAGTGGGAGCCCGCTGGCCGGATTGATGGCGCTGGGAATGTGCAATACGCTGGGTATGAGTTTGCACGCGAGCCCAAGAAGTGTCAAGTGTATTTAATTTGCCCCAGCAAAGAGGGGGGTGTGTGCGAAGGCTTGTTCAGGGAGGCGTGTGCAGAAAGCCTGAAGAGCCGCTGTGAAGTAGGTAGCAGGTATTTGGGGAGAAGAAATGCGAATATACATCCTCTGGCTGTTTGTGATCTAGTGTGCAAGTTTGCAGGACATGTATATGTGCACGCCATGTGTTTGGAAGTGGTTAGATGTGCACTGAAGAAAGGAACAACTCTACTCACACCCTTTGTGGTGCAAGGAACCTACATTTTGGGTTCCTGGTTTTGCTGGTTCCTCAGTCTTCACTCCCTGGAACAGCTTGAAAAGCTCTGGTTAGGAACTCTAAGCCATATTGCATTTAACCTTTATTCTTTGGGATGTGCAGTGCTTATTTTGTAATGAGTTACCATGACCGGGTCCTTAAGGGGATGATATCACCACAGAAATAGTGAATTATTTTTTTTTCTTCCTCCTTCTATGGGGAGTGGTAAAAAGCAGAGGAATTCAGTTCTTTGTCCACCAGATCATCACATCCTCGTTCTGTCCTGTTGTGTGTGTCTGGACCTGCCAGGGTGGCTGGGTGAGGTTATATGGCTGTTTACGGGCATTAGCAGAGAAAGAAATGAATGAAGGAAGTGTCCGCCATCAGGGACGAGAAAAGGAAATGAGCCTTAGTGGAACTTTTGGCACAATGTGAACCGAAAGCCCAATAAGGACTTGCTGCTGTTCTGCATTTTGAGGTTCTGCAGCTGCTTTTAACGACTCCAAACTCCCCAAAATATTGAGTCAAGACAGTGGAAGGGAATTCACTGTGTTTATTCTCTGAAATGACTACCGATGCTAATACGAAGTGTTACATTACTTTTTAAAGTTATGTGACAGCTGCTCCTGTATGTACAGGGTGCGTTCGTTTGCTCCTCTGGGGTAAGCTGGCTGAGGAAGAGGATGGAGTTGCCCATGGGGAACACGGAATTCTCTCCAGCCTTGAGTATCCTGGACCGTCCTTCTCTGAGCTACCTGAGTAATGAGCTGTTAAAACATCACGATGTTGTGCAATGGACAAGTCAATGTCCTTTATGTCCCCAGCTGCTGTTGTATTTAACTGATGAAAAAAATGGTTTTCCAGCTGCTCTGCTCATCTTTCTTTTCCAGTTAACTTTTGAAATCTGTTATAAACAAAGACACGCTTGAAAGCAGTAGGATGGATGGGTTTTAATTGAACAGAGGACAGCAAGAGACAAATCTTGCTTCCCACTTAAATGTGTTCATACGAAATAAGGCCTCGCATTCGTATGGTCGCAGCACTAGACAAGTAGGAATGATATTTGAAAAATAACGTACTTAAACTATAAGGGAAGAAATCGCATTGGTTCCTGTTGCACTTTACGTCACTGCTCTGTATCTCGTGGCTGTGGAATGAAATCCTGTCGAGTGCAAAAGCACGAAAGGGTGCGGTTAAAGCAATCGGGAACCTTTTCACTTTAAATGACCGGATTTGATGTGAAAATCTCAGTGTTAACATAGATTTGTTTTGCAAACCATTGAACTGTAAGTTACCTGGTGTTACGCCAAAACACTCCCTCTCGGCGAGCATGTGAAAATGCAGCTCTTGAGCCTCTGGCCGAGACCACAAGGGCTAAAAGCTCCTGAAGAAAGAGTAAGTTGAATTTTCAGTTCTTTTCCAGGCACCACTTCAGTAACGTGCTTCATTTTTGTGAATATTTCAGGGAGGCTTTTGGGTGGGGAGTGGGAGTGAGCCCCGTTTTCTCTTCTTTTCTGCATTACTTTTATCATTCCAGTATTTCCGGGCTTGCAGCTTCTGCACGTTGGTCTCTGCCTTCGCATCTGGAGGTGCAAGCGTCTCACTGTGGAGAGTTCGTGGATCCAGAGGGTGCGATACTGGAACTCCTGCTTGTCCAAACCTGGAGAAGCAGGAGATCCTGTTTGCAGAAAATGTGTCGCTTTGTTTCCCTGGGCTTTCAATGAATATGCTGGTGTTTGCTCAACGGCCGCGCACCCCACTGCTGCCTCTGTGCGGGAGTTTGCATTTCATAAGGGAGTTTTTGTTTAAACTCTAGATTTTTGAAAAGGAAAAAGCGGCAAAGGGGGGAAGATATAATTATCCAAGACTCAGTGGCCCTCAGGACTGTGGCTGCTGCTGCCTTTTTGTAGGGAGCAAGAGTAGGAGAGATCAGCGTTATCTTTATCTTCAAATATCGTAGTGTTCGTGCTGCAGGAGCGAGGCTTCCGAGGCTTCGTTGGGTATTTCTGTCGGAAAAGGAGCTGAGGCTGGAAGCAGTTGTGGCTCTCACGTTCCTATGGGAACAGATTGGAGATACAAGGGCTTGAATTCTCAACTATGAGGGGATTTGTCAAGAAAGGTGGGAAAAGGATTTAATTTCTGATTTAAGTGGGGAAACTAATATTTATTCTTTCCCTGATGGGTTCCTGACGGCAAGTTGCTCTATGCTGAAGAGGAGACGGGATTTTGTGCGGCGTCTTCAAGGCTGTGTCAGTCCTTCTGGCCACAGAGTTAATTACAAGTTGGCCAAGGAGATGGAGAGTCCACCCTGCTGCTGTTTTACGGACTCAGCAGTTCCCTGCTCTTTTTTGGTACGGAGGAGGCAGCAAAAAGGCCGTGCGTGTCCGTGGGATGAGAACACAAACACAGCTCTGTTCATACAGCCGCAGAGCAGGGTCAGCAACCCAGACTAAACTATTTGTAAATCCTCTTTTACCACCCCATTTAAAGTTGATAAGATGTTCAGGGCAGAGACATCTGGTTTTGTTTCCACTGCATTGAGCTGCAGGCTGTTGTTAGAGCCGCTCCTAGCAAAGCCTGGACTTTGCCCGGGCTGGTCTAACACGCCTCTTTTCTTGGGGAGATCAGCCCACGTGCTGTGGTAGGTTCTCCCTCTTCAGAAAGGCTGGATGGTGTAAAATTCATGGTGCATCAAGGAAAACTGCTCCATTACGTGACCTAGGGAGAACTGCAGTCCCAAAGTTGGGTTGCTCAGTCTGTAAATTGAAAATGGCAAAAAAAGAAAGGAGTCTGATTAATGAAGAGGTTTAGGTTTTTAACAACAAGTGTTTTGGAAAGCTCATGGATGAGTGTGCTTCCTCATCACCAGCAACAGCTTTATTTTTTTTTTATTTCTATTTATTTTCAAAGAGAAGATATCTGGTGGCTTTGCCAGTTTGTCACGGTAGTTAAAGGCTCAAAATGGACCTTGTCAGGTGAGTAAAACCCATCACTTCCTAGAAAAAGTTCCCTTTGTTCTTATGTATACATAATTTTTTTCAGCTGCACATCCTGGTTCTTCGACTGTTACAAAGTCAACACAATATGGCCAGTGAAACTTCAGACTGTGGCTCACATCCGCAGTGCTAAAAAAAAGATGTTGGGGCCTCGGCTGAATTAGTTGTTCTCGGTGGAGCTTTTCCCTTTGGGAGCTTCCAGGGCCACTTCTGCTGCTGGGGCCAGGTTGTGCCTCTTCCTTTTATTATCAGGAGTATAGTTGTCAAGTGTTTCCTACTCTCAAAATGATGGGCTTTCAATTAATTGGTAGCTGACCATTAAATATGATACCTACTTGGCACTTAAACTTCGTTGTGCTTCATGCAAAGAATATTGTCTCTTTACAGTTCTTAGATTTTCTGTGTTGCCAACGTCGTATAATGCAATTTGAATTGAGATCACTTCGGTGTGCAGGAAGGTTTAAGTGCTTCGGTTGAAGAGTGGCTCTGCTGCCTTTGTAGCCTTTCTCCTGAGACTTGGAACTATTTAGAGAACATGGTTCCAGCTGCCTCGTGGAGGGAGCAGAGCCCACCCTAGAAATGTGAGTTGGGGGGGTGTGAGCTGCTGGTTTTGCCTGCAAAAACCTCATTTTATCTTCCATTTCCCCAAAATCGATATGTCAGAGTCGTGGGCACTTGAAAAAGAAAACCTGACTATTAATTGTGTTTGTGGTGCATGGCTCTTGTGTTCTGCAGATGGATTGTGCAAAAGGTCGCTCAGCGGCAGGAGCAGGAACACGCTGCCTGGTCACTGCCAGCCCAGGGAGCCTCTTGCTTTACTCTGTTTTTAACATCTTCCCTCCTAGTTTTCTATTTGATGTTTTACTTCTGGGTTCTTGGACTTCCCTCCTGATAACGCTTTTGTTTTCTAAATCCTTTTCCAACTTACTGGGTGAGAAAATAAGTTTTTTATTGTACATTTTGTTAGGGGTTGTCTGATGCGATGGCCAAATGGAGGTGAAGCCACTTGAGCTCTGTGGCTCGGATCCAGCCAAAAGTGAGGCTGAGCGTTTCAGTCCTGGTAAGCCCACACATACGTATACAACACATACATTAATATGTGTATATACACCCTCCTGTGACAGCCTGGAGAGGAGCCAGGGCAGGGGCTTTGCTTCCCTGTTGTGGTTAATGGGGCTCCCCTGCCTGTCAGTTGTGCCTCTGTGCTCCTGTCTGCGTAGAATGAGCTTTTTATCCCAGAACGGAGCACATTTCAGAGCCCAAGCCGTCTCTGCCTCTGCCCTGCTTCTTTCACATACAGCCTATTGCTGGTGGAAATACAGAATTTTTCCATTTTGCTGTTTGTCTCCTCCCTGGTGTACTAGGGTAAAGCGTTGGGAGAGAGGGAAGAAGACACGTGGGCTGCAATTTAAAACCAGCTTGTGGAAAGGGAGCAGGGCCGTTCTTGTGTCCTCTGTATCCTTTTATCCTTTTCCAGATTAACTTCAGTCTGTAACACTTTTAAAATTTCAGTGGTGTCAGAAGAGATTGTTGAACTGATAGTGAATTATTCATAGTGTCGTTCCGCCGGTGTTCTCATTTCCTTACTCCAGAGTCATCAGTTTGGCCTCTTGGTATCATTTGTTCAATTGAAGTAGGATCCTGTCTGCTCTCTGCCGGACACCCTGATCCCAGCTGGGACTGGGGAGGCTGTGAGCATTCATTTTTTCCAGTTTAAAGAATGCTCAAATTCATTACGTGTTGGGCAAGTCATTCCTCAGAACTGGATGCTGTAGCAGACAACGCTTGCTGGGTCTGTCTGCTCCGCTGTTTTCCTCCTTGCAGTGAAAATAAAACCATAAATTATCTGTGCAGCTTTCTACTATGTAATATATTGGATGCTGTGCATCCCAAGATCTACAAAAAGATTAGTTATTCATGTGAATAATAGCCAAACTAATGCGTATAAATAAGAGTTCTTCATTATCTTCCTTCCAACAGTAACTAAATCACCAACTGGTGCTGGTAATGAACTCCCTACACAGTGAAAACACCACAGTGTTTTCATCAGGCACCCTTTTATAACACACCTCTTGCCATGTGCCCCCAAATAATACAAGCTTTGGGGAAGGAAAGCGGAAAATTGAAGTGGCTGGTGGGCAGCAGCGTTCACAACTTCAGTGACTGGGTGAGAAACTGAGGATAAGAACCAGCACAGGATGATGGTGCAGAAGAGCCCAGACCTGGGCTAGGTCTATGCTGGCTGCTTAGGTGCTTGATTATGCCTTAATCAGTTGGGTTAATTGCAATATAATATTGCTCTGAGGCCTTTGAGCTCTAATCAAGAATGAGGATCTGAATGAAGAACTGGAACTGAAAAAGATGAAATAAAGAATTTTTTTTGCACGCTTTGAAAGTTCACTTGCAACAAGGATAAGTGAATTAGTTACCAAACCCCAGATCTTGTGCTTGTGATCTCTTCCAAGATTATTAGAACATCCTCACCAAGGACTGTTTCGGGCATTTCCTTCTAAAGCCCAACTGAAAAGCTTGAAACAAATGGACAGTTCATGGTTAATTGTAATATAATTAAAGGAAAGGGAAAAAAGTCCACACCTAGACAAATCCTGCAGAAGCACTGCCACAAAGGCACTAAATTTAATTACAGGGATAATGATGCATTGCCTACAGCAGAAGAGGAAAAAGTACTCTCTCTTCTAATGGCCTAAAACTCTGTCGGCTCAGAGCCAATCGCTTGGCCTGGAGCAGATCTGAATAAACAGCTTTTTTTTTTTTTTTCCCCTTATAATCCTGTTTGGATTATAACTTCAAGTGTGAAGACTCATTTGGCTTTTGAAATTCTTATCTGCTCGACTGGAGGGAAGGTGGCTTCTCTTATGGAAACGAATTTAAAAACGTGTCCTTTTGCAAAGAGCTGCTGGAGCAGCGACCCTTCCCGAGGGTGAGCCAGCCTCAGGTCCGAAATCCTCTGGGTGAGATTTGGGGTCAACTTCTTCGTTTTTGCTCATTGATGGAAAAGTGAAATTGCTTTCCTTTGTTTTTACAAAAACTGCCAAGTTATCGATGTCTTATATTTTTCAATAGAATTCAATATAAAGAGAGATTTGCAGTGGGACGTCCTGGCTCTTGCCCAGGACGCGCAGCACCCATGTCCCAGAGCATTTCTCCTGCAGCTCTTGTATGTGCACCCGGGAGCGGATCCGAGGCCCCGCGCAGCTTCGAGGATGACCCCGCTGCTTTTCTTCAGGAAAGATGACATTTTTCTTGTTCAGACAGGCGTTGACTTCAGGGCTTGTTCTAGGTGGAGCATGTTATGCCAGTCCACCCCTTCTTGCAAAGAGAATAGTGCAACCGAGTCACTTTGAAAACAGGATATATATATATATATATATATATTTTTTTTTTTTTTTTTTTTTTCTGGTGGGTCTGCAGCAGTTGCCAGGCTAGTTGTGTGGCTGGGCTGGTTTGTCTGGCAATCTCTTCATGTTTTAGGTGTTCACAGGTAAGCTGACCAGTCTCGTTCCTTTTTCCTTCGTAGCTCGCCGGCACCAGCCTGATGGCATTTAGATGGAGCTTCTACCTAAATTTTGTCCACCCCTCTTTGGCAGGGAGAAGACAGCTTAACCCTCTCTTGTGATCTCTGATCCCTTTCAACTTTTTTCATGATTCTCCTCTCTATATTTTAGTTGTGATTTACATTCTGAATAGTCTCCTGCTGCTTTTTTGTACCTCCTCGCAGTCTGTGACACCGGAGTTGGTGACCCCCTGTGTGTGGCTGCTCCGTGTCCCTGTGCTCCATTAGCTCGGGGAAGAATTGTTCCTGGTTTTCTTTCGGTATAACCAGCCGTCAGCCTCAAGCACAGCTGCAATCTGTTCTTTTTGGTTCATGTCTGTCCAGCTGCTTGAAGCCAAAGAATAATTTTCAGGGTATTCCTGCTGCTGCGGCTCTCGTCACGTGGAGCATCTGCTTCTGCCTCACCTCCTCTCACTGCACTTCTGTCCATCTTTGCTCAACTCATCCTGGGTACGGAGCTGGTGGCTGAGACGCTAATTTAGTTGTGACAGGCTTTTCCAGCTCCTACCAACGTGCTCAGTGACTTCTCTAGCAGCTGCTAATGAAAGCGAGGAGTACGGCAAAAAGGAGGATGGTGGCAACAAGGAGAAACGTGTGTTTTCATGAAAATATCAAGACAACCCTTGGGACAGGCTAGAAATGCTTTGCTTACATTGAGGTCTTATACAATTAGCGATGTGTGCATTTATATGAAGGATATACAGTCATCCCTGGTCTGCTTCATCCAGCCCCTTCACGTACATTCTTCTGGAGCCAGAGTAATTAAATGAGCAGTAAGTAGCTTGTTAGGTGATGTTCCTCATAAAGGCCCAAGGAAAGTCAGCTGGAAAGAGCCCTGCAACTGGGATTTTGGGTGAGCTGTAAGGTAGAGTAGAAAGGTATAGATGGTCAGTATATCAAGATGATACCTGAAAAGAAATGGAGTGCTAATTTAGGAAATAAGGGTGAAAAGGTAGGTGTGCTGTGAGAAGGAGATGCCTGGTACTTTGGCTGGAGACAGGAACATAGAGCTGAGTTTGTCAGACGTTTGGATGGTAATTAGATCTTCAAATTCCAGGGTCTACGGTGGTGAACCCGCAGAGAAAAATAAGCAGAGAAGTCTATGTAAGCGTTGTGACACAACGGGAAAAAAGTTGAAGTAAATATGTATGAGAGAAAGAGTATTTGCAAGACTCGTAGCTGGAAAGCTAGTGGACTATAGAACTTGAGTAGGAGAGCTTCTAAAATCGAGTTGCTGCAATAATGGCTGAGCTGGAAACTGAATTCGCTGCGATGTCCTGGCTGTCCCTGGGCAGCAGGAGGGGACACCGGGGGCTGTGTCACCCCGGGCAGGGCCCGGGGCTGTGGCTGAGCTGTACGTGCAGGTTCTGTGCGGTAAATGTGAGCAGAAAGTGTGCGGGGGCGTTGCGGAGGAGGGATGTGTGTGCTGCTGTTGGGAACTGTAGCTAATGGAGGCTCTGTCTGAAAAAAAGAAAAAAAAAAAGCTTTTTAGCTCTGGGTTATGGAAAGATATAGATATGAGGCTTAAATATGACAGAAGATCAGAGAAACCTGGGCTTGATTCATCCTTGCTTACATAAGCAAAATGAAAATAGGATTCCTGCCTTCTATCGCAAATCTAAAATTTGGGAAGAATCCAACTGCTTCAGCTGGAGGATCCGGCCCAGGATTGCAGTTGTATCTCGCTGGACAGGCAAGAATTTAGGGGAAGAGGAGGACGTGTTGGTCTGTTCATCCCAGTGATGGATGGTAGGTAGAGGTGTGGGACCCGTGCTGGTTTTTTTGCTTTCTGTGCCTCTTGCAGCACTGCACGCGTGTGCTCACAGCATCTTCATCTGAAGCACCAGCTGCACAAAGTGGCCGGAGGGAAAGCGAACTGATCAGTCCCGGGGAACTGCCTGGATTTAATTTCCACTGGGGCTGAATTTGGGAACTTCATTTCCTCCGCCGGGAGGGAGTTGAAGCTGCGTGCACCGAACAGTTGGTGATTTTTTTTTTTTTTTCCTTCTTTCCTTAGCGATCTCCTCTGTGTTCCTAATGGCCAAGCCTTTTGGGCTGGAGAACAGCTGTCAGCAGCTGGAAGGAGCAGCTCTGCTCTTCTCAAGATATTCCCAGGGCATCTTAGCAATGAAAATGTGGAGAAAGAGAGGGCTGCAAAGTGATGCAATCAAGGGAAGCTGCAGTGGAGACTGAAAAAAGAAAAAGGGAGTAAGAGAATGACAGAATAATAGGGGAGTGGGTTGCCAGAGGAGGGAAAAAGATGCATAAAATCTAAAGAATTGGGTTTGAGACAAGGGAGGCTTTGAGAAAGCAGGTGCTGAGGTGTGTGTAAGAGCAGCAGGACTGGGACGATGGGAGAGGAGCGGCGTGTTGGGGTGTGCGTAACCGTGGAAGGAGAGGAGGCTGCTCGGAGATCCCGCGGGTCCCCGGGAGGTGACAGGGATTTGGGCTCCTGCAGCGCGGAGGCCCCGGGGATGGTATTTATAGCAGCAACCACCGAGGCAGGGAAAGTTTGCTCGAGCTGTCATTTGGGTGAGCGGAGAGCTGCAGTCTGGCTCTCCTGTCCCTCCTGCTCGTTTCCCATCTTTTACTGTAATTAGCAAGCGTTGTGTGAGCCGGGTCAGAGCTGGCAGCTTGCTTTAGAAGGCTCTGTTCTCCAGGCAGGAATAACCAAAGACTTTATTTTTTATTTCTGGGAATACTTAGCCTGATGATTTGTTTTATTTCAAGGGCTGTTCTCGTGCAGCACCGTGGAAGGCATGAGACCGGAGGGGCAGAACCACGTTTTTTTCTGAAGTTGTAGAACCCAGCATCTGAAAATTCAGAGTTGGGCTTTAAATGTTCATTTTGAGCTCAAGAGCAATAGAAGAATCTTTTTAAGATTCTAATCTCTACTAGTTTGGGCTGGTCTAGGATGAGAAAAGGACGTTGGTCGATACAAGGCTGTTCTACCGGCGTTTACCTCAAAAGCTTTAAAAATCTGCAGAGCTTCTTTTTGAGCGCCCGGAGTGCTGGCCTGAGAGCAGCAGCGGGTCGGCGTGCACGTGCGCATGGTGAATGTCCGTGTTTCGTGTGACAATGCTCTGTTGTCACACGCTGGAGGGCCTCTCACAGTGTATATATGGAAGTGATATTATCCAAGCCAAGGAAATTTCCAAGCTGAAAGTCACAGATCTCTGCTGTAGGATTTTAGCAAATCCGCTGCGGTGTTGATGCGACGTGGGATGTACATTAAAGGTAGTCGCTGCTGCGCTGACACTTTTTTTTGGGTAAAAATGCCTATTTTTGCCTGTGCATGCGTTCCTGAGTCCTGAGCAAAACACACGCGTCTTTCACCAGATAGAGCTCGTTACTTTGGTGTTTGATCTTTGCTTCATTAATGCCCCGGGGTAAACATTCAAGTGAAAGTGGATACGCTGGGTGATATGGGCACGTGGCCTGGATTGGTGCCGAGAGAAGCAGCCGTTCCCTGCCTGCTAGAGATTATTAGACTGCACGAGATCTCGTTGGAAAAAAATGTATTCAGGTTTTGTTTGGGGTTTTTTAGGTTATTTCTGTGAAGTCAGTGTTATACTGAGGAAGGGGAATGATCTCAATATCAAGTTAGATTCTGGTTTAGATGTGTTTGCAAGAATAACTGATGCTTCTCCTTGTAGCATATCCTGATTTTAGATTGATTTTCAGTGAAAGCTTTAAGAAATCCAGAGTTGTGGGCAAGAAATAGAAAAAATTCTGCTGAATAAGGTGCGGGGCTGATGCTCTCAGGAGGAATAAGCTGTTGGAAAGTGGGAACCTGGGAAGGTTTGGGGAGTAACAGACAAGTCAGGTTTGTGTTTGTGATAAAGTACAGATGTGGTATTTTCAGGGAAACCACAGCGGTTGAGACGCTGGGAAATCCAGCTGCAAAATGAAGTGGGACCCTCGAATAGTGTGTTGGTCTGTCTACTGGGAATTGCATTTGAATGCTGGAAGGAAACGGATTGGGGGCCCTGGGGGACTGGTGGGAGAGGTGGATACCAGGATTTCATGGGTTTGGAGAAAAGGTGCATTAGGGTTTAGTTCACCATAGAATTTGCCACATAGTGCTGATTCTTGGCATTTTTTACTTGCAACTGGGCCTCTACCTGCCTGACCCCTTAGTGATGGGATGTGAGAAAAGGACAAATCACGGGGTAAGTTGTGGCGGGTTGTGAAGCAGAAAAAAGCAGCGTGATCTGTGAACCCTGGTGCACGGGGCGTTGTGATGTGGAATCGGAAGCCCTCAAATTTCGTGTGTGCCCCTATTATATCCCCTTCGGTGCTGGGGAGAGGAAGCAGAGGTGCTGGTTTTAATTCCGGAGCATCTTTCCCTTCCAGAGCCGCGTTCCCTTGCAAACCATCCTCAGATGCGGAGCCAACGCCGCCTCCTCTTGTCCTGGCACATGGAGGGAACCGCTCGGCAGCAATTCCCTTCGCTCGGAAGCTGCTTCAACGGGGGAGCTTGTGCCTTTTTTTGGGGAGGGGAGCGGGGAAGGGCTGCCAAGGAGCGCTGTTGACCGCGCAGTTTGGCACCGATGTTTTTTGTCTCTTCTCCCACTTGTTTCGCTCCTCTGACGCTGGCAGCGGTGGTCCGGGAATGACTGCTGGCTTTCCCTCTCCGTGACTCATCCCCTGGGGAATTCCTGAAGCAATGAGTCAAGTTATTGGGAAAACTGTTTGCCCACTAGTGTAAACTCAGAAGCCAGGGAGCCTCCTGTGCTGTCAGAGAGAGGCAATTATTTTTCAGTGTGGCTGCGGTTGTCCTCTTTCCGAAGGAAGATTGCTTTGAGATTAACTGTAGCAGGGATATATTGCTAAATATATTTATTTTCACCTTGAAATATGCTCCTCCTGATTTTTTTTTTTCCTCCTTTTTTTTTCTTTTTAAGGTGGCTGATGTGACAAGCATTCCAGGGTGGAGTAAAACCGCCAGATTTGAATTTTACCAGTATTGTAGTGAAAAGTAGCTTCCCTAAAGAAATGAGGCTGTCAGATTGGCACCAGTCAGCTGCATCTGAAATACTCCTTTTGTAAGTACCACTCACCACTTCATTCTGCCCTGTTTGACTTAATCCAGCCCGTCTTATTTCTCCTATATGCAAATTAATGGCTGTGGTAACTGTGATTTAACAGATTTTAAATACAGCCAGGGATGTGGCAACAAAACCAAAGAATTTTGATCCCCAATAATTGCTTCCAGGGGAAATGGACTGTTGTACACATATAGACGTGTGGGTTGGCCAGGGTTGTTTGCATTCCATGCTGATACATCTCAGATTTGGGGTGCGCAGTGTTTTTGGATGTGAGGTCCCTGTTGTATTTACAAATTTAGGTCAACTCCCCCAAATGACATCTCACCACATCCTCTCCCTGCCCTGTTCCAGCCAAGCTTTTCTTGTCTCTGGTTGCTGACTATTAAACATTAGCAGATTTTATTACCCTGTAGAACAGTAAGTTCTATTTAAAATACAAAATTAGTTTCATTTTTTTAATACATTTTTCCCCCTAGCAACTTGGACATTATTTTTGCTCGAGCTTGGAGTCGCCAGAAGCTCAGATTGTGGGCTTCGCTAGCACAAAATGTAGGTGGTTGCAGATATGTCGGCATTGATACAACGATTGGGGGTTGTTTTTAACTAAATTAGTGTCAGCAGACTTGGATTGTGCTCCTGCTGCACTCCCAGGTTTTCAGTAAAGTGGCTCATTTTAAGGTAAGCTTATATGGCGACTTCTGTTGTTTCTCGACCGCTTATTCACAGAGACTTCTAATTTTCTGCAGTCTGACAAGTACGAAGTTTGGAGTTAAATTATGCTCCTTAATTTGTCAAGGGGAAAAGTACGAGTAATCTTGGAGCTGTAGGGTGAGGCTGTTTTCCTCTCAGAACATTATTCTTCCTTTAAATTGGGCAGTTGAAATGTCTCACGGCGTTCACTGTCCTCAGGTACCAAAACGAAAGTGCTTTTAAGAGGAGGACTGTGCTTGTCCCTACAAAATTCCTTTTCGCCCATGGACAAATCCTGCATGTGGGATATCTCAGCTGGAAAAAAAAAAGGGGGGGGGGAGACTTCAGATCCTGCTGGTTGTGGTTTGTTTTTGTTTTTTCCTATTTACACACCCGTTTGGCACATGTATTCAGCTTTGTAAAGAATAGCTTTGTTCCAGAAGCAAACGAGCCACTGTTGCAGGCTAAAGATGAGAATTTTAGCTGGTTCCCCTGTTCAGGTTGCACGTTTGTGTGTGACTCCATTGATGGATGTTGCCAGCTTGCAGTCTATTTGTTTTTTTCTTAAATGATCACTTTCTCTCATGTTGTTGTTAGGGGAAAACTACTAATCCTTGCAGTTGCAGAAAAATGCGTGAAAACTTGAACCTTTTGCGTACAGAACCCCCCAAATCCAACTTAAATATTTTTAATGGCGGCATCTCCTTTAAAAAAAATACTTGTGAATTTCGGCATCTCAGTTAATGGGGTTATCAATACTATTGCTCAAGAGCAGGTGATGTGTCAGCATTGAACCCTTTGCAGTGTGTTGTGCACAACCTTGTTCTATGGGAAAATAACCGGTTTGGAGCGAATAGCAAATGTAATGCTGAATATTCTGTATTAATAGTAAGGGTGTTAGAGCTGATTTTTTTTTTTTTCCTCATGAGAGAAGGACTCTTTAAGAAAAACTAAGAGGCTTTTGAAATTCAAGGGCAAAACTTGCAAGGCTGCGAGGTTCAAGAAGGTAACAGGTATAGGAGATATCGTGTATGTTTGTGAGGAATAACAGGTAGAAGATACTGAGATATTTTGTATGTGTGTCAAGAAGGGGAGGAATAAGCTGGCAGAGATGGGCCGGTGTTGGGCCAACTGGCCAGTCTGTTCTTGTTACTACCGTATATTGTTGTGACCATCCCCTTTGCGCTTCAGAGGGTGTATTTATGCCAACATTTACAATTTAAACGAGTGGGACGTACAGGTAAGTTCTTGTCCCCTGGCTTTTGAAGGTCAGTTTATACTCGGAGATATATTTTGGGTATTTGTGTCAGTGGGCAGTATCGTAGTTCCAAATCTAACCTGATCATGTTATAATAGTTCTGTGGTGATGACATTGGAGTGAGATGATTGGCGCAGTGACCTTATCCCGCGGGAGCCGCCTCTGAAATGTGCCGAGCCACAGGAGGCTCTTTGAACCTTTCCTTTCTCAAACCCAATGACTTAGTCCCATGGTTCCGGCGCTGACTCATTTGATTTGCTTCTCCTTGCAAAATGGGAGATGTTAAAGAAGAATTCTCTAGTCTCTAGCAAGAGACTATAAAAGAGACTCCTAAAAGCGTGAAATTGATATTCCAAAACTAAAGACCCCATTGTTTTCTGTCAGTGGTCCCTGCCCATGCTGAGCAGTCTGTGACTTGGTTGTAAATATGGCTCTTAGATGTTACATTAATACATACAATGTTCTTTAAAGTACAGGTCTGTTCCCTTAATCGTATTAAATCACAACAGAACCATCCTCACAGCCTTCTGGCAGCTGCTGTACCATCTCCCCGAGGGAAGGAGCTTTCCCTGCAATTCCTGCAGGTATTTCTTGCAATAGGTATCAATAGGTATCTCCTGCCCCGTGTAAAAATGCAGCCCTATCTTGGAAGGGCTTTGGTGCTGGATGGTGAGTCCCCACCTTATATTATGAGCTTCTATTCCACATTGTGTGTGTTGGGTAGATATTCTTCCCTCTTTTAAGATGCTCTGAGATATTCACACCCTGGAATGGCACTTTTTGAAGGTTTGGATTTTTTTTTTATCTGTCCTACCACTTATTTCTGCTGTTTCTTGTTAGGGGTAAATTGTGAGATACACAGCAACAAACTGTGTCTTTTAGTTCATGCTCCACGCTGGGTCCTGCAAGAGGAGAACTGGGTTTGTACGTGCGCAGATGTAGCAAGAAAACGTCTCCTACCCAGTGTCGGGACATCTTGTTTGGATGTCACCACATCTTCCTGCAAGGGAAGAACAATTCCCAGATTGTGAGGAGCTGAGCTCAGAAAGAGCTCCACTGAAGGCCCTCAGAAATAGCCGGATGAAGTTGGATCCAAGTTCCAATTGATGATTTCCGTCGAGTACAGTAAGTGCTTATGGAAAGGCGTCCTCGGTGGGGCCGGGGGGTTTCTGTGAGCTGCAGGGGTGAGGACCAACCTGGCGAGAAAGCCCACATGGGACATCCTTTGAGGAGAGGAACCCTGTCCGTTACGGAAATGCGATTTCACGGGAAGAGTTTGTATTTCATGAACCAGCAGATATTTAAGGGTCAGGAGCTGTTCAGTTAAGCATGCCCCATGTAATTTTTGGTCACCTGAGTTTGCCGAGTGTGGTTATTTTACAGTGCTGTTGTAGGGGCGGAGGAAGGTTGTACGGGGCTGTGGAGCAGGTTTGCAGCTGCCATCTCGGGCGGTAGATCTGGAGGACCTGACTGAATGGAGTTAATCTGGTGGTGTTCAGGTGTTGTCCTGGGCCACTCAGGTGACACTTGGGGCTCACCATGGGGGTGTCCCTGTCCCCCTGGGGCTCTCCAGCCAGGCTGCAGCACCAGCAGGACACGCGTCTCTGGACACTGGCTTGTACTGAAGGGAAGGTGCTTCTGCTGAAAGGAACCCCGAAGGAAATGCTGCCGTGACACAAATATTGGGGTGTTTTTTCAGTTTTCCAAGTGGATTTTCCTAAGCAGCTCCAGCACATGAGCTGTGAGAGCTGGCAGTCCCAGCTGTGGCATTCCCTGGGAACGCGGTGGCATTTCATCCCGAACAGGATCAGCGTGTCGGTACGCACGGCTGGATTTCTGCAGAACAGCAAAGGGCTTTGTCCTGTAGTGACTCCTGCAACCATCAACAGAGCTAAGACCTAGAAATCCCCTTTCTTCTGGGCTTCTTTAGTCCTGAGCAGTGAAGGTCTGGTTGCTGGGCTTTGAACGGTGATTATTTTGAGGGAGTTTGGTCAACTCATACTGCGGGACCAGCAGGGCTTCCTCCTGCCAGCCCCTCTGTGCAGATATCGCCCAGCGTCCATCAAAGTGTGAAGAACCTGGTGGATCTGATTTCAGCCTGGTGTTGGCCTCCCATCTTCTTTCTGATTGACAGGAATAACAAGTAACGCACTGAACTGCAGGAGCTTGAGCCAGGGACCAGGAAAGGAGATTTTTTAGGTGGTCGAGGTGGGGTTGCAAGTCTGCAAGCTGTTGTGGCTCCAGGGCTGAGGAGTTTTCTGGGTTTGCAGGGGGTTTAGCGTGTGGGCACAAATGTGCCCGGGGTGTGTATGTGATGCTGCGAGCTTAAAGCAAATCCTGCGTGTGGATTTGGGTGCTGGGGAGTAGCTGATTGTCTCCCTGGGGTGTGGGTGGTCTCCTGCAGTGCCAGAGCTCTGCACAGCCCTTCTCCTGCAGCTCTGGCTCTCTTCAGCTTGTACTTGCTTGTACACCCTTCTTCTGAGGCTAATGTCAGCCGTGATGGGATGTTGGATTAGACTAAATCTCCTCAGTTTAGCTGGAATGTTGTCTTGCTGTAGCATTTTTCTCCCTTGCTCTTTTCTCTAAGCCTTCCCCTACAGACAGCTAATTCTCCCCTTCCCCCACATCCTGTCATACCCCAGAGCATGTCACAAGGAATTAACGGCTGAAAAGGCCTGGGAGAGAAAGAGACGCTGCTCCTCTGGAACAGTCTCGCTTTTCTGTCACCGGGGTGGCCCCCTCTGTGTGCCCCTTTTGTGTCCCAGCCAATTCCCCACCCCCTGGCCATTCAGGATGTGCCAGAGGAGCCACCAGCGGCCCTGAGCCTTTCCCAGTCCTGCTCCGGGAACGTCGCCCGATGCCATCGGCTGCACCCAAGGGCTTCCCGGGGCTTGGGGACGAGCCCGAACCGCTGCTGCAGAGCTCCCGGTCCCACCAGCATCCCGGTGACAAGAGGGAGGAGGTTCGTGCTGCCGCGCTTGCTGCCGGAGGGTTTTCCTGCTCTCCTGCATCTCTGACAGCATCGCCTGCTCTCGCTCCCCGTCTTCCTTCCCACAATTCACACACAATCTCCCCAGAATAGGGATGATGTCACTTCCTTCAGAGGGTGCTGGGGGTGTGGAAGGGAGAGTCACGACCCCTGGCTTGGCGGCTTTCGGCAGCCCCGATGAATAAGTGAGGTTGGTGTGTGGGAGGGAGGGAGCTGCTCCGAGGACGATGCCCGTCTCCATCGCAGGCAGTCACCGCCCGCCCTGCGCCCAGGGGGATTTTCAGTGGCTGCAAGAAGAGTTTGCTGCTCCCTCCTTGGCTTGTGATGCGTGTCTCCATGGATATCCGCTTCTCCTGAAACACCTTTCCAGCAGAGAAGAATGTGCAGCGGCTGGACCACATGCCATGTAAGGTTTCTGCTTCCATCGCTCTTTCTCCAATCTGAGGGTCCGGGGCTCTGGACTCCTTGCACACAGAGCTTGTTGCCTGCATGTGCTTCCCCCCGATTTTCGTGTTGGGAGTTTGGGGCTTCTGGTACTTGGGTTCAGGATTCAGAGTCCAGGGAATTTTTCCCTCTTTGTGGCAATTATCGGGGCAGTGCAAGGGGGTCTTGCTGTTGCAAAACTAGAGTCAGTGGTCTCGGGGCTGTTTGCGCTCTGACCTTCCACTTTCCTCCCAATTCCCCTGCTAGATCACATCTTCATCCTCTTAATGTCACTCCTGGGATCTGCTACACTGGGTTGAAGCCAAAGAGTCCTCACACCGAGAGCTTTACTCTTTTTGTTTGTGGGCTTTCCAGCCTCAGGTCTTCCATCATCTCCCTTCTTGCCAAACTGGGGGCAAGGCCCCAGACCTCACGCTCTAGATTTTCAATAGACACTCTTTGAAAATTAACTGGGACCCTTTCAGCAGCGCCTGGGGAGCCTGGTAAGCGTTACAGCTGCAGTGACAGTCCCATGGTGAGTGTGACAGGGAGTGACAGCCCGCTCGGTTCCGTCCCCATCTGTTGCTGCGGCCAAGGAATGCACATGAGGTATTTGCTGCTTTTGGCCACGCGTTGCCTCTTACAGCGGCAGAGGGTGTTGAAAGCGGGCAGAGCACAGCGGCTCGTGTCCGGAGAGGTGGAGCAGTTTGTGGAAAGCGTGTTGGCAGGACGCAGCCGAGGGACGATGGAACCGAGGTCTGGGCTCGGCCGGGATTTGCCGTGGTGGCCGGAACGGGGATGCTGGAAAGTGTAGCCGCATATACCGAGCAGGGTTAGCGATATTCCAAGATATAAGTGTTTCATACAGGCGATGTATTGACAGGCAGGCGGGTTATTCACGGCGAGGCTGGCACAAGTCGCCAGATGGCCAGAGGAGTGAGCAGTTTGAAGGTAGAGCTGCGATGTACTGATTATTATGTGCTGAGGAAGTGTGAATCCAAATGGTGTAATTTCAGATTTTGCTTTGTTTGGGGAATAGAGCGTTTCCTTCACCCAAGTGAGTAACGTGCTGGAAGCGTGTCAGCCTGTTAACTATGGAATCTCCCGGAAACTGTGAAGGATTTGTGTAGGTTTTCAAGGCTGGGAGACTGAAATGGGTAGGACAGTCTGGTTCCAGGGGTACAGGAGGGAAAACTCCTCTGGTTTGAGCTGTTCTGCACAGTAGGTAAGTGATGGGGTAACCACACCTGACTGTGAAGAGGTTTGAGTAGGACAAGGCAGCTTCTGTTACCATTGGTGCCCTGATACAGACTGTGCTCTGCTATGAAGCCAACACTTGTGTTACTTTGAAGGTTCAAATTAGTTTAAATGTGATCATGGCACACCTCTCCTATTTTTTTTTTTTTTTTACTCAGAGCACTAATTTAGAGACACAAGTTTAATTTTTTTTTTTTTGTCTGGTGTATGAGTTACAGCAGATGACATTCCCTCTGAAATCCTGTTGAAAATCCTGATTACACTGTACGTAACAAATGCGGACGCTTTGATTTTGCCTCTGTGAGCCAGCAAATTGCCAGATCAGTACAAAGAGCAGTTATTACTTTGGAGATGCCACTTTGGAGCGACGTGGTCACTGCAGGTCATAGATGGAGCCTCTGGCAGTGTGTGAATGTGAAGATTGGGAGGTCAGTGGGGATGGAATAGAAGTGCTGTGATTTGGGACTGAGATGTACCAGTTGGGAGAACATGGCACTTTTGAGGTGGTGGCTCGAAGCGGAGAGGCACAGGCCAAGGTGTGGCATCCCCTGGTCTGTGGTGGCACAGGAGGCTACAGGTAAGAAGTGTGACAGGGTTTAGGACACAGAAAACAGGGACGGGAACGACCGCTGCAGTCAGGGCGTCGCTGCTGGCCGTGGGCAGACCGCATAGACACGATCTCAGAAACCAAAGGTTGACAGAACCAGACAGAAGTCCTGGTTGCAGGTCACGATTGAAGCGTGTTGTACAAGAACTGCAGAAGGGAGGTTGGGCTGTGCCGCAGGGAAGGACTGAGCTGCTCCGACGCTTTGGACGGGGACTGGAGTAAGTACAGAACTGAAATGGTGTGGGAGAGCCGTGCTGGGAGGAGGTGTCTGGACAGCCCTCCGCAGTCTTGTGACTTATACCACGGCTGCTTTGCGAAGCTTTAAAAATAGGAGCATAAACAAAACGTGGGGAGGAACAGCCAGCCCCTCAGTCTTCGGCCTTTTAATTGTTAGCGCTTGCCAGGGCCAGTGTGAACACAAAGGAGATGTGGAGCTGGCAGAGTGAGGGAGAGATCTCCTAGGAGCGCTTGCTGTAAGTGCTTGCTCTTGGGAACCAGTCAATAGCTTTTCCAGATGCCACCGCTAACTGCTAATGGGTATTTTGGCTTGCTGCGCAAAGCGAGGGATGGAACTGTTGGTTCAACAAGAGAAGAGGCAGGCAGCAGGTGGAAGAACATGGTAATAGGGCTCTCTTTAGAGTTAAGTCCAGGCTAACCTGTCCAGAGCAGCCTAGGGTGACTGCTCACCAACATGCAGCCCTAACAGGATTCCAGGTAATCTTGTGAAGTAGAGCTGGGCAAGTGGTGATCATGTTCAGTGAGTTGCACACCTGCTTCCCCTGATACTTCCCACTTTTAAACTGTACGTTCTCTCCTGTGCTGTCCTTCTGGAGTGTGCCGTGCCCCCTGGTGCTGGGAGGAAGAAGCTCTGCCATCTCTGATGGCAAATAAAATATAGCTCTGAGGTGCAGCCCTTGTGCTGGTGTGGGGCTCTCCAGAGGGGGCTGAAGAGGGTCAGAAGCATCTTTGATTCTCTTATTTTGCAGGAGGTGAGTGTCGTGCCTGCTGAACTCCCTCAGACCTGCTAGCCATGCCAGGGATTGTCGTGTTCCGCCGGCGCTGGTCTGTGGGCAGCGATGACCTGGTTTTGCCAGCTGTCTTCCTCTTCCTCCTGCACACCACCTGGTAAGTGAGAAAGGCAGAGTAATGGTTTGACTTCCTCCATGGATTCTCTTTGCTTTTCCTGTTTCTTGCAGCTGTAATTCTTCCTCTGCTTATACATGCAGCTGGAAGGTTTGTTTGGGGCATTTCTGACAGACACCAGCACATTTGCAGCTTCTGGTCCTTTGGATAAGTTCTATTCTAAGTTCTAGTTCCACTTCCAAAGAGGGATCCTGACCAGAGCTCCCCGTATCCTCCAGCACTGCCCAAGGTTGTTGTCTGGAGTTTGGGGCTGTGTTTCTGTACGGGGGCTCAGGAAAAACAATTGGAGTGGCAGATCCTGTGGGATAATAATGTAGCTTGGCAAATCATCACGTTGTTCTGACTGGGGTAGCAGGGCCTCTGGATGGCTTGTGGGGAGGAGATTTCCAGAACAAATTAATATTAATTACAAGTAGCCGTGGGACACTGAGAAACCTCAGTAGCTTTGTGAGGAGAGCAGGTGTGGGATATTACATGCAGCTTTTTTTTTTTGGTAACGAGCTGGTTTGTGACTGGCAGGTTCGTGATCCTCTCTGTGGTGCTCTTTGGGCTGGTGTACAACCCCAACGAGACCTGCTCACTTAACCTGGTGGACCACGGCAGGGGCTACCTGGGCATCCTGCTCAGCTGTATGATCGCGGAGGTGGCAATCATCTGGCTCAGCATGCGAGGCAGTATCCTGTACACAGAGCCCCGGGACTCCATGCAGTATGTGCTCTATGTCAGACTGGGTAAGAGGCAGCGGCCGGAGCCCTCCCGGTGACTCAGCCTCCGCTCTGCCATCTGCTCGCGCACAAGACTCCTCTCCCCACACCCTGACAAACATGCAGCTTCTGAAAGACATCCAGATGGCCACTCAGATGTGATATGCATCTGAATACATCACATATACTGCGCCCTGTCATTGCTGGAAGGCTTTCACGCAATGCCCCAAATATCTTTCTAGCAAACCTTTAACTTGTCATCCTCATTGCCATGCAGGTACATCCTTTCCCTCTAACAAAATATGCTCCCCTTCTGCCTCGCAACACAGATCTGCCACAGTGAGATGCATCTACACCTCTCCCCCAGCTTTTTTCCATGCGTTTTCCTATGGTACAGGCGTTACGTCCGTGCAAATCACAGCGGTTCTGACCCCCAGGCCTGGGCACGTCCTCGCCTGTCACACAGACACTGAAGTCCGCACCCACCTACCCTGAGCTGTGCACTTGACCTCTTGACTCATGTGTGATGCATCTCTCCATCCAGCAACCCACACTTTGATACTTCTGTGAGATAAATAGGTTTACCACCTGCTCACCCATTGCTTCCTCTCTCTTTGAGTGCATATTTGTCTTCCTAAAAAACATTTCCTGTTGTCCTCACCCACCAAGAACTAGATCAGAAAAGAGGTGGTTCCTTGATCTCATTCAGGGCTTCCCTTTTAGCTTGTCTTCCCTCTTCTGTTCCATTGTCTTCCAGGTACAGAAACTTAATCAGATTTTTCTGTGAGTGGAGATTTTAAGAGGAAAAATCTTTTGGAAATACAGAGTCAAAGTCATTCCAAACAAAGCATCGCATGGTTTTGCATCTCTGTTTTTGCTGGATTGTTTTCCTGCAGAATTCGCTAAAATATGGGTAACTCTGCTGGCAAGTTCTGTCTGGGAGACATTTCCGCCTCTGAGTGCTCAGTGAAAATCATTAACATGAACAGCAAACAAATCTCTCTCCAGTTCCCAGACACACTGCGGTCTCCCTAGGGAAGCACATAGAGCCCAGCGGTTTGAGTAACACTGTGTTAAAACCAATTAAACGGGACGAGGCGGGTAGAGAGAACTCAAAGAGCCATTTTCCTGCCCAAGAAACATCCACTTTTCTTCCTTCTGTGCATTAAACTATATATGTGCTCAGGATCTGTATTTACGCTGTATCTTGGGTCTGGTAGATGCTTGTTTTTTGGGGCTTTTTACTCCTAATAGCTTCGTCAGTTCTGATGATAGAAATAGGAGTGTGACCGTTGTGTGGGCAAGGGCCGTGTGACTGTCCCATTTTCAGCGTGTGGTGTTTAGTGCATATGAATTTAGGGAAAGAATTCCAGTCTGAACCCAAGAAAAATCTCATCTGTGCCACTGCTGCTCCTGTCCCGCACAGGTAATCTCAGAGGGGAGACAAGCCAAGGCAAAGCCCAGCTCAGCGTAAGAACATAGGCTGGGCTGATTTGGAACCTGCTGTTGAAAACTGTTTGTTATGTGGCTCTGGGAACTGGTCTTTCCAGGCTGGTGAGAGCCTGTAGTAACCCACTTAGGAAAAGATTCTGTGCTAACATGGAGATAAGAAGGGTGGATGGCTATTTGACTAGGCTGGAGTGTGGGTTTATTCTCAGCTTCACCAAAGGCTTGCTAGGCCTTGCTTTACCCTCTTTGCACCTGATTGCTGCCCACCTGGACTTTGGGGTTGTAATGTGGAGGGAAAGTGTGAGGATGGGCACTTCAGAGCAGCGTTTTGACAACTGTTTTGTCTCGGGAAGCCACTGTCAGCCCCAGTTTCTTGCCCATTACCAGGGTAACACGCAAAACTGAGGAGCCAGTAAATGATTCTTGAAGGACTGTGTCCCAGGAACTGGTATGGAAGGGGCTGCAAAGGGCAGAGGTGCTGGGAACATTTGCTAAGTGTACTCAGCAGGATTAATCCTGGACACACACGACTCTTTATTTCCCACCTTTAAGTGGGGCAGCTGTCTGAGGTGGTTGAGAGCTTGGTTCTGTTAGGTGGTGATTCTCGTTACCTCAGGGAGCCCTTCCACTGGTGTGGGCGGCAGGTCTGTCCGTCTGATTCACACCTCATACAGCCCAGGGCACTGGCAGCTCTGTGCGCGTGTCATTCTGTCACTTAGGAGTCATTAGCGTTAAGGACACATCAAGTCTTTGGCTCATTTTCTTCAACATCACCTTCCAAAGCATTGGGGCCCTGTCCTGCAGTCATTTATTCCGTGCTAAAGAACCTGTCTTTGAGTTTCCCCTCCAAAAGATGGAGAGAGGCGATCGGGAATCCTCAGGAAGATGCTGCTACTGTCCCTCGTGTTCCTTTTGTTGCAGCGATCTTGGTGATTGAGTTCGTGTACGCCATCGTGGGCATCGTTTGGCTAACGCAGTACTATGCATCCTGCAACGATCTCACGGCAAAGAGCGTCACGTTGGGTACGTATTGGGAACGTGGTTTGTGTGTTTGCAGACATCCTCTCGCCCCGGAGAGCTGATTCATTTTTCATGTGGGGATTGATTGTTGGAAGTGGATCATAGCTGTAAAATGTGGTGCTTGTTTCCCCGAGACGTTATTGCTCAGAACACTCGTTCTATTCATTTGTTTGCGCTGTCTGCGCTGAGGCAAGTGTTCCCATTCCCATGGAAGGGTCTGGCTGGGGACCCTGCAAGACCCGGTTCCCCTTTTTCCATTTAAAAAGGTTTTACTGTTTCCCTAGAACTCCTTTTCAGTCTTCTGGTGGGAGAGACGCTGATGTTGCAGCCCTGCTAGATACCTTATTTAATGGCCTTCTGCACGGGCAGTCTCCTAAAACAGCTGGAAAGCCCAGCTGTGGTTTAGCTTTCCCAGAGAGTTTCCTTTTGCTGTAGCTGCCTGCAAGAATATTTGGGGTAACACTATAGAGAGGTGGGTCTGGTGTGTGTGTTGTGAAAAGCAAGAAGCGATGCGACCAAGACTCATGGGCAGAGCAACTGATTTCTGTTTTTTCTCTGCAGGAATGGTGGTTTGCAACTGGGTCGTCATCCTGAGCGTCTGCATCACCGTCCTGTGCGTCTTCGACCCCACGGGCCGGACCTTTGTCAAACTACGTGCCACGAAGCGGAGGCAGCGCAACCTGAGGACATACAACTTGCGGTAAAACGGCATCTTTGGAAGGGTCTCCTGCTGTTTTCAGTTCTCACCATTCCTCCTTGCCTCGTTTCTGGGATCATTCAGCCTCGGGCGTTGCTTTCCTTTGCTGACAGTGGTTTGGGAAGGTTGCGGCTCAGGGCGTAAAGTGCGATGTGTGGGCATCTGCATCCCAAAGAGGCAAAGCGACGTGGTATCCGACTGGATTGCACGTTAGTCCCTGGTTTGGGGAATCTTTACGAGCCCCTTGAGCCGGTGCTGACCACAGCAGCTCGTTTGTCCATCCTGTAGCAGCATTTTGCCCATAACACTGAGCCAGTGCTTAAATTTTGCTTAAACTGAGGCAGCATCTTCTTCCAAAGCCCCTTCTTTTATTTTTGTTTTCAAAATAAAACCTTTTTGGCCTGAGGTTTCTTGTATTTGGTCCTGGCCAAGAAGCAATTTCTTTTGTCTTGGCAGTCACATCTTTTAATTAAGAATTGATTACATCTTCGAGCTGCCCAGATGGGGATATGAAAGCTTTTTTCACCAAGCAAGGCATTTCTCATAAGTGTTTTTTCCAGTAGCGGGACAACACAAACAGGCTTTGTTTTCTAATGCAGTCTTGACATATGTGGCTGTCAGCGAGGAATGTGGCTTTGTAGGGCTTGAGGGCATTAGAGTTTGAATGCTAAAAAATGGGGCTTTTTAAAAATACTTTGCAAATTTTGCATTTCTCATTGGGAATGTACATGCAAGGGGTATTTTGAATACATGCTCTTCCAGTGTCTTGAAATGGGATCCTTCAGGTTGTCTTTTTGAGGAAAAACCAGACTTTTCTAAGGGTGGTGCATCACATTTTGTTTGAAGGAGCCGGTGTCTTTTTTTTTTTTTAAATTGCAGAATGTAAGACAATTTTCCTATGCTTTCCAATATGTTACTAACACTAAACTTGACTTTTTGAGGTAGTGCCCCATTCACCTCACGTGTGCGATGGCTGCATTGTCGTCGGGACGAGGAGCTGCGACGACACCGTGGATCTTGTACCCCACACCACATCAAAGACATTTTTTCCCAAAAGGGAACCGAATGCCACAGATGGCAAAGCTGCTTTTTTTTTTTTTTTTTTTTTTTTTTTTTTGCCAGTGTGCTTAATTTTTGGATTTGTTTTAATTTCCTTTATCTCTTCCGTGAGGAGTTTTGAGATCCCAGCCAACCGAATGAAGGTGTTTGTCCTTTGGGCCAGGCCCAGGTTTTTGCCTCCAGGCCTGTGACATTTTTGGAGAGCTTGTTCCTGCTGTTCGCAGATTTTTCACTCTAGAAAGGGAGCGTTAACAGATGTTAAACAAGCGAAGTGCTGTGGGCTATGATGTGAGGGGGAAACATAAAATGTTACTATGTGTTCACTACTAAAACAATTGTTTTCAAAGAGTCTATTTTGAAATTCTCCACTCGCTCAAAGCGATCCTTTCCAAAGAATGTATTATGAAATTCTCTGTGTGTTTCCGGATTATGATCCTGTAAGATGTTGAGGACCTGTTGAAATCCATATGGCTGCAGTGGGATGTGCCTTTGGATGTACAACAGTAGCTTGACCTTTGTGTCACACTTCACCTGAGCTTTATTCCCTCTGTCTTAAATTACGAAAAACTCAAGTTATTTGTTACATTAAGGCGACCTTTTTGCGGTACTCTACTGTAGCTATTGGACTTTTACTCAGTGGTTTTCCTTCACCAGTGGCATCGTGATGTGTGTGGGTTTTTATGTTCTTACAGAGCAAAGAAAATAAACTAACAAAACAAAAGGCTCAGCTAATTGCACTGAGGTTTTTTCTGAGAAACTCACTTTTTAGGGCTCATACTAAACATGTGGAAGTTCAGCGTTAGGAAGAAAGAATTCGGGCAAAGTTGGAATGAAAAGAGCTCCAAGCGCACGCGCTTGTTCAGCCCCCGCGGTGAAGTTCTTTGCGTTGCTGAGTTTTTTTGCGTTGCTGAGTTTTTTGGCGTGTGCTGGAGCAAAGCGAGTCCTGCCAGCTCCGCCTAAGGGCACTCGCCTTCCTCTCCTGGAGTCTTTCTTGGAGGTTATAGATGGTTTAAAATGCTCAGGCGTGAGTTGATGAATTGCCCTGTGGTGTCTGCTCCTTCTGTTCCAGGCAAATACTCCTTTACCAGCATCTTTTTCTTCCAGGTGCAACCCACTTTCTGTGCTTGGGCTTTTCCTCTGGTGGTCACTTGCCAGAAAATAGAAGTGGTCCTCTTTTTTTTTTTTTTACTAGTCTGTGTTCACTTAAAAAAGAACCCAGCGTTAGAGGAGCTGTGGACTTGACAGAGTCACAGAGTCACCCACTTCAGCCCCGCTAAGCCCGACTTGAGCCAAGGATTCTTTGCGGATTTGCCAGTCAAACCCACAGGACTGTCACCCTGCAAAATGTAGGAACTAGGACAAGCTCACCGTAGTTTGTTTTAAATAGGGCTGTCCAATTAGCTAATTTTGAAGCTGAAATTGAAATGTCATATAAACCAAATGTGGGGTGAGCTAAACCTTATGTATTCAGCCTTTTTTTTTTAACCTTTTCTAATTTGAAAGAGAACCTTTACCTTGCTTTCCTTTTTTCGATTCAAGTTATGCTCCATACTTGAATAAAGAGTGCAAATTGTTTCAGTTCTGAGACTGTATTATGTTTAATAAATATATATATTTTTTTCCAAATAAGCTACTTATTGGAAAAAATTGCTCAGCTCCTCTCAGATGCTCAGGGTCTTTTGTACCATTCCCACCCCTCGTCCCAAGGCGGAGTTTTCCTCCTGGCATGTGATGCAGCTGCCAAATTACACATAGATTTTTCTTCCACCCAGAGTACATGGGGCTCTTGGACATCCTGCTGCCAGCAGATATCGCAGGACAGCGGCGGCTTCATTACAGCTGTCCCGTTCAGGCAGGACACCAGATATACAAATACAGAGGTGGAACAGCTAGATTAACTCAGCTCTTTTTGTAGGAAAGGAAGGTCAATAATCTATGTGTGGCCCCCGTGCCTTCACTAGACAAGGATAAATATAAAAATCTGGTTTAACGCGCATTTTACCAGTGAGAGCGTAATCTGCGTGACTTTGTGTTGGATCCTGCTCTTTGCAGTCGCGTTCTCCTGCCCGTCCTCACGTGCGTTCCCTGCTCTTTATTTGCAGACACCGGCTGGAAGAAGGACAAGCCAGCAGCTGGACGCGCAGGCTCAAAGTGTTTCTTTGCTGCACGCGGACAAAAGACTCCCAGTCGGTAGGTACCAAATATCTCCTGTCGGAGGGCGAGCGATGCGTGTGTGTTCATTTCCCTGGGGGTGTTCTTTGCGATCTGGAGGCACAAGGAATCTTAATTCTCTGGTTTTGAGCATTACAGGACACTCTCTGAAGTTAGTAGCACTGAAAAGCAGTATTGTCAGCGTTAAACTCTTCTCCTGAGGTTGTTCTTTACCTCGCTGTTGCAGTGACCTGGGGCAATAATTTGAAGTTAAGATATCGGTGGAAGAAATACAGCTTTTTACTATGTTTAAGTTCAACTTTGTGGTCAGTTTCAGTTTCCCTTTATCAGCCAGTTTGCTTAGGAGATTTCTCCTGTTTGCATCGGTCTCAGACACTAAAGAAGGAAAGAAGCCTTTTTGAAAACGTGAACCTGCCAAAATCAGCAAAATAATTCTTCTGGATTACTAACAGTCACAAACCGCTACTGAATTTTTAGATCCACGTGCAGATAATTGGTTTGAACTTTTCACGTGCTACAGCTGGGATTTTCCCTTGCTGTTTTATAGCCAGAGTGAGGGGCTTGATGTTCCTTCCCCCCAAATTAGCGGCCCATTCTTATTTAAAGCAGTGGGAGGAGGTTTATTCCTTATGGTGATATTCAACCGGACTCCTGAGGACCTGCTGGAGATGTGAGTATGAAGGTGGAAAATTTTGCTGATGATATTTAAGCTGGTCAGAATTACAAGTATTTGAGAACTCTTGAAAGACCAAGCAGAACCAGGGAATTGTGATCAAAGATAAAAGAAAGTAATAAAAAAGAAAAGGTGATGTGTACACATCTGAAGAAACCATTTAAATCACTTGCACATACTGGGCTCTGAATTAGTTACAACCTCTCAGGAAAAGACCTGGGAGTTATCAAGGACACTTCAACAAAGACATCGGTGCACAGCAGAGGCCAAAAAATCAGGAAGACGTTTAGTTTCAGTGGAAGGGCATAGAAAATGACAGGGAAGGCATCAAGGGACCAACCACATCAGTGGTGTCCTCACTAAATATAGCCTGGTGTTTGGTCTCCTAAAAGATGCAGCAGAAAAAAGAGCGTATTGGAGGGGATATGAACTTGTATAGAAGAGAAACGAGACGGGGCTTTTAACCTCAAAAGGGAAAGGGGTAAGAATAACGGAGTCAGGTGAAGGTTCCCTGAACATTTGCTTATCGCAGATGGCAACCAGTGCAAATTAAATTAGCAGGGTTTGTTGGTGAGCGCTGTGTGGCTGTCTGCAGGGTGCACTTTCCAGAGTGGATGGTTGCAGGAATTGTTATAACCCTTTTTGCAGAAATCCAGCCGTGCCCGCTGATCCTGTTCAGGATGAAATGCCACCGTGTGCCCAGGAAATGGCCCGGCTGGGACTGCCAGCTCTCACAGCTCATCTGCTGGAGCTGCTTAGGAAAATCCACCTGGAAAACTGAAAAAAAAACCCAATATTTGTGTCACGGCAGCTCAAACAGCAGCATTTCTGTGGGGTTATTCTCAGCAGAGGCTCCTGGCCTTGCCCAGGTGTCCAGCGCTGCGTGTCCTGCGGTGTCCCCGTGGCCTGCTTTCCTGCTTTCTCAACAGCTCTATTTAATTCAGGAATGCAAAATATTTCACTTCATGTCAAGCTTTTTTTTAAATTAACTTTTCATTCTGCGGTGACTGTCTGTTTCTACTTTTTTTTTAAAGTTCAAGATAAAAGCAGATACCAGAATCTGCAAATTCCTTGTGCTATTGAATTTCTATTTTACATTCAGCTTGAGCAATTTCCAGGCTCTTTTCTTTGCAGAAACAAGCTGTGACTTTGTGTGTCCTGGCATGACAATGCGTGGAATGGATGTGTACGTAATGGATCAGAAATGAATCCATTGCTGTCTCTCCCAGTCTTTGTGGAAAAATGTTCATCGTCCTCTAGGCTGGAAAATAGTTCTGCAGCGTGGATATGGCATCGGGGCAAGAATCTCTTCTTTTGGGTCTGAAGTGCTGAATCTCTATGGATTCTGCCACCCCCAGAGCCCGCAGGGTTTGTAGCAGAACACAACTATCCATCCTACAATATAACATCGGGTTCTCCAGCAAAAATTCATCCTTCAGAACAGAACATACACATCAAACTTCCATTGCGGCCTTTTCCTTGGGTCAGAGAGTTAAGGGGTGTTGCTGGCGCTTTGAGTTCATGGGGGTTTGTCAGATTTTACTTCAAGGCTGTTTGTACTACTTGGGCGCTTATAGGAGCTGTGCGAAGATTTATGGGGTCAGTACTTCAAGGATACTGCAGTTGTAATGTGTGAGAGGTTAATGCCGGTCCATTTGCGCTTCAAAGGCACAGCTGGCATGGCGACCCGCACGGTTGGCACCTCGAGCCCCGTTCTTAATGGTGATTTAACTTGCTTTTGCAGGCGAGTGAAAAATGATAGAAAGTAATCTTGCACTCCAGGAGTCTGTCAGAGATAAAAGAATGTAGGTCATTTCCTTCAAGGCTGCTCAGAGAGAAGGGATTTACTTTCTTGCCTGTCAAAGGAGAGAGATGGAGAGCTCCTGTCCTTTCTTAGAGCCTTTCTTAGCGCATGGCTCAGGCTTTCTGCAGACAAGACTGCGGCCACGTGGCTGGAGGTGCTGAGGTAAAGGATGCCATGAAAACACGGGCTAAAAGTTGAGGACGAGGCTGTGACAGAGCTTGGTAGGAAAGATTTAGCGATGGCAGGAGTCAAAATACTGATCACTGGTGTACTACAGCACTTGAGTTTTGTTGTTCCAAGCTCTGGGTCACCCTTATCTTTGAGCTTGCTGGTCTGGCCAGTCTCACAGTCCAGCCCATCTCCCACCTCCCAAACCATTCTCACTTAAGGTCTCGGGGTTTTTCTGTAGTACAGAGCAAAAGGAAAAATAACAGATTTTTTTCCTTGAAATATCTTTGTCACTTTGCTTCGGAACTTTGCTTGACCCTCTCAGGTCACTTCCGCTTCTCTCCCTCCTGTGATGTCTTTTTTGGGTCTGGTCACCTTCTCTTCTGGGAACTCTGCATTTAATGACAGATCCTTTTCCAAGTTTTCCTTTTCAGGCGCGTTTTCTTGGGTGTAGGCTGCGATAAACCTGGAAAAGCCTGGTAACTCAGTCAGCTTCTTCAGTACTAAGACCTGCCACACGTAGCACCTGCTTGTTGTGATTAATTCTTTGAAATCATGTAGCGAAGAGCATGACGGTGGAGAATGAGCAGCTGCAGAGACTGCGTGGCAGGATCCGAAAGCTGTCACTTCCTCCGTGATGCCCTTGGGATGGTGAGGTCTGGGTTAAGCAGGGGCAAAATTATCCCAGGACAGAGTTGAAGAGACTGTTAAATAGGAAAAAATCAGTGTGGTTTTGTTGTTGTGGCAATTTTGTTTGGTTGGTTTTTGTTATTGTCGTGTTGGTTTTTTCCAGAATAGCCTTTGTTCAAACGAAGTTGCTTTGAGGAGCAGAGATGACTCTGAGATGACACTGGGCTGGGATTTGCTTGGTTCTCGTCTTGCTTCCTCTGTCTTATTTACAATATAGAGATGAAAACATTTCCTTTCTATCCCTTTGTGTCTGCCTGCTCTGTTTTGACGCTGAGCTCTGCTTGCCCACACATCAGCACTGAGCATAGTACAAATTCAGTCTCGGCTGGGGTCTCCAAGTGTGACCATGTAAAATAAATACGAGATATTAATATGATTAGACCAGATATGGCGCTCCCTGAAGGAATCTCGTGGATGTTTTGCAGAGCAGGCTCCAGAAATGAGGCCATTGCTGCCGCGCTGGTTCTCGTTCCATGGCCTGTTTTGAGGCTCCCCGCACCCAAACTCTTTTCTCTCCCTGGATTTTTGCAGGACGCCTACTCGGAGATCGCCTACCTTTTCGCCGAGTTCTTCCGAGACCTCGACATCGTCCCGTCCGACATCATCGCGGGGCTGGTTCTCCTGCGGCAGCGGCAGCGGGCGAAGCGCAACGCTGTGCTGGACGAGGTGGGTGGGGGCATGTCCCTCGGCCTCTGATTTACCTGCTGCATGACAATGACGTGACTCTGCCCACCTTATTTTGTTCTGTGATGGGCTATTGGTGCTCACTGAGCTGTAAAATAAAAATATTGACTTTAGGAGCATTTTTTCTGAGACACCCAAAGGGCTCATGTGACACTGAGTCAAGCGTGCGAAACCTGTCGTGTTTTCTAGGCAGGTCATTTAGTTCTTGACCCCAAACAGGCAACTGTCCTGAAGGACCTGGTGGGCACTTAAAGGTAAATGAGAAGATAATTCCTCATATACAGTGATGTGGAGAAGATTCCAGCATCTGGGTAAAGCTGAAGGAGGAACTTTAGGGAAAAATTCCTAAATTCCCAAGTGTTCCCTGGTATTGAGATTTCCATATTGTCAGCCCAGCAGAAAATTGTTTTGTTTTTCCCCAGAGGTGGGTTCAAGACATTAGTGATTGTATTAGGCTGAAATAACAGCCAAATTAGAACCAGTTGAGGAAACTGGTTGGGATACCTGAAAGGATCTTGTCCCAGGTTACACAGCACTTTTCTCAGGTGTAGATTTTTGTCTTGGTGTCATAGAGAAGAATGTTCATGTATGTTTGTGACTTACAGGCAAACAATGACATTTTAGCTTTTCTGTCTGGGATGCCAGTGACCAGGAACACCAAGTATCTGGATCTGAAAAATGCGGTAAGTCAGTGGATTGTGATCTTGCAAACTCGCCATCCTTCCCCATGTAACTTGTTTTCTCAGTGACTTCTCTTATTCCTTTCTGCCTCTCTCTAGAATAATCAAAGAAATTAAAGATTAGTACAACAGAATATAATAACAATGCTTGCTCTCTGAAGGTTTTTTGTCTTCAGATCACTTTTAAAGCAATATCTGTCCATTCTCCACTTTGTGGGGAGTGACAGCGTTTCCGTTCAGATGTGGGAAGGCGGTGGGAGGTTTCCCCAAAGCCGGGTACAAGTTGAGCGCTGCATCCAGGAGCGTTGTGCTGAGCTCCAGATGGAAGCACCACCAGCAGAGCTCCACCTCTATAAGGGCAGGGAGCTGCCTGCAGCGAAACAGAGCCTTCCTGGCCGGGACTGCTGATTGTCAGCAGTTCTTGGCATGAAAATGGCTGAAATCTGTTCTGTTCTGTGCAAATTAAGCCCGGCTTTTCTTCCGGCATGCTGCTCTTGCAGCCCTTCGTTGGGCAAACTCTCTTTAGCCCTCTTGGTTAGATGATAATGCTGCAAGAGAGAGGCAAGACTGACCCAATCCCAAGCAAGTCATTCTGTGATTAACCTGCTTGTGTTGGGTTTAATGCTAAAATCCTGCTCAGCCTTCCGAATGTGTGCAGGGAGAGATGGCAGCAGAGCTTCCAGCGCTGATTTACGGTCCTCTCTGGGCATCTTCTGGCCTGTGACTACGTGGCAGCAGTATATTTTGAGAGTTTATCTTCTTGGGACTTAAACTAGTTTATCTTTTCCTTAGCTAGGGTATGGTGGGGCAAACCCAGGCCTCGCTTTGCAACAAGGTGCTTGGTACACGGGAGAACTTTTGTAGAATGAACTCCTAGTTTTGTTAAACAGCCAGTAGGGCCATTCCACCTGGGGAAATCAGAGAAGCCTGATGCTCAGAAAAAAGGGTGCATGTGTCTAACGACGATGGAGAAAGGGAAATGGTAGAAAAACTCGCTGTCTAAAAGAGAATGAGGTCTTCAGTGAGTCTGTTTCTTGCAGCAAGAGATGCAGCGGTACAAGGAGGTGTGTTACTACATGCTGTTTGCGCTGGCTGCCTACGGCTGGCCCATCTACCTGATGAGGAAACCCACGTGTGGACTCTGTCGCCTGGCCAGATCCTGCTCGTGAGTGCCCGTCCTGTCACTCTGCCTCTTCTGCCCTTTTCCCTTCTGTGTTTCCCAGATTTAGAGTGATTCTTTCATCATTTTGCTCTCTCCATCACCCCTGTTTCTTCCTTCTCCTTTCCTGTTTTCTTCCTCTTTTCCATTCCCATGATTTTTCTGTCTGTTAAGAACTCTGTGCCTTCATACTCCTATGTCTTTCTCCTCGGTCTCTTCCTCACAGTTGCTTATCTGCTTCCCTTGTTAAATAAACCAGACTGTAAATGCCCCATTTACTCTGACGCACTAAGGATCGTGCCAGTCCTGTGCAGTTCGAACTCATCTGGCACAAGACTCTTTTCACACTGACTCAAACGAGCTGTCTTGGAGCTCAGAAATCAGATTTATCGGCCAGCCCAGATATGCAGGGAGTTGACATTTGGATCTTTATTAAAGCATCAGTGAGACTTGGCCGGAGTTTGTGCTGCGTTCTCTCTGTTTTTCTGCTGTGCTGTTTAATGCTCACCTCATGGTAGCAATGCTGTAGTTCAGCTCAGGGTTGCGTTGTTTTAAACCTTTGCTTTCTGCTGCCCTAATGCTGTCAGCACATTCTCTTTTTTTCTTTTTGCACTTACACAGGCAACTTATTTGCTGAACCTGTCAGGAGGAATATCTTTCCTTTTGAGTACTTTTATTTGTGAAATGTCTCATAAAGGAAAGAAGGAAAAAAAATCTACACTTCTGTTTTGGTTCTGGGATGATTCTAGACTGGTTTTCTTTTTTTGTTGTTATAAATAGATGGAGACCTCGGTAAAAGCCAGAATCTGTGTTGGAGCGATGTAGGACTGTGCTGTGTGGCGCAGCATCGCTTGAGCAGTGATCCCAGCCCCACCGTGCTGGGATTCCTTGGGGACTGGCTGTCCTGTAGCTCTCTCTGCTGCCCAGAAGGAAAACTACATCTGCTCCCAGTGCCCCTTTTTGTTGTTGAAACATGAGTTCGTGCTGTTTTGTGCAGGAGCTCCCTAAAATGAAGGGAATTGCTCCTGTCGAGGCCGGTGTGACATGCAGGGTCTGTCTTTCCCTTATCTCTAGGCGCTCCACTCTAAACCCAGTCTCTTCCATGCTCCTCTTTTCCTCAAACCCATTTTTTTTTCCTCTCTGCAGATGTTGCTGTCTCTGTCCCTCGCGTCCCCGCTACGCGCCCAGCATCACCATCGAAGAGGACAACTGCTGCGGCTGCAACGCCATCGCCATCCGGCGCCACTTCTTGGATGAGAACATGACCTCGGTGGACATTGTGTACACGTCTTGCCACGACGCAGTAAGGAGAATCCTCCACCCCCTTCAGATTCGGGGCAGGCTCCTCAAGGATTTCCGTGCTGTGTAGTGGTACAAAGAAGGAAACTTAAGACCTCTTTTTTTTTTTTTGACCCTAGAGCTGCCCAACTTATCTCTCCATCAAGAAGTTTTGTCACTTGGGTGGAAAGATTTGCTACTGCCAAAAAAGGGATCATTGAGAGGAGAGCTTTACCCATAAGGCATAACCTGCCAGCCTGCTCTGCCTCCTTTCTTCCCTGAGCAGAATAAATAAAGCAGAAATGTCTCACCTGGTTGTTACAGCAGTGGATCTTTTCCAGGTTTACGAAACACCTTTCTATGTGGCTGTGGACCATGAGAAGAAGAAGGTGGTCATCAGTATCCGAGGAACTCTCTCTCCAAAAGTAAGTGCAGTGGCCTCGCGTATCTTTGGGAGCTCTGGCAGATTTTTAGGAGGTTCTGAGACGTTCCTGACTCGCACATGGTGTTTGGCACCCCTGAAGTCGGTGACTCCTTTTCTTCCAGGACGCGCTGACCGACCTGACCGGGGATGCAGAGCGCCTGCCAGTCGAGGGGCACCACGGAACCTGGCTGGGACACAAGGTGTGGAAAAGCAAAAGAAAACAAACCCAAACCAAACAAAAATCCTTTTGACACCTTAGTTGTAGGCCCAAAAAAAAGTGGTGTTAATTGCTTGAGGTGCTTTTAAGAAGGGTGGTATGTAGATGCAGTGAAATGGCTTTGAGATGTTAAAATCCTTAGTTGTAACAGTTAAAATCACTGTCTGTAATTAAAAAACCCATGCAATTAGTAAACACCAAACTGCAAAAGGCATCTGTGAAGACCTAGAACAAAATTATTGGAGTCATTCAAATGACTTTTTCTTCCAATGACCTTTTCAGAATTAGCAATCGAACCCCGAGAATGTGTTTAAAATTCTGTTGCAACGTGATAGTCACTGAACCTCGCACAAGGACGCTGGCAGGACTTTTATCTGTGTAATTAGGCGGATGCTACGTGTCCGCGTTAGCTATCAGGGCCGGGCTGACTAAATCAATTTATTATAGAGCTCACCTTTGCCCCCAGTGCAGCAAAGTAACGACACACATGCTGAGTTTGAAGCTGATCAGGAATTTGGCAGCATCTCAAGATGCAGTGCCAGATCAGGCAAGAAAAAACACAAACTGGAAACCCCTTTCTCAAATGTTGAGCTGGATCTGGGTCTGATGAAGACGTGGTTACCTAAGAAAGTGTCATTTTGGGCGCTCTGTAGTCTTCAGGTCTCCCAGATTGGGTGTTTTTGAAAACAAATGTTGTGTGCCTGCTCTTTGGCTCATGGGTGTTCCCTTTGTTTCCCCCCACACGAGAAAACTAACCTGGCGATTACATAGAATATGTTATGGAAACATAAATAAATGAGGTGGTGTTTTGTCATGTAGCTGATATTTAGCTGTGTGAATCTTTACTGCTGCTGAAGCGTTATATCTGCTGGCTATTATAATATCACTTGGTTTTTGTACTGATTAATTGAGCTCAAAATGACTTTGCACAATCAGAGTGATCAGCAGTTTGTACAAAGAAAGGTAAAAGGAAAAGAAAGGGGAGCAAAGGGAATTTGTTCTGTTCTTTAATGTGCAGAAAAAATAGTAATAGATCCTTGCAGAAGCTGGCTTTGCTTTTGATCTTTGTGTGAAAATATTCAAATGCCAGTGACTTATATGAAACATTATCAGATCATTCCCTTGGTTCTATATTGAGTTTTTTATTTGGCCTTTGTGTTATTTCTTTTTGGGTTGTTACTAGTACAGAAATATAGCTTTATCTTAAATTATTACCAATATTAATCTTCAGACAATAATGTACTGTTGATTCCCGAGGGAAACTAACGGAGATAACGGAATTTTAAAACGTCTGTCTTGATGCATTTTTAATGTCCAGAAGTCAACTTTAATACAAAAATAAATGAAGTGTCTTGCTAACGCTCACATTTAATTTGGAGCAGCGGACTTGGCTGTTCAGGAGCTTCCTGCAAACTGTTTGATTTTGGTTATTTTTCCTGCTGATTCCGTCCCGCGCGGGCTGTTATCTGCGGCTTCACCATCACACACCTGCAAATTAAAACTCTTGATCTTTACATGAGCCGCCTTATCGCTCCGCCGGTACCGCAGCCGAAAGCATTGGGTTGCTCGGGTTGCTGCGACTGCCGCAGTTAGAATGTATGTTGGGTCTCTGCTATTTTGGATCAAAAACCAGCTGTAATGAAGGTTTATGGGTTAGCATGCCAAAAAAAAAAAAAGATTGTGACAATCCCTAGAGGAAATTAGCTGCCAAAAATTAAGCTAGCTTCACTATTTTTGAAATAAAATCCACTGATTTTATAACAAAGTTGATTTAAAAATAATCACAAGTCGAGGGCATGGATCCGTGCTTAATTCTGTTAAACCTGTATTGAACAAAACTACTAAATGCTGATGCGATGGAGATTTTTTTTTTTGTGGTTTTGAGCCATCCCTGATGACAAGAAGTAGCTGCTGAGCCCTGGGAACAGCTCTCACCAGTTTGATAGATCAGTAAGAACAATAACTTTCCAGCTCTTTTCTCTACATTCAGACTGCAAAGAAATACAGATATTTCCATTTCACTTTCCCTAGATCTCCAGTTTGTTTGGTTATTTACCTGTGAGGTTGGAAAACTAAGCCCAGGTGTGTTATTCCTTCAAAACTTATGAAACAGCATCCATTGTAATGCAAAGTCTAAATGTAACTTTGCAGTGATAAAAAGTCTTGTTCCATAATATTAAAATCACTGTCTATATTAGAGTATGCTTTAATTATCAAAAATCTTGCTATAAGGCTGACTAACAGCCCATTAGCAATATCACCACAGATTTAGGTCACGCTTTTCCAAAATAGAATCCTAAATTCACGCTGGAACTTTATATAAGCGGTCTGCCGTTCACTTCTCATTGGACGTGTTGGAGACGGAGACTCCTGAGTGCGATGGAACATGGACATAAAGCAGGCGGCACCTGCTCTTTGCCGAGCGCGGTGACGTTCAGATGCCCCCTGGGCAGGCCCGGGGAGTCACCCGCGCTCTGCTCCGTCTCTTCACCGCTCACATCGGGTTTCATGGTGCCTTTGATACCGAGGACTTTGAAAATGCCGCTTTTCATCGCTTTTTGAGAGGGCCGTGAATTCTTTTTGTATCTCCGAGACTAAACGGCGCTCAATAATGTTCCCTTTGGCCTTAAACTGTTTTCAGGTAGGGAAATAGCGAAGGAGGTGATGTGCCCTGGTTTCTGGCCAACTCAGGCAGTGGCAATTATTAATATTTGAGGTCTGTAATCACCAAATTAGGTGATTTCTCTTTACCCTGGACTACACCGCTGGTTTTTAGCCTTTGCAGTTCAGGCTCGCTTGCCACTGAATTAAACTAAAGGCAAACCCAAGAATTTATACAGCAGACCAAATTCTACTTGCTTGTTTCTAACAGATCAATTGCACTGGTAGTTATTACACAGAGGGAGAAACACTGTCCACGTGCAGCCATCGGCAGAGAGGATAAATGTTCAGAACCAAACTGTCAGCTTGTTTTGCATCTCCCAGCAGGTCTTAGCTTCTAGTGAATAAAAACCTTTAATCCGTGGTGAATGTCCTTTGACAACTGAATCCATTCAAGTGTTGCCGCGTTCTCCAGTCATCAATAACTCTCTGTCTCCAGATACTGCTGCCACTTTTTCCCTCCAGTAGTGGTTTGGTATTTGTTTTATTTTTCCTTGTAAACTTGTGAGGCTACTCCATGTTTTTATTCAGAGGTTTAAATGGAGGAGCAGAGTTTTGCAGCTAAGGGTGCAGAAAATCAAAGTTGTTTTTTTCCATTCTACCGCAAGTCCCAGTATTTCCTGAACTACCAGATACACAACCTTGCGTTTAAGAAATGGGTTGGTTTATGTTGTGTTGGTGGTGTTTTTTCTCTAGACTTTGCAGCATGAGCCCAGGAATAGTGCCTTTGAGTATTATCTTAATTTAAGAACTGTCATTACTTCCAACCAGCGTGGCTCCGGTAACCAGCGAACCAAGACTTGTGCCTGATGAAGTCTGTTCCTAAATGTGGAGGGGACTCAGCACTGATTCCTCAGCGCCGCCGCGGGGCTCTGCGGAGCTTGCGCAGCATCCGGGGCTGCTGGCTGTTTAGGTCAGGGCTGACACGCAACCGTTTCCATCCTGTTCTGTTTCTGTGTTCTCCTCAGGGAATGGTGCTGTCTGCTGAGTACATCAAGAAGAAATTGGAGCAGGAAATGGTGCTTTCTCAAGCTTTTGGACGAGACTTAGTGAGTCTTAGTTTTTTTTATCCTCACAGGTTATACAGAAGATGAGATTTATCTAAAACCATGTCCCTGAATCTGTTGTGCTAATTTCTGAAATCTTCCTTCGATTCTTATCCCTCTGGATTACCAGACAGGCAACTAGTTACTCATTTCCCCCAAGGCTTTCTTTTTTTTTTTTTTTAAAATTTTGAAACCAGTATTACAGAGCTCCTGAGGTTTGTGGTTTTTCTCAGGCAATGCTAAGGCAGGAAGTCCCATTTGGTGGCAATGCAGGACAGGGAACATTAAAAACCAAATCAACAGGAACTAAAATCCCATCTCTATGGAGATTCTCTTTGGAGACGGCGATGGGATGCCGCGCTGGCTGTCTGCGTGTGCACGGCTTGTGATGGAGAGCGATGGGAGAGCCCAAGAGAGGCGTTAAGAAGCAGCTTCCCCCAGTTGATATGTCAGTAATGGTTGGGAAGGGAAGTTCTGAACAGCTGTCCTGTTCTCCTGCCCAAAGAGCACCGCAGCCTGAGCAGCGCCCGTGGGGGAGTTTGCAGGAGCTCACCAGAGAAAGAAAAGAGGGATAAAAACCTCAAATGATTCCCTGAAACTTGAGTGCTGCAGCGAAGCATCTGCCGTGTGGTGTTTGGTAGATGTAGGGAGAGAGACAGAGGCATCCGACTTCTGTATAGGCTGCTTTATTCCTCGCTGCCCAGAAAGGGAGAACTGGTCTTGTTAAATGAACTGTTACTCAGGAGGAATTTTTCCCGATGTCCTGTAGAGCTCGGTTGCTGCCTGACTGGGAAGGATGCGGTGACGTTGGGAGCTCAATGCTTTGGTTGTCTCCTGTGCATAAGTGTGATATTCTGTTCTGTTTGAAGCCGGATTTATAGTGGGTCCAGCTGGATTTGAGGAGGAGCAAAAGGCTCATCAAATCTTAACTGACTCAAACAGCTTGAGTGTACGTTTCCTTTTTCTTCCTACTTTTTTTTCTTTTAGGGAAGACCCAGTAGGTCAAACACTGATGGAGAAGTAGGAGAGAATTCCAGGAGATGGAATTCTCATGTCCCTTCAGAACAAGCAACATTGCAGGACAGGAGTGTGCTGGGACTTAAACTAAACAGCGTAAATCAGAATTCTGCTGCCGTTTCAAAATCTATCGTGCCCTCCCCAGTTGCACTGGTGGTGGAGCTGGTTAGCTGGATTCTGCAGTTCTCATGTTTAGGAAAGACTCACAGCTGGGGAAGGGACAGATTTAGGGATTTGTGGACTTCATCATTCAGCCTAACCTCAATTTCTTTGTGTTTTGTTTTCAGGGCAGAGGAACAAAACACTACGGCCTGATTGTGGTGGGTCATTCCCTGGGGGCTGGCACGGCTGCCATCCTGTCCTTCCTCCTGCGGCCGCAGTACCCGTCGCTCAAGTGCTTTGCCTACTCTCCCCCAGGTGGGCTGCTCAGGTAGGTGTTGGGGCAGGAGGACCCTTGAGAGAGGATTCGTGTAGTTGTAACTGAATCAGATCCTGGTTGAGACGCTCTCAAGGGCACTAAAAGACAAGTCTCTGCCCTGAGAAGCACACAGAAAAATGGAGCGGCAGTTCATAGGAGCTGAGTTGTTGGCAGCCTCTGCTCTGTGTAACAATTTGGAGTTTAGGCTGTGATGGCAGGTGCCCACTCTCCCAAATATTCCGGTTTATGACTTGTCTGGCTATAGCTCTAATTTCACTCTGACTAGTGGAAAATACAAGTCGAGTGGCCAGGGTGCAATTTCCTTATTCTCTGCACAGTGCTGGTGTGTCCTTCCCCTACCTGCTGTGAATAGATGCACAACAAGAGAGATCCTTGACCTAATATAGATGTCTGCATCGGTTGATCTAGTTGTTTGGACTCCTTTTGCAGCTGACGAAGAAATTGGTGCTCCTGGGGTGTGATTTCTGCCATTCTAAAGTGGGCATTTAAAAGAGGTCAGAGGGATTGTGGTTCTTGGGTGCCTGTTTCTCTCCCTCAGCTACAGGGGGAATCTGGGGTAGCTGCCTCAGATGTCTGAAGGGGTTTGGTGAGTTCCTCCCACTGTAAATGGGAACAGACCTGCTGGTCATGTTATTCACACAGCAGCCAAACAAAAACATCACGCTCGATTGCTGTGAAGTGAGATAAGGTCTTTCTAGTTGTGACAGACACCGTGGGGACACTCGGAAGCAGCAGTGGACTATGAGAAGCTTCTTGTGACAGTTACTGCATCATGTTCCAGGAGCAGCCAAGGGTTTTAAACCACCCTGCTGATGAATCCGGGTACTGGTGTGCCTTGTTGTGCTAGTTATCCCTGCAGCTATAGAGGAGTTGATCTGTAGGATGTTTAATGAGAGTTTTACAGCTTTTCTGCTCAGAGCTTCCACTTCTGAGATCCCTTGATAGCTCGGGCTGTGCTGTGTGGTGTCACCTCAGCTGTCACAGTTTGAGGTGCCTCTGACTTGCCACCCTTTGTTGGGCTGTGTCGTGCCCAGGATCATCTCTAGATCAACAACGTGGCATCTGCCTGTGGTGACGGATTCCGAAGATGATTTCTAGGAAAGCAGCTGATTGCAGAACCGGTTTATGGAGTGGAAGCCTTAATTCCCTCTTACCTTGGTGCTAGGTTGTGGCAGAAAACGGCCACCTTGGTTCTACACTGTCTTTTTAGAGTAGTCTCAGGAACGTGGAGTATCTTATCTTTCCTTTCTGCTGTCCTGGCCATTCCCAAACCATAGGAAAACAACTATAGGACACTGAGTTAGAGTATTTCCTTTTCCAAGTCTATTCAGAGCCATATGCAGGTAAGGACAAAGGAGCTGCCCTGTTTGATGAGCTATACCATTGCAGAATAATGTTGCTTGGGGCATGGGATGTGAATATCAAGCTTTTCTTCAGCAGGGTGTAAGTCCCAAAAGCCTTGAGCAGCTTGGGTTGTGGTTTTTATGACCCTGGTTCACTGTCTGGTAACCTCTCCGATACCAGTGGCAAACTGGGAATGAAGTGCGGTTTGCTGCTAGTGAAACACTGTTTGCTTCTTCTTGGTCCTGTTTCTCTTCCAGCGAGGATGCCATGGAGTATTCAAAAGAGTTTGTGACTGCAGTGGTGCTTGGCAAAGATCTAGTGCCCAGGCAAGTTGAGAAGTGTCTGAATTTCTTGATGAATATCTGCTGTTCTAAACAAAAATCACCATTTTCCTATCAGAAACACCCGAATTATATCTGTCTCCAGTTTCCTCATTTACCCATCCTTGTGTGCTTCTGACTTGTCTTCCCACTTACCTACATCTTTTACCTGGACACCTCTGTTGGTGTTGCACACACCTTTTTATAGGCATTTCCCTCCCTGTCTGTGTGAAAGAAAAGGGTGAATATGACTATCCCATCTCTGTCACTGTACTAACTGCGGTATCTGACGTGTTGTTGCCATCGTCCTGCTTGCCTGTGTTATCTCAGACCTCTCTATGCTCTGCCCTGAACTCCGTGAGCTGTCATCTCGTTTTGTGCCGTTTGTCCCTGAATACCTGTTCCATATCTCACATCTCTGACCCGGCTCCCTCGTTTCTTGTGTCCTGGCATTTCCCACCTCTCGGCATCTCCTGGGACGTGTTCTCCTGAACGGGGCACTGGAGCAGGAGCCCAACAACCTCAGTTTTCCTTTTGCCTCTGCCCTGTTGTGTCACCTCAGATAAATGGTGACGTTTCTGTCCGTACAACACAAGGCATGTCAAATTCGGTGGAGGGAACGTACTAAATGATATTGAATTTGCCTTTTGGTAACCTGGATGACAAATCTTGTCCATCCTGTAATTTGTTTAGTGGTGTCATATAGCTCCACTTTTTAAATTTATATGTGCTGTGTCCTTTTGTACTTGTTTCTTGCTCACTTCTTTCTGTGATTGCATCATCTCCCTCCTTATCTCTCCATTGACATCTCTCATATCTGTGTTCGCTGACCCGATTCCATCACATTTCATACTATTTCTCGTCACGATGGTTTCCTGTGGCCGCTTAACCCTGGTTACTAGTCCGGGGTGATGCCACAACCCATCTCTGAAATGAGCCAAGACATTGCTGCATTCTTGTAGTATCTTTTGTAGCATCATTTCTTGTTCTTCTGTGCCGCGTGTCCCTGCCCAGCTGTTGTAAATGCACCTTCTTCCTCTCCAGAATCGGTCTCTCGCAGCTGGAGGGATTTCGCCGGCAACTTCTGGATGTTCTTCAAAGAAGCACCAAACCAAAGGTAAGAGTACAAGATGAACAGACACCTGAAGGTGAGTGTCTGAGCAATGACGGTAAATTTTAGTGTCACGCAGCAACACTGCAGGCTCCTCCGGGGCTCCTCAGTTCCGCGGTGACGACTATTTAGGTAACGAGAGGAGCGACGGCAAGAGCTGGATGGTAGCTGGAGAGTTCAGGGCAAAGGGCTGCACCCTGTTTGTGGTCACAGGTCTCAAATAACCGAGCAGGAAACTTTCTCCTCTGAGCCTGTTTTGGAGTCTGTGCTCTAGAACTGCAGCTTTTTTTGGCCAGTAAAAATGGTGACGGGCCCGAGAGTACAAGAGTTGTCTGCTCAGAGATGTGCTGGGTGCCATCTGTTAAAGTTTTGCAGATAGGAAATATGGAATGTTGTTCCACCCCAGGCTTCTTTACCATTACACTGAGATGGAAAAAACATAAAACATGAAGATTTTGGGGGGTAAAATATGATAGAAATGACCTGTAGAGGGAGAAAAATGAGCTGACATTTCCTTTTCTTGTTAGCATTCTATGGATTTGTGCTTTGGCTTATGGGTTTTTTGGTGAATTTTGTTTTTTTCAGGATTTCTTTTAGTGCATAAGGAAAGACCTAAACAGAATGTTTATCTGTTTGTGTTGTGTAGTCTTTTGCTTATTGTCGTACATTAAAAATTCAGATTCTGTCTACCTTTTTTGTCCTGGAAGATGTTAAGTTACCAGTTGGTGGACAAGTCACTGTAGATCAATAACTCTACAAAAACCTCCACTAAAAAAAATTAAAAAAAATAAATAAAATAAAAAGTATGAGATGTTGCCACTTCTAAAGTGAAAACTGGGAAAGGAAGAAACAGCTTTTTTGGCAGGGTTATCGCTAAGCCTATTATTTAAGCAATCATGGCACGAGACTTTTTTTCTCTTTTCTGGTGTTTGGTATTCAGTTTCAACCTCTCGATAGTGTCCTGTGAGATGACTCTGCTCCCCTTTGTTTTTTCTCAATACTCCCTCTTTCCTCTCGTGTCGCACAGTGGCGGATCATCGTGGGCGCTACCAAGTGCATCCCCAAGTCGGAGCTCCCCGAAGAGACGGAAGAAAATTCAGTGACGAGCAATCGGCTCTGGACCCACCCCAGCGACCTGACCATCGCCCTGTCTGCCAGCACCCCCCTCTACCCGCCCGGCCGCATCATCCACGTTGTGCACAACCACCCCGCCGAGCAGTGCTGGTGAGTTTGCCTTGGGGAAAGACTCCCCACGCCGGGAACCCAGCGATGAAGGTGATTTTGTGTTATGGTGACAGCGATTGTGTCTGTGCTGTTGGAATAAAAAGTCCTGTCGCTGTTGGAGCAACGACAGTAGCATGTGCACTTTAAACAAAATCACACAACGCTTGTGCTGACTACCGTGGGGCTAAGCACTTCATTTCCCCTTTTATAGTCTTACTGAATAATAAGCTCAGGCCAGAGAGATGGATGAACTTCTGTTGTGTCTGACCTTTGTGTGTACCAGAACAGTACCCACATAAACTCTGAAATCCATAGTCATACCTTAAAGCACCTTACAAAGCAGAATATTTCTTCTTAAGAAGTTCAAGTGTTCTTATCTCTTGCGCTCTCCAGGTTTTAAAATGACCTGCGCTCAACATGTATTACCCTGGTAATTAGCAGGATGAAATAGCTGCATAAAGCAAGGCATTTTTAGTATTTATGTAAAGAGGTTGAAGAATATTCTCAGTAGCAGTGTTAATTCTTTCTACAAACATTTTGCAGCACTGCGCGTAGTGATATAGTAATATTGGGACATGGTTTAGTGCTAGAGTCAAGTTATGGTTGGACTCGATGATCCTGAAATTGATTCTGTGATCTTCTCCGTCTGTTTTCCTCCTGTTGCTTTTTCTGTCTCTACAAACTGCTGCTTCTTTCTTTTGCATGCCAAAATGCTGGCCTGCTCTTCCATCCCCTGCTCCCTGTTTTCCCCTCCGTTTGGATCCTGACTCCTCTTCCAGCTGCTGCGAGCAAGAGGATCCCACTTACTTTGCGATCTGGGGTGACAACAAGGCGTTTAACGAGGTGATCATCTCGCCGGCGATGCTGCACGAACATCTCCCGTACGTGGTCATGGAAGGGCTCAACAAGGTAACGCGGAGAATTGGGCTCAAGGGGCAAATGGTGCCCTAATAAAATAAGGTACAGAGGCAAATCTGGGCGTTGGAAAGCCCTGAGCTGAGAAGAGCAAAGCTGCTGTCTCTAGTAAAGCGCTAGTATTCCTCTGCTTGCCTTGAAACAGGTCTTGGAGAATTACAACAAGGGGAAAACAGCTTTACTTTCTGCAGCCAAAGTGATGGTGAGTCCTACAGAAGTGGATCTCACCCCGGAGTTGATCTTCCAGAGCCAGCCCTTGCCCAGTGGACCTTCAGTGCAGATCGGAACCGGAGCCGTAACCGTGGACAGGAGGAACAGCAGCACGAAGTAAAGATCAATCTTTGGTTTCTTTGAAAGATCGTTGGCTCTTTGTGTGTCCTTCTTCCCCTGGGGTGTTGCGATCAGTGTTTGTGGGAGGGAGAGATCCAAGGGCTGCCTGTGTGGGGCTTTTATTTGGCTTTAATATCTCTTACTGGGGGGAAAAAATCCTTTCTGTTGCTCAAGAATTGGTGAGTGCAGCCAACTCAGGAGAACCTACAAGTTGAGGGTGTGGAAAAAAACTTCCTTTCCTCCTTATCCAGCTAAACGAGGTTTTCCCTGAAACCGTAAAGGCAAAGCTTGCAGTCTTACAGCCAAATTTCTGGTTTCCTGTGTGATTTATGTGCCCAAAATAGCTGATATGGCGATTCTCAAAAGCTGAGAGGCAGGGAAAGTCATAAACTTACCAGAACAGAAACATTTAAAGCCAGGAGCCAACGGCAGAGACTCCTTGCAGATTTTCACATAACATCTGAGGCATTGCAGGACCACAGGCTCGCATAAAGCAAAGAAAATAAATACCAAAATGTGGGCAAAGATTTATTTCAAAGCTGGAACACGTGATTTCCATCTCAGAATTGCATTAGATAGGGCAAATTTGCTGACAAAACAGGGAAAGATGAGTGAAGGAAGATGGTTTGTAGTTAGAGATAGCAAATGGGAGTTGTGAGAAGAAACAAGAGGCAGCGTTGTAGATGGGAGAGGATTATTTCCTTGCAAAGGAAGCACTTGTGTGGAAATGTCAGGTAGAGACCCGACAAAAGAATCCATGTGTCTGTGGGAGGAGGCAGGGTGAGATGGTCGGTGCTGGGTGATGGACAGCTGAGATAACATGAGTGAGATTGAAATACAGAAGATAAGACAGCAAATAATATCCAAATGGTCAAGTTCTTGTCACAGAGAGCGAATGGTCAGAGAGTGAAGGAAAGCTTAGGAACAATCGCAGCTGGGATGAAACAGCAGAAACAGGGATCGATCCACATTTTTGAAGGCGACAATAAGACTGAGAAGATGAAATAGGTCAAGCAGCAGGGAGAGGAGATGTGGTGTCTGTGCCCAAGGAGCTGCAGAGGGGAATTCTGCGAGATGAGAGGGGAAGGAATGGGGCAGAGGGCGGAGAGGCTCAAGGGAGGTGCTTGAGCACAAACAGTCGTGGGTTGGTTGTTTTAATTCAAGGTTAGAGCCAGCTTACTGTGTCAGACTCCCTCTGTTACTTTATTGAAGTTAAACTGGGATCAAATACTGGTCTAACTGGTAAGCCTGTCTTGGCAGGTGCAGCGGTCCCCTCCCAAGCTCAGGCTGTTTTTCCCAGCTGTTTCCTGAAGTCCTTGTCTTTAGGGCTGTCACTTTGGCTGCAGCTAATCCCAGACTTCGCGTGGGCCTGGTGTGGCGCCTGCCCCATCCTTTAAAGTCTTCGTGCGACTGGAGTCTTTCGAAAGATCTTAACCTGTCATAAGCTGACTAAATTGCTTTTTTTAACCTATTTTAAAATCCAGTAGCTGAAAGGGAAAATAGGTTAACTGCTGGTGAGTCCTTTTTTTTGCCTCGGTCCTCTCTAATACAGAGGTGCTGGGTGAGAGGGGCTTATCTGCGTGTGAAGGGACCGCACCATAGATTTGGGCGCTTCAGTTAGGAGCGCTGCAGGTTTCACTAGGGGCAAAACCTTGGTTCTAAGTGCAAATGGTGCTTAAGAGGGAAGACATTCAGCTAGGAGAAAAGAGAAGAAGGGGAAGAACCTGTGTTTGCAGAGAGAAGAAACTGTATTTAATATTTTTGGCTGGGAGGACGGAGAGATGAGATGTTTCTTGCAGTTGTGGATGGCTCTGGTTAAAGCACCAACATGTGCCCTCAGTGGCCGAGATTTGGTTCTTGCGGCTGTTTTGGGGAGCGATGCAGCCTCACGTTTTCTCTTTCTCCATTTCAGAAGCAAGTCCCATTCTGAAATTAGCTTGGAGGGGTTTTACGAGACAAAGCCACTTTCTCCCGTGCAGAAAGACCCCGTGGAGCTGCTGCTCCTGGATACAAAGGAACGTCTGTCCGTGGAGCTGCAGGACCGTCGTGCTCCTCTCGCCACCATGGAGAGCCTCTCGGACAACGAATCCATCTACAGCTTTGATTCGAGGCGCTCCTCTGGTTTTCGGAGCATCCGGGGCTCCCCCAGCCTCCACGCTGTCATGGAGAAGGACGAGACGCACTGTTTTTATATAGACCCCGTTATTCCGGAGGAAAACCCCTCGCTCAGCTCGCGGACAGAGCTGCTGGCCGCCGACAGCCTCTCCAAGCACTCCCAGGAGACTCAGCCCCCCGACAACGTCCTCAACAGCGGCGGCACCACCCCCCAGCGCCGCTGCAGCGAGGAGGGGGCCAGCAGCGAGGGGGACCGCGTTTCCTTAGCCCCTCGCGAGGAGCTGGCTCTCCAAAACGGCCGCCTCGCCGACGTTCCCAGCCCCCAGGTGTTGGAGTTTGCGGAGTTTATAGACAGCCTCTTTAATTTGGATAGCAAAAGCAGCTCCTTCCAGGACATCTACTGCATGATGGTGTCTGACAGCTCCAGTGACTTTGCAGAGATGCCCAAATCTGTCAGTGATCAGGAGATCCTGTTGAGGGCACAATACGAACCCAACTTAGTCCCAAAGCCCCCGAGGTTGTTTGCAGGCTCAACAGATCCTTCGTCGGGCATCTCCGTCTCACCCTCTTTCCCCCTTAGTTCCTCTGGAGAACTCATGGACATCACTCCCACGGGCGTGAGCAGCCAGGAGTGCCTGGCCACGGATAAAATCCGGACTTCCACCCCCTCTGGGCACGTAACCAGCCCTGCCAAGCAGGACGACCTCATGATTTCGGCCCTCTAGCGCAGGGTGAACGGAGCGCGGCTCTGCGAGCTGATCCCGCGGGCTGAGTGCTGGGATTACACTTGGAGAGGTGGTCATCGGGCGGTTCGGATCGCAGGAGACAGCTGGAAAAAATGGTCCTTGTGGGCACCGCGGTGGTGGCACGATGTCTGGAGGATGGATTGTGCTCGGGTCCCGCGCTGGCAGCTGGGAGAGGCGGCGGCGCTTTGCACGGCCCGCTAAACCGCAGGGGTCTGAGTCGCTAAGGGTAAATGCGAGTTCCCTACCTCAGCCTGTCTCGTGGCGCTTCAGAGGCAGATTCTTTGCCCCAGGGCACCTGCTGAGTTTGGGAGTGAGACACCCGGCTTCACGGAATCCCCTGGCACGAACGGGTGGATTCTCTGAAGCTCGAGGGTGGGATAGACAGAAGGAGGCGGGGGCCAGGCCAGATCAGCCCCTTGCTACCGTGTCGGTGGTTTTGGAAATGAGCGGATTGAGACTTTGGGCCCCGTTGCACTATCGATGTCGGATCTGGCCTGAGATCCAATTTGCCACACTTCCCCAGGGTTGCTTTTCTAGGCGACTCTCCTGTTTTAAAGCCATTGGGGCTGTATTCTCCCCAAATGCAGTCTCCCCTCCCTGGGCCGGGCGCAGCACATGTGTGTTTCCTTCCCCGGAGTATTTCTGCGTTCAGTGACCACCGAGCTGCTGCTGAGAGGGAAGGACACCGTTCTGAAGAGCCAAAGCCCTCTGCCACGTCCCTCCTCTGCCAGAAAAGAGTTCTGGATGTCCCCGTCATCGCTTCTCCATTCCCTGGACCGCTCTGAGCTGGTGGCGTTCCTGCAGGACCGACAGGATTCTCATCTCGGAGCTGCGTGGATGGATCAGCTGAAACATTTCAACAGGCTTCTCAACACCCAGCGTTGTTTGCCCGGTCCCTGCGGAGCCTGGAGCATCTCACAGTGCCCGTGTGCAGTGATTGCAGCTCAGCGCCAGCCTCTGTCCTTGGGCTTTCAGGGAAAAGATGAACTTTTTACCAAGTATTGAAATCTCTTGTGTGTTTACAGAGCTGCTAAGCATTTCGGAAGGTATTTATTAAGCAAATAGGGAGGTTTTCCTGAAGCGAAAAGCACGTTCATTCTCTCCTTCCCGTGCTGTTCCCTCCAGGGGCTGATGGGGAGAGAGGATGGGCAGGTAGGATTTCGCAAGTCCCCTGTTTTTTAAAGTGGCTGGGGGTCTGGGGGACACAGCGTGCATCCCTCACCCTCCTTCTCCTCCTCTCTGTTGCACAACATTGCAAAGCTTGACTAAGTCTCTAGTAAAACTACTTGAGCGCCGCTGTGCAGAGCCCCGGTGCGCGGGGGAGCCTGCTCAGAGCCCTCTGGGGAGGTGCTTCCCAACCACGGCAGCAGGAGAAAAACTACCTGTCTAGAAGGTTAAACCTACTGTGACCTCTAGAAAGCCTTTAATTGACATAACACCTTCATATCAAAGCTCAGCGAAGTTACCGGTCGGTCTCACTGGAGCTCTCCTCCCTCACTGGAAAAGAAATTCCTGTTTTAATTTCTGTATAATCACAGGGGTGTCATTGCTCTCCTTCCCCTTCGCTGCCGTATTTCCCTTGTGGGAGGATGCTGTGAACTGGATTTTGCGTCCGAGCGCTGATCTCCCACTCGACAATTTAATGCGGGATATCGTGTCCCCTGCTCCTTACAAATTCCAGGGACTTTGTTAAATGGGCAGTGAAATATTGTCCCTGCAGTTCAGGTTCTGTAGGTGACCTTTACTACCCTGTCTTGAATTGGAGGGAAGAAGCCCCTCTGAATTCCGAGTAATTTGCAAAAGCAAAATGCTTTTATTCTGAGCAACAAGTTACTTCTTTTGTAGGTCCTCCAGGAAAGAGCAGTGTCGTTCCCCTTGCCGAGAGCTCGTCTGGTTGAGGAGCTCGGGTAGAGCTGCTGTGTAAGTGCCATCACATCACCCACTCTTGCAGACCCCGGGGTAAGGCCGAATTGCTGCACGCACCCAAAAAAAGTGATGTCTGAGAATACGCACAATAAACTGGGTGGTTTTGAGGGGAAAAGGGGAGTGGAGTGCAGGGAGGCTGGGGCCAGCGGGCTGGCTCTTCTCCCGCTGCGGACACGTGGCGAAAAGGAGTTTGTTCCTGCCTTTAATTCTCAGCAGAAGATGGGTAGTAATAACACTTAGCACTTAGGCAGAGCTTTATATCTGCAAAGCACTTTACAAACACTAAGGAAAGAATCATCTCTGTCCCTGGCCGTGAGGAATTAGGAGGCAGCTGTTTCTGCGCAAGTGCCGGTGCCCGACCTGAGGATGGGGGGAGATGACTCAAGGTGAAAAAGGTGGATTTACCTCCCTCTTAAGAAAAAAAATATTTCAGTAGTGACCTGACGATGTTTCGGGGGTCACGATATTGCACTAGAAAGTCACTTTGACCCGGGTGAAGCTCCCTGTGTCCTGGGACACGTGCTCGTTGTGCTGGGGCTGTTTCCTTCTCTGTGCCATTGGAACTGTGTCCTGGGGATGGAGTTCCCTTGCCCTGACCAGCTGGAGCAGGAAAAAACAGCCTGACATGCTGCGGCTTTTTTGCTTTATTCTGTGCTCTGTGATTATTAGGTTTCTTCCGAAAAGCCTGGAAATATCCAATTCTCATGGTCTGAGCTTTTGCTATAGGTGAAGGCAGTAAAGGTGCAAAAAAGCCCTTCTATTTAAAGTTGTTACTGCATCACATTAAGGGTAATTCCTGTTTTCTGAACAGACCTGTTCCCAGTCCTTGCAAAGCAAACCCACGTTCTTTGTGTCACTTCTGCTTTAAATGTCTCTGTGTCTTGATTCTCAGCACTCTGTTGCTGTAAGAGCATTTGGACAGGCTGATCTCTCATTTCATCCTGGAAGAGCATATCTGGAGAGCTAAAAAAAAAAAAATAAATGCTAAGCCTGTAGCTGCCTCCTTCATCCGTACCGTGTAGCATCGCCTGCTCTCCCTGCCCTCGCTCCGCTCTGACGTGCGGGTGCTTTTAGAAACGTGAAGCATCTTCACCTTTCTGAACCTCTTGGCTTCTGCTTCCTACTTTTTGAGCTTTGTGCCTTCTAATCTTTATAATGTTCCCTTGATATTCCAATGGGGTGTTTCACCCCATGTGGAGACGGTGCTGGAAGCTCGGTTCGTATACGGGACACCAGGACCCCAGCTACCAGTTCACCCAGTTTGGTGGCACATCCTTAAAATCCCCTGGAAGAGCTTTTTGGTAGAGATGTGGATCTTGAAGCGTTGAAGCCTTCCGGGGCCACCCTTGAGTAGGTAATGCTGGCTGCCTGCGGTCTCAGAGGCTCTTCCGCAACAATAATAATTGCATTTATTGTTGCTTTAGTTGTAGCAGTGCCAAGACCATGCAGGATCCTGCTGTGCTGAAGATGTACAGGTGCTGAGCAGAAAGCAAACGCTTCTCCAGCTCTTAGCGTTGTCCCCCCTCCCTCTCTGGGGAGCTGCCCTTTCCATTCAGAACATGTGTTTTCTCCTAAAACTGCCACTCTAACCTCTCCTCTTTGCCCCCTATTCCTGTCGCCTAACCAGGAGCTGATTCACCTCTCTTTTGGTTGCTCTGTCTCAGGCTGGTGGTGTCTTAATTCACATTAGAATTAAGGGAGCTGCTGCCTTCTGTGGCATTGCAGGTTTTCTAGGAACATCGTTAAAAGGTTCTTCAGCTCTCTGTAGCTTTCCCTTACCTGCTCTGTGGTCGGTATTTCCAATGTTCATAATTTCTGCAACTTCTTAAGAACTTAAACAGGAATCGTATGAGGTATTTTGCTTTCTGAGGACAGAGATGGCAAAGCTGGTTTTGAGTGGAGATATACACATCCAGAGACTCTTATTTTTATACTTTTAGGACATTGTTGCTTAGATTGCAATAACAGCAGGATTTCGGTGGGAAGGAGGTTTTGCTGTCAGTGAACGAGGGCACGAAAGGGGAAGGAAAAGCACAGGAGGAGGAAAAGGAGTTGGAACTTGATGATCCTTAAGGTCTCTTCCAACCCAAACCATCCTATGATTTAATAATGCTGCTGCCAATGGACTTTCACAGAGTTTCTCTGCACTTTAGGAAGTATATAGACAATCTCTGCAATCCTCTTTCTACTTGGAACAGCATAGGATGAGTGGGTATTTGTTGATTAAGTGCCCCCTCGTTAGAGTTCTGTAGCATCAAAGGTCATGAGTTACTGAAGTACATGGACAGAAAAGGGAAATGGGTTAAATATCCATTCAGGCATTGAACCTGAGAGCTCAGTGTATTATAAACACCAAGATTTAATGTGAATGTTGTTGTTTCTTAGCTGTGAAATGTCAACTCCTTCCCTGCCCGAGCTGTGTACCTGGTGCCTCTTTAGCCTTCAGGAAGAGGGAGGGTTGGAAATGCAGCTGTGGCTTTGCACAGACAGATTCTCGTAATTAAGGAGTATGTGGCTGAAAAGCACTTTTCCTCAAGGCCTGTGCAGTATTAAACCGCAGCTCCGGATTTAGGGGAAAACCGGCGGTTTTTGTGCCAAAGCTCCCTCTGATGGCAGCGGCAATGCTCGGAGCGCGGGCAGAGCGCGTCCCGCTGCAGCAAACCTTGTAGCTACCAGGGAAACACAAAGTGCAGCTGGGAGGTGGGACCTAAACCCTGTTAACTTGTGAACTTGTGTGATTAGGGTGGAGGAACGCTTTCGGCCGGAGATCCCCAGCTGTGACGCCAGCCTGTGGTGCGGAGGGCAGCGGCTTCTGCGGAGCTGCAAACCGCCCCAAATTCTGCTGGGCTCCTCTCTTCGCCGTGTCCCGGCCGTATCTGCGCCCAGCACGTCCCCAAGAGCTGTCCCGCTTTCTGGCAGTCACCTAAACGTGGGCTGCTTAAGGGCACGTGCCCCGGAAATGTGAAACAATCGAGGAGAGAGCAATTCCCTGCTTTGCCCTAGGGCTTGCAGTCCTAAAAAGCATTATCTGTCTGTTTTAATTTTTTTTTTTCTTCATTTCTTGAGTTCAGGCCTCTTGTGCCTTTATTTCCCTTCGGCTTGAGGTCCAAGCTTTTGGACCAAGCATCTGCCCGCGTCCTTTTCCCTCTTCCACGTGTTCTCTCTTCTCTGAGTGTACGAAAGGGAATGCGGGGCGGCCAGGTTTGGTTCGGAGTTGCCCTTGATGCTGATCTCTGTCCCTTTCTGATTTCCCCTCTGCCTCAGGTCGCATCCAAGTGCCAACAGCAAAGCCTGACCTGGGGCAGCGGTTTTCTTCCAACCCGCACCACAATTCCAGTACTTTGTGTGCAGTAGGAAGGGAAGGCTTCCCACCGTGTCTTACCTTGGCTGTACGTGACCTCAGTTGGTGTTTAACAGGTCTGCTCACCAGTAAAACCCTCTCTCAGGTCTATTCATGAGTAAAATTCTTCCTACTCTTCAAGATCTGACTCTGGTTTTGTAAGAACTTGTGCCAAAAGGGACTTAACATATTCTGAAGAGTGATTTACTAAGGTTTCTCTCGCTGGCTCTGGACCAGCCATCTCCCAAAGGTAAGCTCTCTTCTTTTTAGAGAGTTGGGCATTTTTGCTGCTTTCATCGCTGTGTTTGAGACCTCTGACCTCAGCACCTCATCCTGTGCTCTGCTTTTCATTTCCACCTGCCCAGCCTATCTGTCTGATGAGGGAACCTCTCTCTGACTCCTTATTTATTTCTGCAAAACCACCAAACAACAGGGCAGCACAGGAGCAAGCCTTTATATGGGGTTTTATTGGGATTCCACCAGGGCTTTGTGCAGTTCTGATGGCTCAGAGTTGGAGATACCTGGTGGGCACAGTCTGAGGCAGCACGTCCACCGCTCAGGCTGGCTTGGCGACACGCGCCCGTACAGTCCTGTCTCGATGCGATGTGTTTCCTAGACCATCACCACCACCTTTTTTTGGGTCTTAATTCCTTCATTGGTGTGTCCGCTGGTGGCAAAGCGGCATCACCCGCAGCTCCTGAAGGCGACAGCTTCCCAGCTTTCCGTGAACGACTGAAGAGGTGATGTCCAGGGAATAGCCTCAAGCTCCTGTCCTAGTGACAAATTTAATTACTAACAACACAGGGATGATTCCGTGGTTATTGGGGATGGGTTCTGCCTCTCTGCGTGCATGGGGCAGCAGGAGAGGAGCCCCCTGCGCTGTGACCCTGTCCCTTGGCCCCAGTGTCCAGCCTGGGCTGGGAACGAGCAGAGACAGCGAGACCAGGAGGAACTGGTGGAAACTCTTTATTTTCTCATCTTTCGGGGCTTTTCCGTGCCAGCCGAGCAGGCTCCGTGCGCCGGGAGCTGTCTGGTGGGGTCTTCACGGTAAACAACTCCCTTGCCTCCCACATTTCCCTCTGTCCGCGGACACCGATGCCTCTATGGAAAAAAACCCTTCTGCCTGTTTCTGTCACCTGCGTCACATCACGTGCCGGGGCAGCTCGGCGTAGGGTGGCTCCGAGTTAACTCTCGGACCCCAGTTGCCTCTTTATAGCTAAAACCTTTTGTGTTTATGGGAGCAACAGCCCTGGGGAGCTCTGAGCTGCTCTGGCTGCCTCTTGCGGGGCTCAGAGCACTTGCATATGCAATTGGGGGGTGACAGCACAGGGTCCCGTGTCCCCAAGCTCAGCCGAGAGGTCGCTGCCTGTCCTGGGAGCGCTGCCCCCAGTCCCCGCTCCGAGCTGCCCCGGCACCAAGACAAGGACACTCGAGCACTCCTCATGTGCCATTCTCATGTGACTTTTTGTACCTATGTATGAAAGATCCAAACTAATATTGCTGTAAAGAAAGATTACAGATTAATATAGCATATTATATAAAGAGAGATGTATATAAAAGTTTCTGTACATTGTACGGCACTGTGTATAAACTGGATGTCGAAGCATGGCTGGTGTATGTGACTGTCCCCAGGGCTGGGTGTGATTTGCCTGAGTTGTGAGTCTGAGCGGTGGGAGAAGCTGCCCCGGGCTCTTGTTGCAGAGGGACGAGCAACACGGTGTCACTGCGGCTCTCTGGGGACAATTCAGCGGTCACCTCGGCGGCTCTGTCTGCTCTGGAGCTCGGCTTTTGGAGTGGGGAAAACGCTTTGGGGGGACACCTCTGTGCCCTGAGGTCAGCTGGGACCAGCTTGGCCCCAAAAGGCAGAAATCTCAGCTTTAGCGATATCTCTTCAGCGGAGAAGGGAGTTAAGGAAGAAAACTCAACGCTTTGAGTTACCAAGCCCTTGAATTCAACACGCCACACAAAAAAAGTTCTATTAGCGCAAAGGCAGCTGATGACAAGGGACTTTTTGGAAGCGTGTGAAGAGGAGGACTGAGCGCAAACAGGAACAGGGTAAAAAATTTACCCGTGGAAAAATGTGAATCGCAAGGTGAGTTCAAGCCGGTGAGGCAGAGTTTCGCAGAGTGAGCATCCTGCAGAGCGAGGGACGCGTCTTTGCGCAGGTTTGCAAAGCAGCGTCGCGGAGCCGGGTGCTGTTGGCGCTGAAGATGAATAACGGCTCCAGTAGTTCATATTGCGGGGAGGGGAGAGCAGGAGTTGTGGCTGTGCAGGGTCGGAGAGGAGGAGGATAAAGGGAGCTGGAGGAACAAGGAGCTTTCTGAGCAGCCATGAGAAACGCAGGCAGGAACAGGAATGCCTGGCAGAAAATAATCCGATTAGCGGCTGCGTGGCGCAGTTTTTATGGTGGCTCCTGAAGAGACCGAGCACTATCGGGGAATTAAGAGCTTAAAGGTGGCTCAACTACTGAGTTCCTTTAAAAAAGCCTATAAAAAGTGCTGGTATGTGTAAGTGCCTGCCTGATGCTCTGGGGTTGGTTTGCGGTTGTTTTTCCTGCCCACGACTGTATTGGGCTCATAAAGGGATGTTGCCTTTTCTGTAAACGCTTCCTCTCCTGGGGAAAGAAAAACACAACACTCTGGATACTGCCCTTGTATAAACACCAAATAATCCATGCTTAGGAGTGGCTGTTTTAATACAGTTACTAAGGAGAAAAATATATGAATGTGTGCCCAGCAGCCATGGTGGATGTTGGTTTAAAACAGGTTTTACTATTAAAAGCCTGAATTATTGAGCGTAGCAAGGGATGTAGCTGCTATTGCCAAGGAGGCTCTCGGGCTGTTCGGTGTGTTTGTGGCCGTAGGAGAAATTTCCAGCTTATTGAGAAAAGTGCTTTTCAGCCCATTGGCCATAAAACATCTAGAACTACACCAGAAAACAAATTTTCAAACAGTTTCTAAGCCAGACTGGTGCATTCCCAAGCAAGCAAAGAAAATGAATGAAAACTAATGGGAATATGTGAGTAGGTAAAGCTGGGATCGAATTGTTAACTACTTGTAAATAGGAACAAGCATTGCACCAAGTAGTTAATCAGGGTTTTGGTTTTTGGGGGGGTTGGTTGGTTTGGGTTTGATCGTTTGGGGTTTTGGTTCTTGGTTTCTTCAAGGATGCTAGATTGTACTTCAGTTAGGAAAGAGAAAAAAGAAAAGGTTAAGGAATGGGGATCTGAGGGTGGTTGCACAGAAAGGATATTTAAAATGCATATTTAAATCAAGGTTATTTAATTACATGGTACTCTTCAGAAGGTCTGATTGCACAAAAACTTACGTGACCAACTGATTTTTCTTGGGAACAGTGTTAAGCTTAAGGGGCATAAAGGCAGCTGGGGTGCGAAGGATCCTGAGCTGGGTGGTGCCTGCAGCCCTGGGCGCTCTGCTGCGGGTTAACTTGGTGCTTTCAGTTAACGGCACAACAGATAAAGCGGGGGTGCTGGGGACAGGGCTGTGCCCGCTTGCTCTGAACCCACACCTGAGAACACGTGGGCTCTTTGACAGCACCTGCATTTCCCCGGCTTTGCAGCAACCTGCTGACGCTGCCGTTCGTCCAGCTCTGGATCTTCCGGGAAGCCAAGCCCGGCTTTTCCGGGCTGGTTTGCTCAGCAGAGGCGCTTGAGCTGAGCCGGAGTCTCCAGAACGGGTGTCCCTCGCTGACTCCCATCCTTTTTTTTTTTTTTTCCTTTTTTAATCAATGGTGGTGTTCTCTCCATCTTGGGAACGAACCTCTTGCAGTTAATGAATAACCAGGGGGTGATTTATCAGCGCAGGTCCCTCACCAAGAGGAGATAACGGCCGGAGCTTCCGCCTCGCGCTCCGTGGGAGCTGCCGCGGGTGTGCAGGGGCGTTGGGTGAAGCTGCATCTTCTGCTGTCCCACGCGATACCAGGGGAGGAAAAGCACGAGGGCACTCGCGGTTAAAGCGGCCGCCAGCAGGAGAGGCTCTGGGAGGACACGTCTCCTTGGGCTGACCAAGTTGTGCCTCCGTTGGCCGTTGTGGTGGGGTGTTCGGGGTCACGGCTGGACCACCGGGGTGATTGTGGAGCCCAAGTGTGATGGGAGCAGCTGAGGGAGCTGGGGGTCCAGCTGAGAACAGGAGCTGAGGGGAGACCTTCTGATCTCTGACCTGCCTGAAAGGAGCTTGGAGCCAGGGGGGTCGGGCTCTGCTCCCCAGGAACAAGCGCCAGGACCAGAGGAAACGGCCTCAAGTTGCGCCAGGGGAGGTTGAGGTTGGATCTGGGGAACAATTTCTTCCCCAAAGGGCTGTGGGGCATTGGAACAGGCTGCCCAGGGCAGTGCTGGGGTCACCATCCGTGGAGGGGTTGGACAGACGGACACGAGGTTCCCAGGGACATGGGGCAGTGCCGGGGGTGGGGGAACGGTTGAACTCGGGGTCTTTTCCACCCAAAATGACTCTCTGATTCTACAATAAAACAACCCCCAGGCTGTGCGGGGAGCAGTCGGGCTGTTCCCCAGACACAGGCAGATCCGTCTGGTTCGTACCTTACACGTCCCTGATAACCGTACGGGCGATGGCGAGGCCAATGACCCCGGAGCAAATGACACTTTCTACCGCGCTGCCGCTACCTCTCGCCAGCCTCTTTGCGCTTCCCTCTGCGTTTCTGTGCCCTCGGACAGAGCCTGATGGTTATAAGACCAGGAGGAAGGCAGCGAGTTTTCCTCCATCCTGGCGTCCTTCCTCCGCACCACTCATTGCTGGAGGGATTTCAGTCTCCGATGTTGGCCAGAGGCGTTAGAGATGCTCATTTTTCCCCGCCTGGGTTAAAATTAGCAGTAAGACGGGCTGCCCTGTGTTAAAGGGTGGTGCTGAGATGCGTTCTCCATCAAATTCAGTGGGACCCGAACCAGACTCCCGCCATAAATTCATTTCTTAAAAACTCTGCAGAGCACAGACGAGGCCGCGTGGGCCATCCCCAAAGAAAATCTTGACACAGCAGCTTCTTTCTCAGCCGAACAGCTGGTAACCCCAGTGCTGGCGCGTGTCACACGTACAGGAGCCCGGGCAGCTCCTGGGGACGCGTCGTTGTCCCTGTCACCTGTGCCATCTCACGCTAATTCGGGTCAGGTAGGTACAATGGCTTATCTTCATTTTTAACCGCATAAAACGTGCCAAGATGCAGCGTGTTTATCTTATTTACAATTGTATTTGCTTCTGCTTGCCTGTGTGTTTTAGAGGGGGTGGAAACACACAACACCCAAGCGTTTTCACGGCTCACACTCCAACGCGCTGTGTCCCGGTGGAGCAGAACTGTTCCCAAGTCCTTGTGGTTGTTCTGCTTCTCACCCTGAATGCACGGAGACTCCGTCAGAGGATAAAATCCATCGGATGGGTCGTCTTGTCTAAAATAATGTGTATTTTTAGGATGCAGCCACTACCCTGTCCTGGCTGACGTGTTCAAAGAACTGTATAGTTAACAAGGCCACCTAAATCCAGTCTACCTGGTGGATTCAGTACATCTTATTCAATGCTATGCAAAATGTATAAAATCGTGCCTTAGCGTCCATCTTTTAAATATCGATGAGGCTGATGGGCACAGCCTGAAGTTTGGGGAGGCGCAGCTTGTGCACAGTGTGATTTTTCAAGCCCAGGGAGGGAAAAGGGCCGGGTACAACCACCTGTGAGAGGGACACAGCCCCGCTGCCCCGGGCTTTTTTACTGTAGTGAAATTCAGCAGCGTTTCCAGTAACTTGAGTGGTCTTTAGATCAGAATGAAAACTTCTGTAGGCTTAATATGCAAAACAAATGGATATACGCACACTCTGAGTATATAATGCATAAACCATTAGAGATACCAAATATTCCAGCATTTCCAACAGCTAATTAACATCTTGTTCGGCATCTGGTGGCACAGCCCCACCTGGATCAGTCTTCCATCTCCTGACCCAGGTGTCCTGCTCAGCTGAACCTCGTGTTACCTGAACCGATGGTTCTTCCGCGCGTGTCCACCAGGCTCGCCTGTGACCCCGCGCAGGGGCTGAGCCGCTGGGGAGGGAAGATAAAAAGACACTGAAAAGCTTTGCAGTTGGGGTGTGGGGCGGGGCGGGGTGGGGGAAACCGCTGAATTATTTTTTTGTTTTAAATTGGACTTTGAAATTTAGCGCTGGAGGGAGCAGCGGCCGCACCTTCCGTGAGTAACGTCCCTCCGCCCCCGTGCTGGCTCTGGGCAGGGAGGTGTTTGCAGAGGGGGTGATGGGGAAAGGATGGGAACGTGTGTGTGGGGGGGGAGACAGCAGAAAGGGAAAACGAACAGCACGTTGCGATGGGGGCTGCGTTTCTGTCCCCTGCGTTCTGTGCAGCAGTAGCAGGTCGAAGTGACGCCTTTTAGGTTTTTTTGGGTCCGGATCTCTCCAGTATCTCTTGGGGTTTATACAAGCCTGACCCTGGAATCATAGAATCATCATAGTTTGGGTTGCAGGGCCCTCCCCAGCTCCCCCAGTGCCCCCCTGCCCTGAGCAGGGACATCTGCGCCAGCTCAGGTCGCTCAGAGCCCCGTCCAGCCTGGCCTGGGATGTCTCCAGGGATGGTTCAGCCACCGCCTCTCTGGCCAACCTGGGCCAGGGTTTTACTGGAAATGCTGGATCCTGAGCTCATTGCAGTAGGAGACCAGCTGCTCTTTCCCCTTTCAGGAAGGAGTGAGGTTGGGGACGTCCGTCGGTGCCACCAGGAACGTGTGTCCAACCTGGATTATGTCTTTAATTAGGTCCAGGAGAGAAGATGGCAGCAACCCCTGGGGCAGAGAGCTGAGCAGGACCAAGAGGGGAACCTGCGTGAAGCAAAATAAGGTGAGGAGGGCACAGACCGTGGGAAGGAGGAACAGGAGATGAACCTGTCCGAGGGAGTCTGGTCCAAGTGGCTTGGGACCAGGAGACACAGACTGGGACAAGTGCTGCTGCTCTGACATCTGCCTTCCCAGTGCAAAGGGGGAGTAAAGGTCCCTTAATCCCTGACGGATCTTACGATATGATGCTGTGCTGATGGTACCACGGAGGTGAAACCGTGTTGAGGTTCCTTGCTGGCTGCTGAGATAACGCAGCGCTGGGTACAAATACCCGGGTGGTTTAATGCTGTTCCGCAAAGGCCCTAAGTTATTTCGGAAATTATTTCTGGGCTATCGGCTTGGCTGTTTGTGTGATAACTTCATAGCACGGACAATAGAAACGTGTGTTTTGTTTATCCTGCTCCCCCATGGTGTGTATCATACTTAGAATATTTATGGGGAGGAGGGTTTGCTGGAGGTGGCAGCCGCTGTGCCACAGTTGGCATCGTTAGTGGGTTGCTCTCAAATGACTTTTCATGTCTCGTTAGCGGGACGTGTGTCTTTTAGGGACTGGGGAGGCTGGTCTGTGCCGTGTTATGGGAAGGATGTGCTGCAGGACCGGCCAAGTTGCTGTTTAAGGAGAGGAGAGAGGTGTCGCGGTTTTATTTTCAATGAGCCGCCGCACAGGAGTTTGCGCCGTGGCGTGGGGAATCCCAGGCAAAGACGGGTTACAAACCCGAGGCAGATCGGTCTTGGGGGCATTTGCCTTTCAAATCTTTTGGTCATCTTTGGACCCAGCTTCAGGGCCCGAAGCCACCGCAGGAACTTGTTCTTCGGTGTGTTTACAGGTCCCTTCGCTGGCTTTGACAGCACCGGTGAAGTGACCCAGAACAGCCTTGGCCTCCCCTTGTTGTTTTATTGTGCCGGAGCAGCTGAAGCTCCAGCTCCCTCCTGCCACTGCTGGAATTTATTAACTGGCTCTGAGAGACGTGTAGGGGATGCTCTGCAGACGCGATGGCACAAGAATAAGACTTGAGAGCGGGCAACGTTGCCTCAGGAGGTTTTGCAAGCAAGACCGGTGCACTGAGCTGGATTCTCAGGTCCTAAATGTGCCCGTGAACATGTTCTCAAGTGAAATTTGGGTGTACGGGGCTCTGTGCTCACTGGGAGATTTATTCCCGACCTCCTCATGCAAGATGCTCTTGCTGAGCGGGGATAACGTGCTGCTGGGAGGCCGGGGAACTGACCGTCAGGGCTTGAATCCTTAGCGGGAGCCTTTAATTCTGGGGTCTGACTAATACAGCCGAACATCTAACCCGGTACCGAGCGGATTTAGGCCCGGACTAGCGCTTAGGCTCTGCACAAAAATAAATTTTTTGCTTCCTTCCCATGCAGCTTGTGGATGGGGGAGGTGAGTGTGTGTGCAGGAACAAGGGGCGTGGGGGAACAGAGAATAACAATTGTCTTAATGGCAAGAGAGAGGGAGAGAGAGAAGAAAAAAGGGCTGTTGAGCTCTTTCTCTCCATCCCCGAAATAATAGACCTATTACTATCCCCAAACCTCAGCCCCCCTCCCCTCCCCAAGAGAAGAATTGGTCACTGCACAGCTGTGTGAGCGAGAAAAATATATTTATATATATAAGAGAATCTGCCCTTCTGAATTGGTTTGTGGGGACGGACAAAACCTCATTGTGCGCTTTATCTGCCCCGAAGAGAATGGACCCACAGTCTCGGGCTGGCAGGGGCTCTGCGTTTGGTTAACTGTGCTCAGATCACTGTAACTTCATTTAGATACTGTACTGTTATTTTTTTTTTTTTAATTGAGGCATTATTATTGATTGTAGGCACATCTGGGGAAGAAAACACAACTGTTTCCCCTTCCCCCAGCCCCCGTGCTGGAAGGATATTTGGGGAGGGGGGGGGTTATAGATGGGTTTGGGAGCGCTGCGGCTTGCAAAAGGCTGGGGGGGGGGGAAACAGTGATTTTTGGGGAGGTACCGGATTCCAGGGGAGCCCCGGGGGCGGGAGGAGGAGGAGGAGGAAGAGGAGGAGGCGGGGGAGGAGCGGCGCCGGGGCGGAGCGGCCGGAGCGCTCGGGGCCGCGCTCGGTTCCGTCGATGGGCAGCGAGCGGCCGCGCTCGGCGCCGGGAGCGGCTCCGGGAGCCCGGCGGGGCGCGGGGGGGCGCTGAGCGGCGGGGCGGGACGGGCCCCCCCGGCACGGACCGCACCGCACCGCACCGCACCGGATCGGAACGGGGGGATGCCCCGCTGCGGGCACCGGGGGTAGCCCGGCCGGTGCATGGCACAGCTATGGAGGTGGTGGACGAGACGGAGGCTCTGCAGCGGTTTTTTGAAGGTAACGCGTGTTGGGGGGTGTCCTATTTAATGGCAGCCTTTTCGCCACCTAGGACAGGCTTAAGGTGGCCCCTAGCGCCTCGTCCAGCCGCGCAGGGGTCCCTGAGCCCGGGTTGGGGTCGGGGTGCGTCCCGCACGGGCACCGCGGATCCCAAGCGAGCGCTGGGGTTGCGTTGTGTGGGACGTCGGACGCTTGTGTGCGCCCCAGCGGGACCTCGGGGTGGCCGTCACCGGCCCCTGGACCGGGCACAGCTTCCTGATTCTATCTCCGGCATAGACGTCGCTATCCCTGGAAGGGTCGGAGAGACACAGCAATGAGGTTCCCAGGGACGTGGGTTAGTGCTAGAGTTAGGTCGTGGTTGGACTCGCTGATCTTGAGGGTGTTTTCCAAACAAAGTGGTTCTACAGGGCCATGCTCTTGGTCCCTCTCTGCTCGTCTCAGCACCAGTGGCCTCTGTCCCCGTCCCCTGAGCTATAGCTGCTGGGCACAGTGCGTTGGGAACAGGCTCACGGCTCCACGCTTTGGTGGGGAAAACGCTCCTCTTTGCTCCAGAAGATGGCACATCCAACTCTGGTGGCATCCAGCGGACCCCCCATCTCATCAGCAGCTCTAGGCCAGAGCCCTTGGGACACCGCATGTCTGTGGATCCCAGTCTCCTTCCCATGGCTGCAAACCAAAGTCAGCTTTTACTGAAACCAACGCTGGAAAAGTGGTTGTAAAGAGGATTTGGCCTCGCAATCAGGCAGGGGTGAAATACGGCTGCTGGTGGCCGGGCTGAGCTGTATGTCTGGGGACGCGTTGGGACGCCGATGCCCTTTGTTGTTCCTCAGCTTGGTCTTGCTTCTCCCCGCTCTGGCTCTGCTGGCACGCTTCGCTCTTCCGTGTTGACCGTTGTCGCTTCTCTTCCTCGCTCATTGTCTTTGTTTCTCCCTTTGGTGCTGCGCCCTGCACCGCGTGCCCCTTGTTCCCCGGTGGGCTGTTTGCCAGGCGGGGGTTTTACTTGGTGTGGCGCAGGCGTGCCGATCAAGGGGGAGCAACGTGCCCGTCCCGACGAGGTTCCGTTCCATCAGCAGGTCCCGGAGCTGGTGGCAGAGCTGGGGCTGCTGGGGCGGACCGTGGGGAGCGGGTTGCGTGCAGGGGTCAGCTCCGGAGCTCGGGCTCCATCCGCGGTGCTCGTGCTCTGGGGCGGGAGGACTCTGTCCCTTCTGTCGCTTTGGCTGGTGGAAGGATTTAAGGTAGCCACGGCCCCAAGCGTGACAATATTTGAGAAGCGTTTAGACAATGCCCTCAGACACGTGGTGTGAATTTTGGGGTTGTCCTGTGCAGGGACAGGAGTTGGACTCCGTGATCCTTGTGGGTCCCTTCCGACTCAGGACATTCGATGATTCTAACCCGGGGAGGAGAGCGAAGATGCACCACACGGAGAAGATGTTCTCAGGAGCGATGCCTCAGCACCGCATCTCCTCTTCTTCCGAGGCAGAGGCATCCCCTGTTTGTTCCAGCCGTGGTTCTGGGTTCCCGGGAGCGCCAGGATTAGCGAGGAAATGACTCTGTGATTCTATGACGAGCATCCTCGCCACGCAGGCTCTCAGCGTGTGCTCCCACACGGCTTCTCCTCAGCCTTTGCGGGGCTCGTGTGGGTTTTAGGGTTTCTCGTGGACCAACCTCCTCAGTCCCACCCACCCCCTGTCCTCTGGGCGCCCGGCACCTCCCCGGTGTCCTCACAGCACTTGCTCAAAGCCCCGACGTTGTTTACAGGCGTTACACTTCAACTCTGTCTCTTCTCCTGTAGAAGTGGAATTTTTCTCCCTTCCCCAGAGCATCCTTTTACAGGGGGGAAGGTTTCTTTCTTTTTCTGTCCTGTTATTTCTGGGTGCTGTGGGTGATCCAGCTTGAACAAGGGGTTGGACAAGATGACCTGTGACAAGATTATTCTATGATCCTGCAATCTCAAGAAGTCCTGCCAAGCTCAACCGCGCTGGGATTCTTTCTTTTTCCTTCTTTGCATGTTTATCTTTTTGCTTCTTTCTGCCTTTCTTTCGAATTAAAACCACCTAGTCCCTGTGATAAGCGTGGAAACTGGGGCTGAAGGATATTTCTTATCCCCTGCTATTTACCTACTTGTAAAACTTCCTTTACAGAACTTCCCTGAGCGTCACTTTTTCTGTGGAGCCCCGACGTGGCCGTTTGTTTCGTTAGGGCAGCCGCATCCCTTTGGCGCTATTGAAGAGCATCTGTTTCAACACAGCGTTTGAGGGTGAGGGGGAAAGACGAGAAAGTTTGACCGCGAAGGATCGCGACTCAGTTCGGTTTATGCAGTGAGGGAAGAAACGGAGTTCGTTCCTTTAGCGCCCGTGTTAATCGTGGCGCTGGGCAGGAGTACGTGGCCAAACTGATCCTCTGCTGTTTGGAAGCGAAGGTCGGTGCCTTAAATCACCGGCTTTGCAGCACGGAGTCGGATTTGCCCTGGAATCTCGCTGTCCTGAAGAATTAATGGTTTCTGGATGTGTAATCTAGTGGTGAACAATAGATCTGTTAAAGATTATTAATTTACAGGAATAAATTCATCAGTAGAACTGATTCCTCACTACCCCATCACTTCTTTCAAAGGTGTCCGCTGATTCCTTCCTGGGGGGGACCTCATCTTTAAACCTCATTTTTTTCTTATAGCGGAATATTTTCCCTTCTCACAGATCATCTTCCTGCCAAGTGGAGATTTTGCACTAAGCGCATTTCTTCTTGCAGGCTGAAAACCCAGAAACAATTTGGGAATCCCCTTTCCTTTCCTTTGCTTTCTTCTGATTTGCGCGGGATCCCAGGCTGCCGTAAGCACCCCCGCCGTGGTCCCCAGTAATCCCGGTGTAACACTCCGTATTTCAAAGTGTCAGGCCAGGATTAACTGGGCTCTTCTCGCAGACTTTTGAGGAGGGGGGGCTGTGCTGCCGGAGCTGTGGAACAGTCGGTGTCTGTGCTGATTCCAAATCCTGGTGCGCGGCTGGCGACAGCGACAATGCAGCAGGTCCCATCCGCAGAGCGAGTGCTCCCAAAATCTCAGGTCCGATTGCCTGTTCCTCTGCGAGAAATGGACTTTTGTATTCATAAAGAGGGCTCTCCGCATGTGCACGGGCAGGATTTCCCTATTTCTCTGGAATGCAGCCGGTTGCTCTTAAGAGTGAGATCTGAGACACGCGGGGACGGAGGAGCAGAAGAATGATGTGAAAAGTCATTTCATCAAAAGCTTCGCTTTGATGTTTGGGAGGGGGCTGGGGAAAAACTAAAGGAGGGGAGATTCAGGCTGGACACGAGGAAGAAATTTTTTAGATTGAGGGTGGTGAGACACTGGAATAAATTGCCCAGAGAGGTGGTGGCTGAACCATCCCTGGAGACACCCCAGGCCGGGCTGGACGGGGCTCTGAGCGACCTGAGCTGGTGCAGATGTCCCTGCTCAGGGCTGGGGGGGCACTGGGGCAGCTTCAATGTCCCTTCAACCCAGCCTGTGATGGTTCTATGACATAACTTCACACTCCGGGGATGAAGATGCTGCGAGTGCGACTCTGGCACTCTGGCCTCGGAGTGTCCTTGAGGTGGCCATGTCCTGGGTTAGGGACATCGTCGTCGTCCTGGTTTCTGCTGGCACGGCTGGTAAACGTGTTTTGTGATGCTCAGCACCATCCTGCCCAGCTCGGGCGGAGAGCTGGGAACGCTCGGGGACATAAGCGTGGGATGCCGGGGCTTCTGGCCGCGGAGGCGCAGGAGCTCAGCCTGGTCTTTCCATAGTCTTGGGAGTGTTTACCCAAAGCATTTGTATTTTGTATCAAAGGAAAAGCAGGGAGTTGAAAGCGGCTGACCCTTGGCTGGCATCCTGCTAGAAACCTTCCCGTCCTCCCTGCCTACCCCTGGCGCAAGGGAAACGGTGACGCCAGAGCTCAGCTATTCGGGATCCCGCTCTCTCTCGGCTAATTTATGAGATAAGAGGCTGTTAAAGAATGTATATGGGGAAAGATGTGCAGAGCAGGGCTGGGGGGACGGGGGAGTGGGCGAGAAATGGAGAAAGAATTCCCAGCGCTGAAAGTTTGGAGGGTTTGGGGTTGAGCCATAGTTGGGAAAAGCAGGAGCTGGTCAAACAGAAAGGGCCAGATTTCAGGGAGGACGTGCGAGTCCCCCGAGGTTAATATATATAATTTTTCAGCGGCCGTGTGTCTGTCCGTGCTGCCCGGGGGGGTCGCAGGAGCCTCCGAGCCAGGAGTGAGCAACGAGCACCGGGTGTTTTATCAGCCAGGCAGCGAGTGTGTTTGTATTAGTGGGTGTTTTTGCCCAGAGGAGCGTGCGTATATATGTGCTAGTGGTATTCATGACTTGCTTGGTGATTTTTATTGTGTATTGTGGAGCACTTTATGTGTGTGAGTAGGAAACGCCGCTTCGCAGCCCTGCAGGAAGAGATCTGGGCTGTTTCCCCATTTTTCTTGGGTGAAGAAATATGAAAAGCTGGGGCTGAGGCGGAGAGCCGAGCCCAGGACTCACAGATCTGCACCTCGTCCGCTGCTCTGAGCCACAAGGGTCGCGTCTCTGCGTCCTGTGTGTCTGCAGGAGGGCTTGGGGGTGGATGGGAACAAGTGGAAAAAGACTTAACAGGTAAAACTTTGACTGATGTAAACCAGTGAAGCCGTGAGCTTAAGGGAAGAGGAATAATGGTTTGTCTTGCACCTCGCGGTGGGTGAAGCATCCCTGAGCTGGGGGGGTTCTGGTCGCGCTGGTGACCCCGCCTGTGAGTTACAGCTCGCGGGGGTTCCCTGGACCACGGGGACAGGTTCAGTTTCTGCCAGGCAGGAGATTGTGAAAAAGAGTCCCAGAGAAACCAGGGGCTGCTTTGGAGGCAGAAACCACGCACACAAACCGGGACAGCTGGCCCCACGGCTGTTTTTAGGCACCTGGGTTTGACACAGCAATGCAGCGGATCACAGCATCTAGTTCCTTTGAATTACTGGAAAAAATGGCTTTTTCTTAGGGACATGGTTTAGTGCTGGAGTTAGGCTAGGTTGTGGTTGGACTTGATGATCCCGAGGGTCTTTTCCAACTGAAATGATTCTATGATTTTTGGGAGCTGGGCTTCCCGCTGCCGTTCCCCTCTGCCCGTCCAGTGACTGTCTGGCGCTCAGTCTCCGCGTCCCCCGAATGCACCTTGGAGTCGACGCTGCGCCGGAGGGAGGATCGGTTTTTGTTTGATGTGGGACGAGTAAGGGCAGAGGGGAAAGGCTGGGAGAATCGCGGGCTCGGCGCGGAAAGCACGACGTGATCTCGGCCGCGGGTGCTTTGTGCCCAAACCCGGCTCTGGGGAGCAGCGGGGCCGGGGACGCGGTGGCTTTGTGGGGTGACAGGCCCTGCGGGGCCCGGCTGGCGCGGTGGGGGACGTAAGAGGCTTTGCGTGGGAGCGCTTTGCCGGCCCGTGACACAGTGGTCCTGGGGAACCTGGTACAGCACTAACACATGACCGTCCCTCCCGGTAATCCCCTCGCAGCCCCAAATGCCGGCGGGTCGCGGCAGCCTCCCGGCCTCCTCCCTGCACCTCCCACTCTTCGCTGAGAACAGCCAGCAGCGCGGGGAGCCGGGCGAGCCGAGCCGGGCAGCGCCATGACAGGCGGGGACAGCGGGGCGGCGGCGGGAGCGTGGCGCCGCGGCCACCATGCTCAGGACGCGCTGGAGCCGCGCAGGTAACGGCACCGACCGGCCCGGCCCTCGCACGCCTCGGCTTTGCTTCCCCTCCGTCTCTCTTTCCAGCGGGATCGTTCGCCGGTTCTCCTCGCTCTGCCCTCCGGCTCCGGCTTCTCCTGCCCGCCCAGCTTGTCTTGGTCAGCACGTGCCGTCAGGAGAGCGGGTAACGTGAGGATGCTGGTGAGCCCAGCTCCATCCTGGGGCTGAAGCAGAGGGGGGAAGAGAGAAAAACCTTCCCTTGAGCTCATCGCCAGCTCTCCGCAGCGCTCGGCCGCGGCCCAGGGGACATCCCTGCCACCTCCATCCCAGCAGGACCAGCAGCCGGAGGTTCCCAGAGTCTTCAGCCAAAGCGCTTGTCCCCACCTACAGCTGCCCGAAAGGCGGTTGTGGCATGGAGGGGGTTGGTCTGTTCTACCAAGGGGCAAGTGATAGGACCAGAGGAAACGGCCTCAAGTTGCGCCAGGGGAGGTTTAGATTGGCTATTAGGAATCATTTCTTCGTGGAAAGGGCTGCGGGGCATTGGAACAGGCTGCCCAGGGCAGTGCTGGAGTCACCGCCCCTGGAGGGGTTGGACAGACGGACATGAGGTTCTCAGGACATGGGGCAGTGCCAGGGCTGGGGGAACGGTTGCACTCGATGACCTTGAGGTTCTCTTCCGACCAAAATGATTCTGTGATTCTGTTCTATGATCTGCTTCTCAGGCCCAGGCTTGTGCAGAACAATCTGCCTTTTCTCCCCAGTTTTCCCCAAAACTCCTTTTTTTCCTGCATGAACAAAGGCCAGGAGACATCCAGAAGATGAAGCAGAGCCAGAGAGCTGTTAGTAGGAGGGTGGATCCCTTCAGACGTCTGATAAGGGCCGGGTTGTGATTCAGAAGGAGCGAGGTGTGCACGCCCCCGCCAAGGCTCCGTCAAGAGGTATTTTGCTGGTGTTCTGGTTAATGTATCTTGCACAGGTCGTTGTCCTGCGAGCGATGCCTGGACGCGGCCCCGGAGGAGGGAGTGGGGAGAGGTGGCCGTCGGGGCGGATTCGGAGGGTGTTGTTTCTGGAGGTGTGACGGGGGGATGGAAACGGGCACGGCGGTGACTCAGATATCCGGCTGACCCGCGCTGCTCCGTGCGCCCGGCTTGCGCAAGAGCCGCCGCCTGCGGGGACGTGGGGAAGAAACTCTGGCCGAGGAAGAGCCTTTTTGGGTGCTGGATGGGCAGGGTTTCCCTCTGTTCCCTCACCCTTGTCTGCTGGAGGCTTCACTAGGGCTGGGGTCAGAGTCACCCCAGCTGGACAATAACTTGGGATGACTTGGTTCCTGGGCATGGTTGGCCTCGAGAAGTGCCACCTGCCCAAGTGGCGCGTAGGGAATCGTAGAATCACGGAACAGTTTGGGTTGGAAGTGACCTTCAAAGGTCATCTTGTCCAACCCCTGCCATGAGCAGGGACGTTGCGGGGAAGTTGCTCTCTCCTATCATAGCTCAATGGGCTTCTCTCTGCTTTCGTCTCCTTCTCCACCTATGGTCACTTAGTGAGAAATAAAGCCAGAAGAGACCTTTTAAAGAAGGAAGAGGGATGGAACCCTGCTGTACGTGGCCTCTTCTAGTCAGGAACCTTGTGGATTCCTCCTGCTGGGACATGACCTGAGCGATCCGGAGCCAGGAGCGGTGCCAGGCTGTGTGTCCGTCCCTGGGCAGTGCTGGAGGTGTCTGTCCTTCCTCTCTGCTGCCCAGACAGGGTCCTAGGCCATGGCTCGATGTCCCACGTCCCTGGGGACTTCCCTGGTGGAGCTTTGCAGAGCAACCCCCTTCACCTCTTTCTAGTAGTGTTGCTGGTTGGGCTTGGACTTTGCACTCTCTGATAAGAACCCCGGTGCCTGAGGAATGATTAACTAACGTGTGCGGTGCCAAGGGACGGGGCAGCAGCTGGGGCTGGGGACACAAACAGGAACAGGCTGGTGGCTTTTGGGCCCAATGTGGTGTTTGGCCAATGCCCCTCCCGTGCGCCAGCTCATGGGGTGACATCCTTTAGGAGACAGAACCCCCACCAGGGCCTGCCCGGTGCTTCCCAGGCATGTACCAGATCTAGGGATGGACAGGGAGGGATGAGACCGTGTCAGATCAGCAGGACAAGGGAGGACACTGCTCTGTAGGGACATGGGGTGCTCTGACAAGTAGAGGCTTTGGACACCACACTTGGCTCTCTGGTGGCTTCCACCTTTGGTTTCATGGATAGGTGCCCTTATAGGGGTTCCAGCGGAGGGAAACAAAGATGCTGAGGGGTCTGGAGTATCTTTCTTATTGAGGAAAGGCTGAGAGAGCTGGGGCTGTTGAGCTGGAGAAGAGAGGCTGAGAGGGATCTGATCAATGGGATCAATATCTCAGGGTGGGTGTCAGAGGATGGAGCAGACTGTTCAGCGGTGCCCAGCGCCAGGGTGAGGGGCCACGGGCACAGACTGAGACACAGGAGGCTCCGTCTGAACATGAGGAGAAACTTTGCTGGGAGGTGCCAGAGCCTGGCCCAGGCTGCCCAGAGCGGCTGTGGAGTCTCCTGCTCTGGAGACATTCAAAACCCACCTGGGATCCTGTGCGATCTGCTCTGGTGACCCTGCGTGAGCAGGGCTGGGCTGGGGGATCTACAGAGGTCCCTTCAACCCCAACCATCCCTGGACTCTATGATTCCCACACCCCTCCTCATCCTCCAGACGTTCTCCCGCTGGCACCATTTGCCCCACGCAGCAGGGACAGGGGACATCAGCAGGGACAGGGGACATCAGCAGGGACAGGGGACATCTTCTGTGTGAGGCGGTGGAGATGGACACTCCGGTCAACCTTGTGCTCCCCGCCATCTTCCAGCACGCATGGAAGTGCATTCAAGGCACGTTTGAATGAAACGCTTCCTTCCCAGAGGAAAATGTAACGTGATCCTCAGGGTTCCACCACTTACCTCGCTGAACTTGGTCCGCTTGGATGTGGTTACTCAAAATGGCGAGAGGGAGATCGGGGAGAGCGACCAGCCCTGGCCACGCAGCCGAGATACCGGATTCGTTGTGGAAGGAGGGCAAACGCTTGCGGATTTTGCTGGATGTTTCTCTTTCACATCCCAGTTGCTGTGACAGACCAGTCACAGGAAAGCTGGCATCAGTCTCTGCAGTGCTTAAAATTTTCTGAGCCTCTCTGGGCTTATCCTACGTTTTCTTTTTTTTCCCCCGCTCTTCCCCATGCCTTTTGCTCTATCCAATCTTCTTTCCTTCAGCTGCTCCCATCGTTTGTTTGCAGCGTATCGGAGGAGATGTGCTGAACTATGCCCTAAGTCATTGCAAACCGCATCAGTAGGAAGAGAGAAAAAGCAACCAAGCGGGGCTGTGATCGCGGAGCAGCGTGTGGTGTGAACAGGGACCGAACGGACAGGAGCGCCGTGGGGTGGGACCAGAAATGCGTAAGCGATGCCACGAGCCGCAGGCTGGCTTTGGGGAGATCTCTGACTTTTAAAAACAGGAATGAAAGCAATTTTTGCTGGAACCAAATGATGGGTTTTTTTTAATAGAGTCTATTGCCATCACCCCGGCGTTGCAGGCAGGTGTTATCTTGGGATGCTCGCAGTGACAAATCTGCTTTTCTTACCCAAGGAGAAGAAGATAATAATTGGTGGGGAGGGGGTGGGCATGGGGCAGGGTTTGTGGAAGGCACGGGTGGGGGTTCCAAAAGAGCTGGAGCCCCAATTCCTGTGAGTTTTCTCTCTGCTTTGGTGTCAAGGCCCACAGACTGTGCTGAGCTGCTCTGGCTTGCACCCTTGAGAAGTGGATGTAATATAGAGAATACACTCAATTTCATCTGGAATATGAAGATTCCCTTAGTTTGTGTCTGACAATACTTATTAATTGACAACTATAGTTTATGACTTTTAATCCCGTGTGCTGATGACAGCTGACTGCTGGAAATCGAGATAAACAGAGATAAACCCAAGAACTTATCAGCTCGTTTGATCTTGGCTTATCTCTTCTGTTGTGACAAGCAATGGTTATGGACATTGATTCAATAAAGCACTAAAAAGTGCGCTTTGGCTTTATTGGAAATGAAACACCTGCTTAAGTAAAGCAAAAGCTTGAAAACTGAGCACTCTAAGGGCCATCGAGCCATTTCATTGTTGGCTGCTTGCTGATAAAACAGAGTGTTTCACAAAGATGGACCCAATTTCAATTTACACTGCTTGGAAATTGGGTCCATCTTTGTGAAACACCCTATACAGAATCAATGTTCTGCTCCTTGTAAGAGCAGAAACTTTTTTTGTTGGGTTTTTTTTTTTTTTTTTTTGCTGATGATGTCCCATCCAAACAAAAGTCTTGGGTCAATGAGAAGTTCTGGGGACGGGAGTAGGAGAATTTCTGTCCATCTTCCCTCCCTCCGGTTTTAATTCAGTCCTTGGAAAGGGGGGTTGGAATGGAGAGGTGGATGATGAAAAGTTGTCACACGCAGCATAGTGGAACGTGTACTGATAATTGATGTTTCAAAACACGTCTCATTGGCGTTGGAGGGCTGAAGGGACACAAGGAACAGCAGCGTGGGGACCTTGCAGCCTGGGAACGGGCTTCACAGCCCAGAGAGAGAAGTTGGAAGCAATTCCTTGTCAGGAGAACATGATGTGTAGGCTGAATGCTTTCTGTTGGCTCTCTGAAGGAGACAAGTAGTGGGATTTACTGGGTTTTTTTGGTTTAAACCTTTTTCTCTGCAGTTTTGGAAACCAAACCCCACTGAGAGGGAGCTTTGAGAACTAGATGGTGGGAATGGGATGGAGAAAGTTGGTCTGATGTGTTTTGTGGTTTGTGTTTTCAGATGCGGGTTGATCAGCTGGTGGACGATCAATGTTAGCAAGCGAAAAGGGGAAAAGCTTTAGGAGTTTTAGGAGGTTTAGGAGTTGTAGGAGTTCAGGTTGCTCCCTGGGGATAGTTCCAGCCTGAAGGAGACTTGTGGAGTTCTCTGGTTTTGCAGAGCTAGACGCCAAGTTTTGTGTAGATGTTGCTGCTTTGATCAACCTGTTGTTTAAATGGGTCAGGGTGGGTTTTGTTGGTTTAGGGCTTTTGTCAATGCAAGAGAGATGCGTTAAGTGGGTTTTTTTGCTGTTTTGCAAACATTATAGCGCTCAGTAAATCCAGAGGCTTTGTGTCCATGAGCTGTTGGGAGGTCTCGTGTTGTTAAGATGTTTGTCCTCACTGCTGGTTGCATTGCAGCAGGACTGAGCTCCGAACCTCTTGGGACTGGCAGCAGGAGACCTGGTTTTCCCTGCTTTGAAAATATCCTTTCTTAAAATAAAGTCACTTAACTGAGCTTCAGGTTAGAAGGAACTATTGGATCGTCTTGCCTGGTCCATATAACAGCTCTGAGCAATGCAGAAACCATGGAGGAATAACAGGTTTGATGTTTTATTTTACTGCCACAGAGAATTTATTGATGAGATTGAGGTTAACATTCTAGCTTTTGCCAGGAGAACTGTGGAGCTTCATTTGGTTTTGTGTGTGTGTTTCATTTGTAAAAAAAACCCACCCAATCAACCAAAACAACCTCAACCAAGCAAAACCCCCCAGCTCTGGTTTGGGGCTTTTAAATGAAAGGACGTGTCCTGTTGAACTGGGAGAGAACTGGTCAGTCTTTGCCCTTGGCTCAGCCCTGAGAACCTGCATGGGCTGAGAACTTCTCAGAGGGACTGGAGAAGTCAAAGGGAGTTAGCGCAGATTGACAGAAATTTTGTTTCTGAGTTTCCAACAAGAGCACAGCCTACAGGTCAATTAGCACAGGGATGTCACTGGCTGGTCTCAATACAGATCTCTCAAAAAGAAAGTTTTGTGTTGTGCGGGGCAACTTCTTCATAGAATCATAGAATGGTTTAGTTGGAAGGAACCTTAAAGCGGATCTTCAGCTCTGTGTGCTCTTTTCTGAGAATGACCCAGGAGGTCAATTCCAACCCTATGGAGAATAACCCAGGAGGTCAACTCCAACCCTATGGAGAATGGCCCAAGAGGTCAACTCCAGCCATATGGAGAATGGCCCAAGAAGTCAACTCCAACTCTATGGAGAATGACCCAAGAGGTCAACTCCAACCCTATGGAGAATGGCCCAAGAGGTCAACTCCAACTCTATGGAGAATGGCGCAAGAAGTCAACTCCAGCCCTGTGGAGAATGGCTCAAGAGGTCAACTCCAATCACTAAGTTACTTCCGAAACCTTTGTCCGTAATGATGCAGAGAAGCTGAAGGGCAGTTGAACAGTGAGGGGTTTTCTGTGCTGAGAAACTTTGGTTTTCCTACCTGAGCTTCTCGTACCTGTGGAGACTCTGTCTGCTGCCTTGGGTTGTGTTGGGACTTCTGTAAAGCTTCTTGTGCATCCCCACCAGTGTTATTTCGACCTTTTCCAAAGTCTCTCCGATATTTCCATGTTATTAGGCAGCAGAGCGATTGCTGTCACTTACCAGGTGATCCAAGACGCTCTGTTAGAATGAATGTGGTTTTTTTCCTTTATTGCCATCCCACCAGTCCATGTGCCCCCTTCAAACTTTGCCAGTGGAGAACAGCAATACAAAATGCTGAATAACTTTGGCCAGGGTCTCTGCTGGAAACCCCTCTGCTCTTTGCTGTCTCGACATGAACAGCTGGATTTCAGCTCTGATGGTGTTTGGTCTCTCTCAGGTTTTCCCTCTCCGTTCCATGCAGGTGTAGTTTCTATTCGCAATGTTGTTCGGCATTTAGTGAAATCCGCGGGAGAAATTCAAGGCTGATATTTGGATTGACGTCCAGCCCAGCAGAGCTCAGGGTGTGTTGTTACAGAGACCCCTCGATAACACGTGCATTTATCAATTTAAAGATGCTGCTGGTACCACAAGCGTTGAGTGGAAAAGATGAAAAAGCGGATTTTTACAGGAAGGTCAGATTTTCTGCTCCATTTCTGAACTGCTGGGGGTTCAGCCCAGCTGGAGCCATTGCCCTTGTTTTGGGGGAAAGCAAAACAAGGTGCATCTGAAGGAAAATAATTCCAAACATAGAGATGCAAAGGGAAGCGAGACAGATGCTGGGGAGGTGATGGGAAGTGATAGCTTGGGGACAGTCACAGGGGACGGATAATGTCAGGCTGATGGTGGTCGGGGCTGGAGGAGCTGGTTGTGGTTCGAAGATGCTGAATGGCCCAGCTGGGAAATCCTGGTGCTGTTTCATCACCAGGGACACTGGTGGTGAGCGGAGATAAGAAAGGGAGCATTTAGGTCGGGCTTGGAGGAGTGTGGGGCTGCAGCATCATCCCCCAAATAGAAGTGACGGAAGCCTCAGCCACACAGGACAGAGCCCAAGGAGTGAGCTGGGGATGAATGACCTTGTGCTGGCCTGGACAGAAGGCTCTAAGAGGTTTTTTAATCTGTTGATCTAATGACTCATCCAATTTGTGTAATTTCCTCGCCTCCTCACTCATAACTCGGCTCTTTGTCACAGTCGAGGCTGGCAGCGGGACGGATTTGCTCGCTCGGGACCTGCACACGGCTTCGCCCAGCAGGTGCCTTCGAACAGCAGCAGCAGCGTGTGATCTCGGGAGGATGTGCCGGGGGAGGCTCAGGTTGGACATCAGAAGGTTCTTCACCCAGAGGGTGCTGGACATTGGAACAGGCTCCCCAGGGAGGAGCCTGGCAGTGTTCAAGGAGTGTTTGGACAACACCCTCAGACATATGGTGTGAATTTTGGGGTTGTCCTGAGTTGGACTCGATGATCCTCGTGGGTCCCTTCCAACTCAGCACGTTTTATGGCTCCCAGACATCTGCTCAGGCCAGGTACCAGGAGAAGGCTCTGGCTTTAGTTCGCAGGTCCCTGACCTTCCTCATGTCTCTTCTGTGCTCAGTCCTGGGTGAGAAGATCTTAAGATCTTACCCATCATCATCCACCCCTCATGCTTCTGCGCTCGCAGCTCAGGCGGTGCCGCCGTGCGGTTTATCTCACGGTGGGCACATCTCACCCTTATTTTAGTCCCGGGACTTGCCTCTGCTTGTCTAATACATGGAGATGACTCGTTCTGCGTGTCGAGAGCCCGAGGAGCCGTTCCGCCAGCGGGAACGTGTGCGGTCAGTGCCTTCCTCCTCCCCGAGCCCCGGTGACCTCCTCATCCTCTCCTCCCCACGCGGCGTCCTGGAGCCGGGCACCGTCCCCCATGGTTCGTGCCACTCCGGACATCGCGCTGCTTTGAAGTGAGACCCAGAACACCCGGCGGGGTGGACGGGATCCAAGCGGCACATTCGAGATCTGATTTGTGTTGTCTACCGGCTGTTTGCTAAACCCCTGGTGCGGGAACTATGTGCCAGAGCAGGAGACAGCTCACAGTTAGTGCCAAAATGCAAACAACACGTTCTTTTTAAAAAAAAAGCAAACCTCAGTTTCAGTATGAAAACCTATAGGAAATAGCCAGCATGGTAGTAATCGCTGAGGATTTCTTTTTTAATAATTATTTTATTTGCATCTTTACTTGTTATTTATTGTGGGTGGCGAGAGAAGCTTAGTTTAGCTTAACTCAGGAAAAGGCAAAGTGTGAAGAAGGTGACTGAGCTAGCCCAAAAAAGCCTTGTTAAAAGCAGGTTTCTAGGAACAGAGGGCTCTTCACCGGGTAGATAAGGGCTTGGAGATATGTCATGCAAACTTAGATGAGGAACTGAAGGCTGAGAATTAGTCTGGCCCCTCCATGGGAGATCAATTAATCAGCTGAAGCCTAATTCAGAATCGCATCTGTACAAAGGGTGCGTCCTCTGCAGAGAGAAACTCTGGGTTTGGTGCCTTACCCTGAGTAAAATCCTGCAGTCTGCATGATTTGGGCAATATAATGCTTGGCATTGTCTTAAAATGGATGAAATCGGAGAGAAATAGCGTCTGCTGTACCTGTGTGCCCGGCTGGTCGACTGCACTTGGTGATGTTGTTCTGCTCTCCGATCCCCGGAAGCGACGCTGGGTCTCGGGCGGTTTGTCCCGCACGTGTTGCAGAGGCAGACGATGGCGGAGGAAACCCAGCCACGGAAGAAGCTCTTGGCGCCCATCGTGATTTTTGCAGGAGTCCGTTCTGGAGCAAACATAGCACTGAAAAACAAGCGCCGTGTGGTCGCACATGTGAGAAGAAGGTAGAGCCCGACGACCTGACGGTCCTGCTTGTGAAACATCGGCGCTGGTTGCACAAAAGCAGCGCTGGCCCTTCCCCGATCCCGGGCACGCGTCCCATCGCGATAAATCGCTCTGCCCTCGCGCTCGCCCTGCTCTGGAGCTTGGCCAGAGCGGACAGGAGAGACCTTGTTGCCTCCCGGTTAAAGGGAGGAACGAGACGCCCGATCTGGACGTGGTGTTCCAGGCGATGCTTGGCTGCCTGTGGGCTTGTATTCTCTTGCTGTTTGATTATTAATCCTCCTGCCTAGGGATTGTTTTGTGCCGGGGGGTTTCCAGGAGAAGCAGCTCAGGTCCAGGTCCCCAGTTCCCCGTGTTTGTGGTGTGTACGTCGTCAGAATTGGGCTGAAAGCGGCCTCCTGGATCTCCAAGTTTCCCAAGAGCTGTTCCGGGAGCCTGGTGTCCCTGCAGCGAGGTCGGTGTCCCTGGGCTCTCTGTGACATGTGTGACATTGCTCCGCCATCAGCCTCGTCAAGTCCCGTTGCCTCTCCAAGGCTTTATTGCCTCTCTTGGTCTCCGCCAAGCACGGCGAGGCTGTGGGCAGCAGGGTCATAGTCTGCTCCATGCTAGTATGTAGCTGGTAATAAATATTATTACTTTTTCCTTATATTGCTGATATGCTCTGGTGATAATTCGCACTGAAGAGAGTTTATCCTGAGAGGGAAAAGAGCTGCGCTGGGCTTTCACCGCCACCATGGTGAGCTCGTGCACATAGGTGTGACCCTATAGAAACAGATCACTCCTGCGATCTTCCCCAAAACTTGCAATCCAGGTAGAGTCAGCGGGCTGCAGAGAGCAGAAGCATTGACTTACGTCTTCTTTTGTACTCTCCAGTTCAACTACAGCCAGGTGAAGCGGGGTGGCCGCTGTGCTGGGATCCCGTTCAGGGCACTGCCGGAGGAGCTGGGGACGTGGTTCTGTTCTGCCACCAGTGTGTAGGAACCTCAGCAGAAGGGATCTGGAGGTTGCCTGGAAAACTCTCTCCCCGTTCCTATTTTCCTCCCAGGATGGGGAATGGAGGTGTGAGGGTGGCAGAGCCGCACGAGGCAGCGCTACCTCCCTGTCACCTGATGAAGTGACCTTTTCTGGTCCTGTTGTCCCCTCTACCAGCCCATCAACACCCTCAGCAGAGAGATGGGAGATAACGGCGGCATCTTTGGCCTCTGCGGGCTCCGAACAAACGGGGCGAACCTTGCGCCCCGCCAAATGGCGACGCTTGTGTGGGTGCTGCTGTTCTGGCCATCTTTCGGGCATGAATGGACAAGCGGGGCATTGACAGGCTGCGGGGACACGCACAAACGTTCCACTGTGTCCCCTCTCACACCTTCCCCTCCTCCTCCTCGGCCCCCGTGCCCGGAGGACAATGGCTCCATCCACGCCAAGGTTCACAGCTGGCAAGGGCGGATGAGATGCTGGGACA